>NW_025335268.1:67528174-67598452 GCF_004798865.1 Varanus komodoensis
TGAATGGTTTGCCTTGGATTCGAACTGAGATCATTCTGTCATTTTGGAGATTGTATCCCAGTACTGCTTTTCCTATTCTTTTATTGACTATGAAGACTACTCCATTTCTTCTGAGGGATTCTTGCCCGCAGTAGTATACCTGATGGTCATCTGAATTAAATTCACCCATTCCTGTCCATTTTAGTTCACTGATTCCTAAGATGTCGATGTTCAGTCTTGTCATCTCTTGTTTGACCACATCCAACTGGCCTTGATTCATGGATCTTACCTTCCAGGTTCCTATGGAGTATAGATCTTTGCAGCATCGGACTTTCCTTTCACCACCAGATACATCGGCAACTGAGTGCCCTTTCACCTTTGACCCAGTTGCTTCATTCCTTCTGGTGCTACTAGTACTAGCCCTCTGCTATTCTCCATTAGCATATTGGACACCTTCCGACCTGAGGGGCTCATCTTCTGGCGTCATATCTTTTTGCCTTTTGGTACGCTCCCATGGGGTTTGCATGGCAAACATACTGGAGTGGGTTGCCATTTCCTTCTCCAGTGGATCATGTTTTGTCAGAGCTCTCTGCTATGACCTGTCCGCCTTGGGTGACCCTGCACGGCATAGCTCATAGCTTCATTGAGCTACGCAAGCCCCTTTGCCACAACAAGGAGATCCATGAAGGAGATTATATTTACACTTTACAAATATTTCAATAAAGTAATTTCCCTATGAAAATTTGCATGTGTTTGAACATAACATTTAAGCTATATTGTATGGTTAATTTAATTTCTCCCAAGCAAATATTTCAGTTCAAATATTTTGTAGCTACAGAGAAAATGTTTGATATATTTATACTGCACATCAGTTCGACATGGATTGCATTTTATTAGCTATATTGTGTTCTTATTGAGAGTGAATTTCTGATGGGGAATAAGAATAACCTGCTAAATCAGATAACATAATTTAGAGCATTATTTTCCAGAAAACCAAAATCATTGGTGGATATGTAGTTTATCAGGATCATCTACGTTCAGCATTACCTTGAATAATCCTAATAGTTTGTACTTGGTACACACAAGGAGAACAGCTTAACAACTCAGCCTGTTATGGTCAGACTAGGCTACAAAGTTCCATAGCATGAGCAACAATAGTTAATATTTTACAAGCACAGGATGTCATTTCCATCTCAACTTAATCATGCAGGCAGCTACTCCATTACTAATTCTCAAATGCCTGTGCTTATTGCTGCATTTATAACTAAATAGTTGATACTATCACTTCATAGCAGATAGAAATGTTTTTTCTACAGCGTATCATGTGTCGCATGCTGTGGGCTTCAGTACTGCTGATGAACACAGCAATACTAAACCTGATATCCTGTCTTCTTTCAAAGAAATAAGAAGGCAATGGCATGAAGTGGTGTCTGAATCTGTTTTTCTCTTCCCTCCTTATCTTTAATGACCTTCACATTCTAAGCCTGTGGATGGGAGCTGTTCTGTGGGATAAACATCTATAAGTTGCTCTGGAATTTATTTTCACCTGAAGAGTTGGCAAATACACTTTAAATAACCAAAGAACAGTAGAGTTGGAAGGGGCCAAGAGGCCCCTGGGGCCAATTTTGCTCAGTGCAGGCCTCCAAGTTCAACCTTCCCTCTCAGATGGCTGTCTAGCGGCACCCTGAATGTCTCTAGTGTGGGATAGCCCACAACCTCTCTAGGAAATTGGTTCCATTGTTGTACTGCTCTAACAGTCAGGGAGTTCTTCCTGATGTTCAGCTGGAAATGGGCTTCCTGAAACTTGAGCTTGTTATTCTGTGACCTGTGCTCTGGGATGATTGAGAAGAGATCTGGCTTTCCACTTTGTGACAACTTTTCAAGTACTTCAAGAGTGCTATCATATCTACCCTCAGTCTTCTCTTCTCAAGGCTAAAAGAATGGCCAGTTATTTCAAACACTCCTCACAGGGTTTTGTTTCCAGTCCCTGGATCATCCCTGTTGCCCTCCTCTATACCCCTTCCAGCTTGTTGGCATCCTTCTTAAAATATGGTGTCCAGAATTGCTGCAGTACTCCAGAAGAGGCCTAACCAGTGCTGAGTAAGGAACTAATATTTCACATAATGTGGAAATGAAACTTATATTAATGCAGTCCAAAATGCTTATATGGCTCAAAAACAGTCCATTTAAATTTGTCAGAGGCCCTTCTTCATGTACCCCCACCACCTGCAGTTAGTCTGTGTTCTTTTCTTTGCCAGGAACCAAACTGTGGTATGTGGTCTTGAGGCATTTTCATTGTCATTGCTATATAGTAGGCACAAGGGAAATTCTGCACTAAGTATTTTAATGTTATTTCATGGTACTTTATTATATTTGGTCTCTCTTTTAATTGATTTGTTGTGTTAAATTCATTTTTACTAACGCTTTGCTTTTATTTTCTACTCTTTAAAAAAAACTGGTTAGCTACCCTTGAGATCAATGAAAAAGACTGGATATACATTCCTAATATAAATAAAAAAATAAAGCAAGCAAGCAAGCTTGTTTTCTAGTGGGGTTTTTTCCTCTTAAAAACCTGTTCTCAATTCCAAATTTTTCAGTTTAATAGTGTGAGTTTAATATTGACTCATGAAAGAGTATCAAAAATCAACTACCACAGCACAGTTATTTCAGCTGAGTTTGCAAAATAATGGAAAATTACTTTTCTACTTGTTGTTAGGCAAGGGCAAGGATAAGAAAGCTAACAATTTAACAATGTACCTGAAAGTATTTTAAAATAAAAGCTGATTTTCTAATTATCTTAATTCTTTGGCATAATGATTTACATCAATTCTCTTTCCCACCCCCACAAATTACTACAATTACTGCTCCTTGAATAGAGACTAAAGTATCAAATATACTGTGTTCACACTACAAAATTATGTTCCACAAATGAAGACAACCTCAAAAGACTGATCTTGATAGATCATCTACAAGAAAGCATGAAAAACAATGGGATTAAGTAAAGGCTACCTAGACTGTGTTTGGGATTTTACTTCTGACAAGTTTCAAAAGAGGTTATCACTCTTAAAAAATTAATAGTACTGATCTAAATCATTCAGATTTTACACAAAACCAATAATTCATTTTGAAGTCTATAGCTTTTGCATTAAATATTATTCCAGAGCTGTTCAAGAACAAAGGAGGGCCAAGTCAAGCCTCTTATCTTAAATCTCTATAAAGGTGTTATGCGACTGTTGAAAAGTCAGGAAGCACTCTTCATAGTTACAAGTTGTCTGCTTGGGTAAGCTCATTTAAAAAATGGGAAAACCATACACTATATCCAACAGTAAACTTTATTTTATTTACCAGCAATTTAATGAGTGAAAAGCAGCCATGGCCTTCCTAAATCTGCACCTATATGACAATCATACTAAAATTTCACAATTACAGAATCTCTTGGTGTGAGTGATTAATTATGAAGAACAAAACTAAGGCACTGTGTCTCATCTGCCACTGCAGTATCTGCAATATGCCACAGATTTCCAAATGTTGAGGGCATTCAACACAGCTATCATACCTACAGAGTGATTTCCCTGCAGCATTTGGGCAGCCAAAAAATAGAATAGAGAAATAGGATACTGCTATGGCCTATCATGACAATTACTGTGTATTCTGGGTTTGTGTGTTAACATTCAAAAGCCTCATTAAAGAGTATTTGAGAGAAAGTATACTTTATCTGGATTAGTATAATTCAAAACCTTTTGTGACTCAGCATCATTTCCATTTGTTTATTTTGAATATGTCTATATGTTTCCTGTTGATACTGTCCATAGGGTTTTCATGGCAAGGATACTGGAGTGGGTTGCCATTTCATTCTCCAGTGGATCACCTTTTGTCAGAGCTCTCTGCTATGACCTGAACGTCTTGGGTGCCCCTGCACGGCATAGCCCATAGCTTCATTGCACTACACAAGCCCCTTTGCCACAGCAAGGCAGTGATCCATGAAGGGGTGTGAATGGCTGTGAAAGCTGAATCATAAGGAAGGCTGAGCACCAAAGAAGTGGGGCCTTTGAATTGTGGTGCTGGAGGAGACTCCTGCAAGTCCCTTGGACTGCAAGGAGATCAAGCCAGTCAGTCTTAGAGGAGATCAACCCTGACTGCTCTTTAGAAGACCAGATATGAAAGATGAAACTCAAATACTTTGGCCACCTAATCAGAAGGAAGGACTCACTGGAGAAGACCCTAATGCTGGGAACAACTGATGACAAAAGAAGGGGACGGCAGAGGATGAGGTGGCTAGAGGAGTCACTGAAGCAGTTGGTGTGAGTTTAGGTGGGCTCCAGGGGATGGTGGAGGATAGGAGAGCCTGGAGGAATGCTGTCCATGAGGTCGCAATGGGTCGGGCATGACTTCGTGAATAACATAACATATGTTTCCTATGGAGAAATGTTTATCTAAATACAGACAGACCCTGTCAAATATGGTAAATATTCAACCATGCTGCTTTGAGTCACAGGACATTTTGGTTCTATACTGTAAGCAAACATGAGATCCTATTTCCGGAGAAGTTTCATAATGAGAATGACAGAGCATTCATTGAAACAAACTCCTTTAAAAACCATGTGTAATCTGAACTGCTTCCAAATGAGCAACTGCAGAAAGAATGTAAACATAACCAGCACCATTGCAAGTGCCAATAATAGGTATTATAGCTATACATGTCTTATCACAAAAAGAAGTTTATACCTGAATATATTGACAAATATGGAGTATAAAAGAAAAAGTGGCAGGAGAGTTTCACTAGTTATTTCAGTGTTCACTACTCCAGGCATGGTGTGGGGGTCCCAAAAGCTGCCCCAGAGAACCAGTCCTGATGTGGTCTTCTGTCATTCATTGCCCCCTTCTCAATGGAGCCCTCCAGAAAAACTAGATGCTGGCTAGCATGTGGGTTGACAGTTGATAAAAGCACCTGGAACAAGGTATTCCAAGCAATTTTCAGAATTATGATGCTGAATAACAACAACCCCAAAGGGGATAAAAATCTAGAGGCTCTCTCGCCCTCCGTCCTGCACTCCCCCACCCCGAAAAAGCACACAGCGCCTCCCGTTCCAGTTTACTCACTCATGTTCTGCTACATCAGGCAAATAGGCTGCATCTTCTTGGGAGGGATGAGCCATGAAAACAACATCTAGATCATCGAAAGCCCCAGCTTTGATTAACTCTATCTTGCCTCCTCCATCCTCCTCAGCGGGAGTGCCGAGCACCGTGACCTGAAAGCACAAGGTTACCAGCGGTCAGGCTCCTGAAAAACAACAGGCGAAGGAGAGCCCCAGGAGACCCGCGGCGCGGAAGCCGGTTCATCCGGGTCAGGCGGCGGGGGAGAAAGAGCCCCCTTCAGGGAAGCATCCAGGCGGTTTTCCCGAAGAACCACCTTCGAAAGCGCAGAATAGGCCCCACATAGAGGGAAAGGGAGCAGGGGGTGCCCGGAGGACGGGGGAGCAGCCTCTCTCCCGGGCCTGGCCTCACCTGGACTGCAGGAGCCTGTCGGGCGGGTCCGGCAGCGGAGCTCTGGCGAATGTTCTCTAGGGCGCCCTTCAGGCCCAGGGCGGCCCCGGCGCCCACCTCGGCGATAAGGTTGTGGCCGCAGGCGTGACCGATGCCGGGCAGGGCGTCGTACTCGCATAAGAAGCCCACGCGGATCGGAGGCAGCACCTGGCCAGCTTCGCCGGGGATCCCGTCCCACTGCCAGTCCGCCCGGAAGGCCGTCTCCAGCTTGTAGTTGCGCTGCACCGACCACGCCGCCGCCGGCGAGGTGGGCGAGGGGCAGCCGGCGAAGAAGCGAGTCATGGCGGCGTGAGCATGACGCTCCTCGTAGGCCAGCTCCGGCCGGCTCCAGATCTCCCGGCTCAGCTCGGCCAGGCGCTCCGACGACGCCTCGATGCACTCGGCTGCTCGCCGCTTCAGCTCCTCCAGGCGCGCCGCCAACGCGGGCACCTCCACAGCCTCATTTGGCCTCATCGAAAAAAAATCAGAATAACGGAAGGACCCAACAACCCGAAAAGAGCCGTTTGTTCCCTCCGCTGAGACAAGGTGACAAACGACACCCCCGAGGAAGAAAATAAGCAACCAGCAACACTATCCTCTGCAGCCACGAGCGACTGTCTAAAACGCGCGCCGTCTGAGCCGCTTATATAGCCTCGGTTAGCGGCCTGAGCAGGACTTCTCCCTCTGTTGCTTGCTGGGAAATGTAGTTTCTCTTCTCTAACGCTCTGTTAATTGTTCTTCTGAACGCAGCGGGACTTCGCAGGCTCCGGTGTTGACGTGACCCGGCCAGGCAGTGCTAAAAGAAATCGCTTGGCCTTTGAAAAAGCAAATATGTTGGCAGGCAAAGGGATTGTTGTTTGTCAGCGCGGCTAGACCCAGATTGTTCGCACAACACTTGAACAACAGGGAGCTGTTTGTTGCTCATAGGTATATCGGCTTTAAGCCGAACCAAGAACACCAAAACCGAATTCTACCTATTTTTCCGATACTTGCTTTTAAGAGGTTACTCTTTCAACTGCAAGGACAAAATTTATATACTTCCTGACTAGGAACATTATTTATGTTACGGTTTTTGTTGCTCTACAGGAGAAATTTATGTTATACCTGTAACTAGTTTTGGAAAACAATACAAACAACAGAACAGAGAAAATATATATCATTTCAAAACTCTTGGAGAAAAACAGGTAGTAGACATTTATGTATGCTTAAATAACTTAGGTGAACTCCGGGAGATGGTGAACGACAGGAGAGCATGGAGGAATGTTGTCCATGGGGTCGTGATGGGTTGGACATGACTTCATGATTATCATAACAAATAACTAAGGCTGCCCTGCTAATGACACTTAACTGGGGGCAAGTGCCATAGAACTCAGTGGGAATTACTTCAGGGTACACACACACAGGATTGCACTCTTAAGTGGGCAAGTTTTCTTAGAAATAAGGATCACTGAGTTCAGAGAACTCCCAGGTAAATGTCTATAGATTGCAGCCTTAGTAATGAAATTTGCAGCTGTTAGTCTGATCAGGTTTATCTTACATGTAGCAAGTCAGTGTATTTTTATCAAGTGTATTGCATCAAATAAACACCTGTATTTTTGCACTAGTGGGTGTTTGGAGTTTTGTAACTTCCAATTGGTCTACAAGAACTACCATCTGTTGAGGTCACAAGGCCTCGGAGATCAAGTTTAATACAGCCCTCACAAGTCTCATAAAGTATTTGGTGTGCATGGCTTAATCTGTTCATAGCAAAAAGCTTTTGGTGTGAGTTTAAAATAGAAGTGCCCACTTATGTCCCCAAGGATGTTTTAAGCTTGCGAAAGTGGACCAGGAAGATGAGTGAATAACAAGTGGCTGTTGAATGAAGCTGGCCAGTTGCAGCACATGTAAATGACCACCACATTTTTCTACCAAAAATCTAACTAATGCTTGATTGGGATGGGCAACTTGTGGCCTTCTATATATATTAGCCTACAGCATCTAGGCAACATAGTCAATGGTGTGGGATCATGGGAGCTGCAGACCAAAACATACGGAGAGTCACAAGTTATGTAATCCATTAAATCAATATTCACTGCATTCTTTTATCTTCATGTTCCTCCAGGCCTATGGTTTGTCACACATTCTTGGGAGCTTGCATGAAGTTCCATAAGCATAGCCTTTCCCATTGTTATTGAACTTCCTACTTTCTCAATCTCAGAAGTTTCCATTTTCATGATCATCCCACACCATCAGAGCAGCTTTGGGTGCTTTAAGATGAGGCTATAAGGGAATTACCAGCACCATTTATGGAATATTAATTTCTGTGTGGGTTTGAACACAGTATCACCTTCTACTTCTAACTCTCCCATGATTACTTTCCCCCACTGTAGAATTTTCTTTCTACAAAAAGTCCATTAAGGAGAACAAAGTGGAATAGCTGCACAAAGTCTTTGGACTAGTAGTGCTAGGAAACCTCCATTTAGAAGAACCCTTAGCAGCTAAGGAAGCTTCCCTTAACAGAGCAAAGCCATGGTTAGTCCAGGATCTGTTACAAGTACTAAATGTCGTCTGTTCCTTTCTGTCATTATTTGCTTCCAGCAATGCTCCATGTCATAAGTTCATTAGCTGCCAGTTGCAGATACAGTATGAAACATGTTTGGCAGTTTCAGTGTTGTAGATCAGTGGTTTTCAGTATATCATGCACACTACTTTGGGTAACTAAAGTTTATTATTATGTCAGCAGTTTTCAGTACCACTTTTTCCTTCTTCAATTGAAAAAAATGTAAAGGAAGTGCATCTTTAAATTTTTAGAAGCTTTGCATTTTCACATATTCTATAATGAACATTACATTAAATTTGCTTTAATCCCTTCCTTTCAAATATTCATGTCAAATACTGCCCCTGGTGTAGCAAATTTGGTAGTGGATGTGGTGGCACAGCAGGGACGATAATTAGGGCTGGGAGGGGGCTACCTGCAGCTCACAGATTGTGCGCTGTGCTTTAGAGTTCTCTCAAGGCAGAGCCTGTGCAATGTCCGGAAGCCCGTGATAGCCAAAGGGTGCTAAGTTCCCTGTCAACACAGATCCGTGTTGCCATCTGAATGAATGTGCCACTGATAATGCAAGAGAGCAAGCAGAGAGGCAAAGGCCAGGGCGCGGAGGTGGCAGTGGACAATTTTTTCACAGCTGCTTTTATAGTATCTACCGTATTTTTCGCTCTATAAGACGCACTCCCCCCCCCCCCAAAAGTAAGGGGAAATGTCTGTGCGTCTTATAGAGCGAATGTGTGTGCCTGACGCCCGGGATGCTGCTGGCCGCCTGCACCATGTGGCACCACCTGGCCGGCACGTGCTTGGCACGCCCTGCTCCGCCCCCCCGGCACAGGTGAGAGCTGTGCCACTCGGGGAGCAGTGCGGAGGAGGAGGAGCCGCGGGCTTTAACCCACCAGCCGCATGGAGAGACGGACTGCTCACCCCCACCGCCTGGGAAGACCTGCTGCCGCACTGCCCGGAAGACCACTGCCGGCCCCACGTGGCACCACCTGGCCGGCACGTGCTCAGCGCGCCCTGCTCCAACCCCCTCCTCCGGCACAGGTGAGAGCTGTTAATCACAGGCCGGTGTGTGTTTTCAAATGGCAACCCGTCTTTTAATGAAGCCCATGGGGAAGTGATGGGGCATGTGCCTGTGATTATCAGGAAGCTTTCCATGGATCAGTTATCTGTTAGTTGATCAGACACATTTTTTTTTAGGATCAGTGGATATTTGAACAGCATTACCTTCGTGTATGAAGTTTATTCTTCAAAGGCTACTTAGTCCGCTGTGTGTTTGATTTACCGTACAATATCTCATTTTTTGTCAGAAGTTTTTTTCTATTATTTACTAGTAGGGCAGCGTGGACATTACTGGCTTTTTTAGATTTGTTATTGAATTGTCTGCAGCAGCTCTTGTATAACTGGTGTAGATTGTGGATTCCTTCAATAATTCCACTACTGACTAAGAAAGTGATGTCGTGATTGTGAACAACAGAGCTTCATAAATTCTGCCTCTAGTGACGATGAGTTCTTTGGGTTCAACGAAAACTAGAAGAGTACTCGAACTTTAAAGTCTCTCTTTTGTTAATGACAGTGATGATGGTTCTTAATGCCACTGTTGACTGCTGTTCACTTTACAAGGTTGAAATACGGTATTACTGTATTCTGTTATAGTTTATTAAATAGTTTAGGAAACCATTTGATTCAGAATATTTTTTTTCTTGTTTTCCTCCTCTAAAAACTAGGTGCATCTTATGGTCAGGTGCATCTTATAGAGCGAAAAATATGGTAAGTGTCATTCTGCAAAACTCCTCTGGAAATAAAATGCCAGCTTAGTGCCAAACAAAGCCAATCCTTTCCCAGTCCTCATACTAGAAGGCTGTGACTATAAGTGTGATTACTATTATTATGTTTGTATTTATTATTTATTATAATTTATTATAATATGTATATTCACTGATCTATTATTACTTTCATTGCCACTGGATTTAATTAACACTATCATATCAATTGGGCACTAAAAGGAGATGATGGCTTATGAGGGCATGGCTTCTGCCGCCTGAACTGTTGTTTTAAAATTGTATTGTATTTTAATTATGTTTATATGTTGTAAACCACTCAGAAACCTCATGAGCTACGAATAGTATATAAAACTTGTTAAAAAATAAGGATATTTCTTTATTGCAGCATATATATAGGAGTGACCTTTAATGAGTTGATTGCCTCATATTAGGAAATTCACTCAAAGTCATGCAGCTAATTTAGCTATATGGACCTGTTTATAGTAATGGGACCTGTTTATAGTAATGTATATACTTGAAATGAAAATATTAATCCTTTCCCCCTCCTAATTCTTTCTTTTTTCCCCTGTTTCAAGGGACATGCAAATGATTATTGTATATTACTATGTTTTATTGGATGTATTCCATTCCCTCCTCTTTTGGCTTTTAAAATTTGTTGTTAGTTTTGTGTCGCAAATAAAAGAGTAAAAGGGTGTTGTGTGTTTTTTTTTTTTAAGGAAAAAATTACTCATGTGTATATTTGTTCAACTGTGACAATGGTTCCACAGTGTTGAAACACTTTCAGCTCAAGGACAACATTCTTTTCAGAGAAAGGACCATATTCCAGTGGTGGGTATGACCAAATACAAAAGGGGTTTCTGTGTGGCTAACTAAATATTATAGGAATTATTGCTCGGTAAATTTGCTTAAGATTGTACTTGACTGAAGTGTGAACTAGATATTACGATCAACATATTTTAGCTTACAGCTGTTACTGCTAGTAACAAAGTCTTACAAGAAATACTTTAACCTTTCAGAATAGGAAGGAAAACCAGGAAATGATCCGTGATCAGGGGCCAAATGGAAGAGCATGATAGGGAAATGGACAGAGCACTCTGAGAAACCTCAGCTGCCCAAGCTGGGCCCATAGACCAGAAAGTCAATGCACTTCTTGCCATGGTCATAATGGTAAGTGACTATACAATCCCAAACAAACAGCCTAATTCTAAACAAATTATTTGAAAGAAACCTAACTAAACATTGTGGGAATTATTTCTTCGTAATTACTCCTAAGATTGCAGCTGTACTGAGAGCATGAAATAGATATTCATACCAACAGCACAAAGCAAAGAAACATCCCTTGAACTGCAACTAAATATGTATTTCTGCTCTGTGGACAGTAATTGACATCACAGACTATAAATAAATGATTACACTCAACACCTTAACTGTTTACTATATCTTCTGATAGCTGCTCTGCTATTTTTAACAATGGCTGCATACCAATTACATTGTAAGAAGAGAGTGTCATGGAATATTTTAAATGTTTTGATGTTTTAGATAAACAATAATTATAATGGGTCTTAAATCTGAATAAAGATGCTTAAATTTAGATTTCAGATTCAGAGTTTGCCAATATTCACAATTAAGCATTAATTAGGATTCATACTATGAGTATGAAGCAGGAGAGGAAGGATTATGCTAAACTCTGCATTATTTACTCTTGAGTTATGCACAACAACAGATGAATAACTTCCCCCTAGTTAGGACTAATGGAAAAGGAACAGAGGAAGAGCAGAATCATATCTAAGTTTTAACAATATTGAAAAAAAACAATAGCATTTTAAAATTACATATATATTAAGTCAGGGGCATGACATACCATATGTTATAAAGAGGAATAAAAATTCTAAAGATATATCATGAAAGCTGTTAAAACAGTTTGGGATTTTATTCATTAAGGCCGCAGTTGTGTTTGTACTTAGGTGAGACTAAGTCCCTAAGTGTTGAACCTCAGGTTTGGAAGTCAAATCTGGTCCACCTGAAGCAGAAATCTGGCTCTCTGGCAAAGGGACAGTTAACCAGAATATTATTTCTTCCAGTTCAATGAAGGCACAATCCCATGGTACCCAGATGCTGTCTAGACAGTCATAGGAAAATTCAGAGACCCAACCCCAGGTCAAGTCCTGGGGTTTGACATGCAGAGCACACTCTCTACCCTCACAGCTTGCGAGGCTTTTTCTCATGCTGGCTGCTAAGTCACAGTGTTGGCAGGGCAGTGGGGGGGGGGGGGCAGTTCTGGGAGTTGGAGAGGGAGGAGCTCCATCAGGATATGAGGGATCTTGGCTGTGCCTCAGATCCTTCTCCTTGCAAGTTAGGTTAGAATACTTAGATAGCCCAACTTGGCTGCTGAAGTGTTTTGGAGGGCACCAACCACTTGCCATTGGCTGCCCAGAATTCTCCAAGTCTGGAAGGTTTGGGACAGCCACATTGGATGTCACCATAAGACTGTTTTCATATTCTAAAGACAGTCAAGTTAGGTATTTAACACCAGTTAAGTTAAATCAAATTGAGGACAAGCACTCTAATATATGTTGGAGATGTGGGAAAGGGATTGGAACTTATAAACATATGTGGTGGGATTGTGATAATATACAAAAGATTTGGATTATGGTATTTAATGAAATTAGAGAAGTTTTAGATATAGACTTAGAAATGTCACTGAGAATTGTGTTGTTATTGTTGATTGAAAAACAAAATATAAATGAAGTTAAGAAAGAATTGAGCCTAAGTTTGATAATGGCAGCTAGGTTAGTGATAGTTAAATATTGGAAACAGAATTGGGTTATGCAAAGGTATGAATGGTATAATGAAATATGGAATATGGTAATTGATGATAAACTGACAACAGAAATAAAAATTTAAAAAGGGTTAATAAAAGCAAATAAATATAATGAAATTTGGGAAGATTTTGTAAAAGCAGTACTGATAGAAGGCAAAGATTGTAAACCTAATCAAGATTATATGAATTTATGGAGGGCATATGGATATAATTGAAGTATTATTATGTATTATGAAGTATATTATTAATTGTTGTAATATACACATTAAGTGGAGGTATCATTGGTCTCTGGGGTGGTGGAGGCACTTTATTATTTACTTTTTCAATTATTAATTGAATTTTTGTATGTTACATTGTTGATGCTGTGAAGTGTTGTATTTACGGCTTTTTTTTTACTGTATTTAAAAGAAATAAAAAGTGGGGGGAAAACAGTCAAGTGAGAAACTTGGGGAGTGATTCTGTTATGAACTGGAGTGGAGATTGAAGGGCACATTGATGGCTTCCCCCTCCCTTTGACAAATGTGGCAAAATAATAATAATAATTATTATTATTATTATTAGTATTATTATTATTATTAAAATGTTTCTTTTCCCATCCCCATGTGTGTTCAAAGCTAGCAGATACTTAACATTTCCATGGAACTACCAGCAATAAAAAACATAAATAACTAAAGCTAACACAGTTCATTTGACATTATGTCAGTATGTATTTGAATCAGGATCTTCCACAATCCAGGTCAGCCCTAACATGAGACAGAATGACATGGGCACCTCAGGCAGATGTGGGTAGGAAATCAGAGGGTAGGAAATGTCTACTATTATCTATTTTATTTTATTTATTTATGTTGATATACTGCCCTTCTCAACAGAAACATTTATGGGATCTGACTGTGCTGAAGGCATTTTTAGCTCTGGTGTGTTGCAATATTCCATAAATCCTAGGTCTCCAAACTGATGAAAAACAATGTAACAATGTGGTAGCCATGATAACACTCCATGCAAGTTCATGTTAGTTTTCTCTCTGCCTTTCCTCTGATGGATTCATGTCAGAAACCATAACATTCCTCTTTGATGCTATGGCTGATGATCTGTGGTGTCCATCAGGGTTCCATCATATTCCCCATGTTATTTAACAAATGCATGAAAGGGCTGGGAGAGATTCTTGGGAGTTTTGAGGTTTGGTGCCATCAAATTATGACACCGCCTACCTCTCTCTCCCTTCTGATGGGGACATTCTGAGCAATGATGCAATCTCTCAGGCTCAATCTGCCAGGCTGCTCCAATCTACCACTGAAGTCATCCTCTGGCTTTCACCTCCAAGGGAGGGAAGCCCAGAGGAAGGCAAAAGAGAGAGAGGATCTTATCCAGGGTAGCACCCCAATTATGGAAGGTTCTTCCCACTGAGGCTCAACTGGAACAGACACTGTTACTTTCTGGCACTTTGTTAAGACTGCTCTCTTTTTCCAGGCATTTCATGAAATATGATGGGGCCTGCCAGCTGTTTTAACTGCTATACTTTTATTGACATTGTTTCAGCTGTTTATATTGTTTCAGAGTTTCTATATTGGGATTTTATGATTCCTTGTATTGCAAATGTATTTTATTGTCAACAATTTTTATTATTGTACCTGGACTTATGAATTGTTGAAAACTGCCCAAAGATCTCTGGCCATAGAAATAAATAAATGAAAACAAAGGCCCTGAGTGCCAGCTGGCTCATTGGACAGTTTACTGAGCTGAGCCAGGCAATTGGAGACCTCTAGGAGCTGGGCAGGCTGGCTGGCAGGGGAGGCAAGACTTGATGGAGCCGGGCTCCACGTGAAGCAGCCACATCAGAAGTCATTCCACAGGTTTCTGAGGAGCTCGATAGGAATGTGTGGACCTGGATGCTTTGGGGTGTGGGGATGAGAGTGCTTTAGAACTGTGTGCGTGCATCAGTGCACTGGCAATGTGTACGTGTGTTAATGCCATGGGGGCTGAGTATCTCTGTGCGTGTAAATGGGAGCGTGCCTATGTTTGTGAATGGGGGAGGGTGCTTCTGAGTGTGTGCTTCTGTGTATACAATGAGTGTCTGTGTGTTTTGTAATGGGGTCCTGCTCCCTTCCCAGGAGATATCATCCTCATTATCACATGCAAACAGATAGACAGTGGGTGTACTCATAACTTGCCACCCATGTTTCTCATGAGCAATCTAGTGCACTTTAAAAGATATGCATAAACTGGAATTTTTTACTGTGCTGCTTTGATGGACACTTTGAAACGGATATGCAAAAGTGTGGGAGGTTGGATGCTTTCAAAATTTGATGACTGTTCCAAAGGCTGCTTTGCCATGTGGTTCTAAAGATATCATAGAATTACTAGACTTGGAAGGGGCCATGAAGGCCATTGGGTCCAACCCCGATGTTGCAGTCACTAATTTACACCATTGCACTCAGATGGCCGCCCAGTTTCTTTTTGAATGCCTCTTGTGTGGGAAAGCCTATGACAAACCTAAGCAACTGGTTCCACTGTCCTACTTCTCTGACAGTGAGGAAACTTTTCCTGTTATCTAGACTGAACCTGGGTGGCCACAACTTGAGTTGATTATTCCATGTGCTACACTCTGATATGAGTCAGCAAAGATCTTGACCTTCCTCTTTGTGCCAGCCTTTGGGGTAGTTACAGAGTGATATAATGTCCCTGTTCCGCCTTCTCTTCTCAAGGCTGAACATATCCAATTCTCTCAGTCTCTCCTCACAGGGCAGTGTTTCCAATCCCTGGATCATTTTGTTGCCCTCCTCTGGACCTCATCTGTGATATCATATATAATCATCATGGCTATATAGTCTGTCCTGTTCCACTCATGTTGTTAAAGTAATTTGCTTTCCTGTACAATAGGAAATGTTGGTGGTGCATATGATCCAAATAAGTGCTTCCGTGTTTATTTATTCAACTTGTATCCCACAGTTAATTAGTCCCAAGGACTCTGTGGGCAGATTACAAAGAAACAATAAAAACATGTCATACTAAAACAAATGCACATATAATAAAAACAATAATATACAATAAATACACATATGTATTGACAACAATGCTGTGTTGTCTGTCCCCCCTCCCCATAAACACTTTGTCATGATTTCAGTGACGTTTATTCAGTTTTGTTATTCGTGCAATGTAGGTTGTTGCTGGAAAAAGAAGAAAAAGCTTCAAAATAATGTTACAAAATGCTGGAAATTGGATTTTGCATGTTTTGAGAAATAGTGACTGGCTGGAATAATCAGTGAGACATGGGAAACATTTGCTGGTTCTCCCCAGGTAGCAAAATGTCCTAGATCAGCACTATGTATGGTTATTGTACCTGAATGAGGCAGAGTTAGCTACATCTTGTGGTCTGATAGAGCACAAGAGAGAAAACACATACGCATTTGTTTTGTGTGTACTTTAAGATAATTGGATTTGTATTTGAGCTCTCTACTGCAGTAGACTGTGATCTAAGTCTTTTACTCCTAGAAAAGCACAAAAGGCTATTTCCACTAAAATATAGTGATATTTTATAGTGATAAAATGTTTGTGCGCTATTTGTGTTCATTGCTGAGTTTGGTGTGTATATGCACGTACATCATATGCAAGTTCAGTGTTGGGGCAGTGTGCAAAGTTAACTGCAGGTGGCTAGCAGCAGGCCCCATCACGGCCTTCATCCAGCCCTAGCTGTGTTTGCTCGGAGGCTATCATCACAGAAGAGCATCATGCGAGGGCAGCATCATGGCTCCCCATCCCTGGCTTCACTGTACCCTCATGAACGTGAACGTCGCTCGATTCTCCGTAGTTGTTGCAGAACGTGGGTCCAAAGGAATGCTTCTATGTGGCTGCAGGCTTCATCCACCTTCTCCCTGGCAGATCCAGTCTTAAAACTCCCGTGCCCCAGGTTTTCTTTTCCGTGGTAAGCGTTGCTGGATTCGCAGCGTGTTTTGCCTCGGCAGACCCATCCTTGCTGGCAAGTCAGCGGGAGGTGGGGTAGACCACGGGGTCCTGGACTTTGGCCCCAAGGACGGGGCCCTGCAGCATGAGTGCGCACGGTGCAAGCGCTGGCGCGGCCAAGTAAACAGGCGCGCCGCTCGATGCCCATCCGCGCCGCGCGCGCAAATCGCGCTCCCCCCGCCAGCATGAGCGCCCTGCAGCCGTGACTCCTCCTGAGAAGCGGAGGCCATGCAGCGCGTCCCCTCCCCTCTTCCGACTCGCCATTGTTCCCGCCCCTTCGCCTGCTTCTTCTGCCCTCCGCTCGCTGCCGGCGCTGCTGCTCCTGCAGCAGTTTTTGTCCCAATCCCAGCCCCTTCCCTTTCCGCCATCGCCTTCATCTCAAGCTCCGCGGCGTCTCGCTGTGCCCTCCCCGCTCCCGCTGTTGCTCGTCTCCGTGCGGAGACTCCCCGGGCCTCGGCGCCATGTCCCGCTATACGCGGCCTCCGAACACCTCGCTTTTCGTCAGGAACGTGGCGGACGCCACTAGGTGAGAGGCGGGCGGGCGGGCTGCAGCGGCGGCCTGCAGACTGGGAGTGGCGAGCATGAACTCGCCTGGGCCGATAGCGATCGGCCTGGCGCGCCTCTTAATGCTGCCGTAATTTTTTCTGGGGGGGGGGGGTGTAGGTGAGTGGAAAATAAAAGTTGCCGAGTCTGGGTGGTGTATAGCGTGGGGCTGGGTTTGGGGCACCGAAATAGCAGATGGGGCTGGGGAAAGAAAAAGCGCCGCCTCCCCCGGGTTGCCGCTTTTTTAAGCGGCTCTGCTCCTGTGTCTTTAAGGGGCACAGAAAGCGGAAGTGCGCGGGGAAGCTTCGCCCGTCGCGGCTGAGAAGCCGGCAGAAGTCTCACCTAATCTTTTCCTAGCAGCCTTAACAATGGGGTTATTGTTTTTTCAGTTGTGGGTACAGTTCTTTGCGCCCTGGGGTCTCTCAGAGGCACACCAGTAGGCCGAGGATTTTTTCAAAGACGAATTTAAGCGGCAATTTCCTTCTCGTGGAAAACAATTGAGCCGGTTCCTACAGGGAAAAGCAACCTTCTCAGGGAATACTGGTACAAGCCTTATTTTTCCCATAGGTATCTGGCATATGGTCCTGACTGCCTAGTTGGGTTTGTCAGTCCTCAGGCAGTTGCTAAGGGATGTGGGAGGACTTTGTAGTCTGCTAGTTTCCTTTCTTTCTTGCAGCATTTTTTAATGGAGTGAAAGCATAAATCTGAGTATAATTGACGTGTGTCCAGCCCCTCAGTCAGGCTAGGATTTTGCAGAATCTGTCAGTGGCACTGTGATGTCATCTGTATGCCTGCTTCAGATCTGTGCAGCTCTGTGGTCTCCACCTCTGGGACTACAGCCCCATGACTTGAAAGTTGCTACCTACAGTCTGATGACTAGTAGTAGTTCCCTAGACCAATAGTGTACATTCTGCTTGTCCTGTCAAGTCAGTGCTGCCTGAAATGTTCTTCAGATTGTAAACCTGCTGGCAGGAACTTTTATTTTTGATCTTAGGAGGATGGTCTGGGCACCTTTCTCGATTGAAGAGCTCTAAATAAATAATCACTAAAGAGTGAACTGTACCTTTTGCACAACCAGCTTGTGCTTAACCATTGATCTAAAGTGCCCATCATTTTCTGTGGGTCTTTTTCTAAACTGCAAGCTTTGGGTTCATTCTCAGTCATTTTTTTCCTTTAGTGTTTCTGCCCTTTTGCTCAAAATTAAATTGAGAGTCATACAGGCTAGCAAAAAGTTGAGAGCAGGGTAGCTGTAATTTTTGTGGTGTTAAATTTTAGGTTGTACAGTGAATTTTAAGAGGTGCAACTTGTCATATAGAGATAAAACATGTTCAGATTCCTTCCTTTGCTTACCTGTTAAAGTGTGGGGCACTCTCCCCCTTTGCATTAGCTTTCCCTGACTATTTTGTCTTGGTGAACTTTCATCACTTTTATGGATTATAAAAATCTTTGCTAAAGGGAATCATATTAAATAAGATTCCTCCTCCCTTCTAGAGGAAGTCATTTATATAGCCAGGTTTTTCCACATATTAGATTCCCACTAGGACTGCAACAAGATTTATTGAAATCACCTAGATTAAGGCTTGACATTTGCAACAGTTATTTCACCAAATAACCAAAGAAGAAGTGGATAAGCTTTGAGGATATGCACAAGAAAAAATAGGGTTATATAGTGTATTTTTATTTTAAAGCCCAAGACAAGTCTGTTAGGTGCTGGAGCAGAATGTTGCTAAAACAGGTGCCATAATATAGAAACATTCATTTTTCTGCCTTATTTCTAAAACACTTCAGGCCTGAGGATTTGCGCCGTGAATTTGGTCGCTATGGCCCTGTAGTTGACGTATACATACCGCTTGACTTCTACACAAGACGCCCAAGAGGATTTGCTTATATACAATATCCTTTATGTCACTGTATTTTTGATTGAGGTGCATTGTTGTTATTGCGTCCTAACTTAATGTATTTATTTCTTTGTCTCAGAAAATGTAAAGCAGTCCACAGTGGCTGGCAAGCACCCCAAAGTTTGAATGAACCTGGTTAGATAGAGTCCAAGCAGGCAAGCCAAAAGACACCTTAAAGTTCAAGCTTCAAGGAATAAAGAGGGAGGGTGGAAAAGGATAAAAAGAAAACTGGAAGAGGGGAAGTCCTTTTTCAAGGAAAAGACAAAGCCACAACACCAAGTTAAGGCTTCGGCTTTCCGACATTTGCTCAAGTTCCAAAGTCAAAGCCAAGTCTGATTTGGTTGGTTCTACGGCCCTTGTCAAGTCCATCTAGCAAGCCCTAAAGAGTAAAGGTCAAGATCAAGTGACGTGGAGGTAACTGCCAAAGTTTCGTTTTGTATCTTATCGCTCAAGCTCTTACATTTCAGTCAAGAATTTGTTTGTTTATAAATGTTCTACCTTTAAATATTGCTTCCTTAGTGTAGCACAATTGAACTGTATGCAAATGTTTGTTTAGTAAATTAATCTTTTCCCTAGCAGAAAAATTTGAATGGAATACTGAAATATATTAGCCATTTAGATGATCTAGTGCATTTTTATGGCATCAGTAGTCATTTGTTTTAAGTACAGGGAATAAAGAAGGAAAAACTAGAGGAAAGTCAAATGTTTATTAGTATGGAAATGTTTGCAGAATAGCAGCATTTGTACAACTAATTCATTCAATGTATTTGATTTTTGCCTATTAGAATATGCTAATTTTAAAGGCCTTAAAATAAGATGTACATAATGTAAATAACTTGAACTGATGCAGTTATTCATTACAAGTGTAGAATCTCCAAAATACATGGAAATGCCCTTTTGCCATTCCTACCAGTGGAAAAGCAACTGTGTATACACAGACTTGCAACTGAAAGGGAAATCCAATGTGCAAAAAACCATACATCAAATCAAAATCCTTATGTGCATTTCTATGCACATGCACATTTCTGGATTTGAACAATTAGATTTTGGAGGCATTCAATGTTACTTTGCTTCTTTGTAAAATAAGGATCGCCTCACACTAATATTCCATGGTGATTTCTGTGCTATATACCAAGTGTGAAAGAAGGTTTACATTTTCAAAAGCTGACTCCAGGATTTTGACAACTTCAGGCAAGATACCTCTTAATTTGAAAGAGACATGGCTTACAAACAAAATTATCACACTCACCTTCCTAGGTTCCTTATGCAAAATGAGAATGACAACATTCTTAGGATAGAGGAACCTTTTTCTTTTTGAGAAGCTCTGGTAAATGCCTGAGCTTGCCATTTTCTGGACCCAGATTTGTTTTAAAACATGCTATGCATATATTCAAGGATTTGGTGGTCACTCTTAGTTCTCTGAATGTTGGAAGATATGTGTCATCCTTTCATATTTTATGTATTTACCACAATAAATGCTGCTGAAATAGTGTACTCAAGTGGCCACATAAAATATGAAGTGGCTGTAACTTAAATGGCATATAAAAAAAAACTTGCTTGATTTTAAAGCATCTGAGTATGTCTGTGTTATATGATACAATTTTCTTTTGCTTTGTGCATGTTTAAAGTGTCCTTAACAGCCAGTCATGTTTGAAGATGTTCGTGATGCAGAAGATGCTCTTTATAACCTCAATAGAAAGTGGGTATGTGGCCGGCAAATTGAAATACAATTTGCACAAGGTGATCGCAAAAGTAAGTGAATATAAGCATATCACTTACTTATTTTACAAAATATTTTTGTAATAAAGCCGTATTTAGTATATCTGAGAATGAAAAGTGAAATAAGCAATATCATAAAACCCAGGATGATTTATGGATATGCCAAATAAATACTCAGAATGTAAGAGGCTGCCATTTTCTTGCAATCTTCCAGTTCTGTTTTAAATTCTAGCACCAGGTCAGATGAAATCGAAAGAGCGTCGTCAGTGTTCTCCAATGGACTACAGAAGGTCAAGGAGCCGCAGTCGAAGGAGGACACGTAGCAGAAGTTCCTCGTGGGGATGGAGTAGGAGACACTCTGACAGTTTTAAGGAGTAAGTCTATGGATCACTTCAGGACAATTTTTATTTTTTTAAAATCTGTATTCAAGTTAAATGATTTTCCTTTAAATACTTTATTGAAACAGTATATCAAATACAGGTACATATACAGCCTTATTTAAATAATACAATTTGAATATTATATCAATTGTTTAATCATTTGTTTGCCAAATTAGAATCCACTACCCCAAGAATATGTCGGGGATCCATTTTCACCATTCAGTTTTGGACAATACATTAAGAATGGTACCAAGTTGTTAAAGAATTATCTTTGTTTCTCCCCTAGCCACACCGAAGTGATTGGTTAGTTTCTCCACAAGTGGCACTGCCCATATTCTATCAAGGTATCTTTGAAAGGAGAGTCCTTGGGCATTTTTCCTGCTTGCCAACAATGCTGTGTAACACAATTCCTCTTCCTCCTCAGTAAACAAGTTAAACAGTAATGAAGTTTCATCAAGCATTATCATCTGACATGTCCTGTCAGAACCTATATAGAAAAAATTACATTTATATTAGTAATTTGATACTTAGTTCACAGGGTAGGAAACTTGCAATGTAACTAATGGACATATGTAATTTGTCCTGGGACCATGTTTGTTAACAGCCAGAGTGATAATAGAAAGGAAAATATGAGTTGTTTCTACCAAAGTGCAGTAGCCCTGGCTGCTTACAGTGATTTTGACGCAATAAATGTGCATTCTAAGCCATGGGAGTTGGAGAATGTATGTATTCCCAATGTTCGATTTGAAGCGTTGGGGAAACCTCACCTTCAAGTGGCCTTGTTCTTCCTGTACCAGTTACCATTTGAGATTGTAACAATGCATGATTGCTTGGTATGCCAGTCTAGAGGCATTTAAGAGTAGGCAAGTTGCCTAAAGAAGGCCCAGCCACAATTACTATGTTGGGATGCAAAAATGCATAACCATATTTTTTGAATCCTGGGATTACGCTTTAAATTCTTCTTATATGTTTGGAACTTTCGGCATATAGTCCTGCTAAGAAAAAAATGTACATCTAATCAAGTACCTTAAGCAAATGGTTTGGATCACAATGCTCTTTCATTATACATAACAAGAGGCCTACATCTAATACTGTGGATGATTTGCAGGTCAAGGCGTGGACGACATTCTTACAGCCCATCTAAATCTCGCTCAAAATCTCTTCCAAGGCATTCCAGTTCACCAAGACGGTCGGTTACGCCCCAACGGAATTCTAGTTCTCGAGGAAGGTCGCAATCAAAATCACCCCAGAGAAGTTCAAAATATGTTGAAAAATCACCATCTAGTTCCCATCGAAGACGTTCCAATTCAAGAACAAAGTCACGATCACATCCAAAACGTTCAGGCTCAGCTACTAGATCACTGTCTAAATCTCCACGGAAACATACAAATTCCAGTTCTCGCTCACACTCCAGGAGTTTTTATCAAAGAAATAGTAACCAGTCAGTATCTGAAGAAGATTAGTGCATCTATTTCATTAATACAGATTTTATGAGCACAAAATGAGAACAAAACTTGTCCAAAGCTTATCTGAAATATACAGTAATTAATAAGAGGTCTTGCTGTGTTGTCCTTTTGGTTGATGCTTAAGTGTACGGAACACTTTTTTGTAAAAATCTAGTCCAGCACCCTTTCTTTGAGTCAAATAATAGTTGATCTGGAGGTCCCTGCAGCTGGGCCAGCTGGTGCCCTTCTTTGTGCTGATGAAACTTAGGCTACTGCTGAACTGGACTGTGTTTTATTTTTCCCAAGCAGAACTATCGTGTGCTCCTTGCTTCAAATCCTTGGTGCTGCCACAGCCTAATGTTAGTGTACTGGATAGAAGCTGTACTTGGATCTTTGCCCATGTTCCATAAGGTGGGAGTAGCCATCAAGTTGTGCCTTTCTTATCTCTCACAGAATACTTCTGTAGCTCTTGCAGTACAAGTAAGGCTTGCACTGAAAATCTGCACCTCGGATAGGATTCAGCTGCCCAAAATAGCCTTTTGCTATTGATTTTAATCTTGATTTGAATTAAATGAGGTTGCTAACCCCTGTTTGACTATCTTTTTTGGCAATATTTCAGTGCCTCTTGGAATATCAAGAGTACTGAATTCAGGTGTGAAGATAACTTCTTCAGATAATTAGTCTTGGGGTTGTGGGATGCTCTGCAACATGAACTTTAGGTTTGAAATGGTCTTTCAAATTAAGCTAGTTTGTGTTCAGTCTAGAGAAGTATCTTAACATGGGAAATTTGAATAACTGTCTAGACTCTCATCTGTTTGATCTACATTTGTTAAAAATACTGAAATGAAAATTTGCAGTTAATTTCCCTACATGTCTCCATTTTGAAAGAGAAGTGCTAATTGATCTTAATTAACTTATCCAAACATCCAACACAGAATGTTTTTGGATATCCATTTCTCTTGTCAACCAAACTGCAGGTACACAGGGGAAGGAGTGTTTGAAAGTCCTTTCCATCCCCTAACTAACCATCCCCTAACAGAAATGTGTATGTAGATTTCCAGACTGGGTACATGATCAGTGGGATAGGGCAGATTTTAATCAGATCTTAACAGGTGACAGAATAAGGTGCAAGTGAAATTGCAAAATGAACTGTACCACTTCATACAAGAGAGAGCACTTTTGAATGTTCCCATATATAATAATTATTTCAAAAATCCCTGAAAATTGAAAACCTGCTTGGCAAGACACATGCTTAGGCTAGAATCTTGCTTTCTGATACTGTTTTTTCCTTTTCATAATATGTGGGGGCAGGAAGTTAACATAAAAGATTTCACTATGTGAACTGTCGTAAACTGTCCATACAGCTTCAGCTCTTGGGTGGTATAGAAGTGAAATAAAGAGATCCTCCCATCTACAGACTGAAACGACATAGTTCCTTCTATCAACCCAGGCTGTTGCACGTGTAGATGCAACCTTTGACTATGTGCAGTGGCCTCTTGCACTTGTAGAATGAAAAATGACATGTTCTCAGTCACTGGATCAAGGCCAATGCACATGAGAAAGCAGGTCTAACAAGCATTGGACATATAAGAAAAGGAGCTGATAGGTAATACAGTCATTTTCTGACACTGTAATATAAGTCATTAAGCAATTACTTTCATGTGTGGTTGAACTTTTTTTTGTGTGAAACTCTTTAAGTGGTTAACTTTAATGTACAAATCTTCATTTACATTCTGTATTTTCAAACTATCGTATTAGAAGATCTATGTAGAAGACATGTTCAAGCATTTTAAAATTCTGAGCCCCTAAAGTTATTTAACAGTTGAACAGTTGAGTACAAAATTATTAGCCTGTTTAACTCAAGTAACAGAGGATAGATTAAAAAGGTTTTGTATTTTACATGATATTACAATTATGTTGTGTAGTAACATTTGGAAACTATAATTTGCATTTAAATGTATGGTAGTTGTGATGTCTGTTACATGGTACAAGTACTGTACTGTTTTAATTGTAGTGACAGTAAAACCACTTTCACTTAATGAGAGATTATACTGTTGTGTTGGGAGTAGTATTATTTCATAACGTAACATTATTTTCAATAAAAATGAGGTTTCCTTTTTAAGAGTACTGAGTTTGCTTTCATAACATCCTTAAAAATAGAGGCCGGTGGTATTTCTTACACAGGGGAAACAGAAGCTGTGTGGAGAGGGTGACATGCTTAAAACTTCTCCATGCATCTACAACAACTTCTTTCTGTTCCTTCTGCAGCATCTGAGTCATAGTAAGATTCATCCTGTCAGGATTAGTGTTGTTTTGGGGGACTGATGTTAACTTGGACTGGAGTTGCAGCATAGGGTTCTCCTGCCTGATCCCAGATTTCTTTAATCACCTGGTAGCACAGGAAGGAGTGGTTTGGAGTCATTTTCTTACCATCATCAAGGTGATTTGATGGAATATCAGGGAAGATAATATTGCTGGCTGGCACACTAAAAGGAACAGTGTTTTGCCCGAGAGCCTCCTTGATTTGTATAATAGGTAAATTATATAGCTGTAAATTGGCATGCAATTGTTCTTAGGATCTTGGCAGAAAGCTCCCTTCAACCATGTGCTGTAGCATGAAATGTTTAATATTAACAGGAAAGGGATTAAAACAATGTTTATTCCACTATTTATATAAATACGTAGTGTCCATAGTATTTGGAATATTATGTACCATTCTGTTTCAGAGCATATAAAACAAAATCTAATATGGCATTTTAAAAGAACATGTAAAAATACAGTATGCTTGTGTCATCTTTCCAATAACAAAAAGCTAAAGTACTTTCTTGAGAAACTTGGGTGTTACAAAGTTAAACTACTTGTTAATAAAACCAACCAAACAAAAGAAAGTACTTCTTCCCAAAGCACAACAGGAGAAGGTTCCCTTCAGGCTTGTGCAATCTATCCTGCATTTTATTAAAATTTTGGGATCCACTAACCATATACAAAAAATATACATTACAGGATTCTGAGCCAAAGAATTTGCATGTGTTTCTTCTGAGCACAAGAACTAAACAGAATTTAGAGTCCTCCCACACAAAAATAAATCACCCCAACCATTCTTCATTTCTACAGTGAAATTGAGGAAGATGTGGAGGAGGTGTTTTTGTTCTTGTTCTTGTTCTTGTTAAATAGTTTGGAATTAGACATCGCCCAGAGATCTAGTAGATTGAGATCGATCTTTTGCCTTTATGTGCTTATTCAGATGCAATCCCTGTTATTTTTGTTTCACAGCTAATTCAGAATAGGACTGCAGACCAAATTAAGGAATTTAGTATTAGAAGATGTATTATGAATGAACCTGTGATGCTTCCAAGGAAGACTTTTATAGCTCAGTTCTCTTCATGTCAATGGCTTTCTGAGATCTCAAGACATTTTTCCCGGGGCCAGATTCTTGAGATGCTTTTGACTGTTAAAGGGGAAGGCAACTTTTTCCTCTGTCCAGTGTCACATCAGAGGCTCCATGGGGGTGCTGGGTGGGGCCAGAGTCAAACATAGGTGGGCCTCTCATCTATTTATGGCACCCATTTTCTTTCTGCCATTTCTCCCAGCTGGCTTCCAAGGAAAGGGCAAAAGGCTTTTGCCCAAGATCTGAGTTATTTCCATAGCGACTGGAAAATTAGGTTGAGGGCTGCAGGTTGCCTGCCTCAGCTTTAACAGAAGAATCTGGAATCTTCTGTATGCAGGATATTTTATTTACAACTAAGCTTTTGTTGTTTCTTATTGATGGCCACTAGTTTAGAAAGGATTGTATAAATACATGGAGAACAGTCTTGTTCCATGACAGATGAACAGAATCTTCCATATTCAGAGGCATCTAACAGGAGATAGTCAACACGTTCCATTTTCCTATTTGTAAATTTAAAGAGAGTTGTATGCTGTTTTTTTAAAGTAAGTTTTATTATATTTCTACCAACTAAATACGCTGTTTTTGAGAAACATTATAGAGGGATCATATCCTGATGGCATGGGGTGCTCATATGTGAGATGAAATCCCTGTATCTCCTGACTCTTGCCATCATCCCAGTTAAATACTCCAAGGCATGGTGCTACTCGCTTTGCAAGGACTTTGATATGAATTAGACGTTATTGCTAAGAATGGATGTTTGTAACCCCTGGTGGAGAGAGAAAAATGACAAGAGCTAGATTGTTGCCTATAGGTACCAGGTTCCCATCCGTATTTAATTTTTTTTTAAAGATCGGGTCAACAAAAGTAGCCACAAAACATTTTTACAGTTATGTTACTGCTTTGCCTACCAGGTACTGGGAGTAATGTGGCTTATATCTTACTGAAGTCAAGTGACACCAAGTTGGAATCACCACCACTTGTTCCTTCTCTCAAATAACTTTTATAATATGAAAGTGAAAATACTGCATAATTCTGAATTCCCTTGATAAGATTGGTGCATGTATCATGTGCTTAACTTGATTGATTTTAGTGATGGTTTAAATAACTTGTCTCTAATTTTTTGTCAAGTGTCCTTTGTGTCCTGCACACTGTGAAGTTCCAGGCTCATTGTGCCAGCTGCCTTGAGATTTTGTTTTGTTTACCAGTTCTGTGTAGAAGATTCAAGGAAGAGAGATATTTAATGTGGCTGATTGGAACAACTGAGCTTCTATAACCTTGGCAACCTAACCTTAGCAAAAATACCACAATTTGGAATACTGCCCAGCTGGGTATGGCTGCAATCTTGTTTCCAGTTCCCTGAGGATAAGTCTAACATTACATTAAAGGAGGTCCTTTTCTATCCCCTCATGACTGAAGAATGATTTTTCTCAAAAATGCTATCTAGCCCTGTGCCCCAAGGCACCAGTTCCAGCACCACCACTCACCAAAACAACAAAGTAGGAAAACAGTTTATTAAAAGATTGGGAAAGGGGAGAGACCAAAGGAGCAGAGAAAGAAAGAAAAAAAGGCAAAAGGGAAGTAAAGACCAGCAAGGTAATACAAAACTGCCCCGAGATGAGCTACAACCCTATACCCACGGACTCCACAGAACAAGAAAACTAGCTCTCAATGATTCTTTACAAAGAGTGGATTATTCTATTCAGAAGTGTTTGATTAGGGAATGTTATTTCCAGCGAGGTAACACCCAGAAGAAGACAAAAGACCTGTTTGGTTCCCAGATGTTTACTCTCCCCCCACTTTTGACCAGTGAGGTAATATTAGCCTTCCAATCCCAAGGTGCCAACTTTCCAGAGGTTGCCAGTCACATTATTATCCAGACTTGACAATTCTCAGCATTGCACCCTTGAGACTATCTCCAGTGAGAACCATAAGTTGTAAATTACTCCTTGAACCTTAACAACTCAAATTCTACTGCAGTCTAAATCACCCCTTGGCCTGGACAGTGGAAATTCCAGGCTATTGGGTCCAACCTGAGAGATAGGCCACATCCTTAAAAGTTTGTCTATTTAATTATTTTGCATAAATTTGTGTTTAAAAGTGATTGTTGCTGAACACCCTGAAATTATTTCAGAAAGCTATGAATTGCCTGCCCAAACAGAGACTGTCTGGAGCTTACTGCAGTATAGCTAGAAAAGATTTGGGGAATCCACTAGAGGGTGCCCAAGAGGTGATGGAAACATCAGTAGTTATCTCACTGTAAACATGTCACAGTGACAATTATATATTTTTCACTTTGATGACATATCAAAAATAACATATTTATGGAAGCAAGTAGGGGGATGCAACTAAAAATGGAAGCAATAATATGTTCCCTGTGCCAGTTGGGAAGAAGTCGAGCATGGAGATGGACACCAAAGATAAAGGAGCATTGTTGCCTGAGAAGCACGAAGCTTCACATGAAGCAGCCAATACATGGGGACTGTTCGGAATTGCAGAGCAAATACACCACATGCTAAGCTGTTTTGTGAGGATACCAGCTTGCCATGCAACCTGTGCGCTGTGAGATAGCATGATTCCATTCTGCTATAAGCCCCTGGGCGTCCTACAACACAATCGCTGTGCTAGCCCATCCCATACAGGTTGGCATGGCGTTGCCAGTGCATCTCAGGATTATAGTCTCTTTAACTAGCAGCTGCCTCCTTGCTTCCCTTTTTTAAAAAGTGAGGTTGTGCTGCTGTCCAGCTTTGAAGCAGACCCTGAGTAATAGGGCAATCCAGAAAGCAAGGTACACAGGCAAACGGCCAGGTGCCAAGGTTTCAACCAGGTAGGAAGCAGTTTTGGCAGGCAGGGTCAAAGTACAAGCACAAGCAGAGGTCAAAACAAGGTTGAGCAGTCAGGTACATACACAGTCCAGATGCAGGATCAAGTAGGAGTCTAAAGGTCAAGAGCACAGAGATCCATCAACAAGACCCTGAAGATGAAAACAGTATTGCTCCCAACATGGCTTAGGCAGCTTCTGCAGACTTTGAAGTACAACTTGTACAGAGCCTTTTAACTGCGGCACCAAGCCGCCCAAGAGTCCGCTGTAGTTCATTAGGGCTCTCTGGCCAGAATTTGAATCCTAGGGAGTCACTCTTGAGCAGTCTTAGAAACATACAAACATAGAAACAGAGCGAGTCAGAAGGGGCTTCCCGGGCCATCTAGTCTGACCCCCGGCTCCAGCCAGCTCCGCTTACAACATGCCCACCATATGCATGTCCAGCCTATCTTTGAACACCCTCAACAACCTCCCGTGGAAGCCCATTCCACACCCTCGGGGTCCTAACTGTCAGGAAGTGCTTCCTGGCATCTAAATCATTTCCCCAGAGAGGCCCGCCTGGCGCCGTCATTATTTGTTTTTCGGCGCCAGGCTAAGACCTTTTTATTTAAAACTTATTTTAATTGTTAAATTATTTGAATGAATAGGATTTTAAATTTTTAACCAAGATGCACCGGGGGCTTTTAAACTTTTTTTAAAAAAATGTAATATTGTTATTATTTATGTATTTATGTACTTTGTATCCTGTTGTGAGCCACCCTGAGGCTTCGTTGCGATGGGGGCGGCATAAAAATGTTTTAAATAAATAAATAAATTGAACCTTGGTTCCCTGAGCTTTGCTCCGTTGGAGTGTGTCCTGCCTTCCTCTGCAGGGGAGAACAGGTCTCTACCCATCTCCATGTGACATCCCCTCACATACCTGTATGTTGCCAGCATATCCCCTCTGAGTCTCCTCTTCTCCAGGCTGAAGAGATCCAGTTCCCTCAGTCTCGCCTCATACCCTATCCCCTGCAAACTGGCCACTAACCTTGTGGCACTATGCTGCACTGACTCTAACCTGGCTATATCCTTTCTGTAATGAGGGACCCAAAACTGAGCACGATACTCCAGTTGCAGGCGCACCAGAATCGTATAGAGCGGTAGTAATACCTCTTTTGATCTAGAAGCCACACTTCTGGCTATGCAAACAAGAGTGGTGTTCTCCCTCTTGACCACTGCATCACACTGCTGACTCATGTTTAGCCTGCAGTCAACCAGTACCCCAAGGTCCCTTTCACAAGCGCTGCTCTCCAGCCACTTGTCACCTAACCTGTACTTATGACACCTATTCCTATGTCCCAAATGCAAGACCTTGCACTTATCCACATTGAACGCCATCCTGGTGTCTCCTGCCCACTTCCCTAGTCTGTCCAGATCCTTTTGGAACTGGAGTACCTGTTCCTCAGTTGTGGCCACTGCTCCAGTTTTAGTGTCATCTGCGAATTTGATCAGCAGACTGTTCACCCCTTCTTCCATGTCATGAATGAAAAGATTAAACAGGATCAGCCCCAGAACAGAGCCCTGGGGGACCCCGCTTGTCACTGGCCACCATCCCGATGATTCCCCACTAATGGTTACCCTCTGCTTTCGGTCAGTCAACCATGCCCTCATCCACCGGACAGTGCTTTGGTGTATCCCAAAACTCCTCAGTTTCTCCACCAGGATATCATGGGGCACTTTGTCAAAGGCCTTGCTGAAATCCAGGTAAACTACATCCGCTGCATCCCCTCCATCTAGCCATCTCGAACCCTTGTCATAGAATTCCACAAGGTTTGTCTGGCAGGACCTGTTTTTGTGGAAGCTGTGTTGTGTGGCTGTCAGCCTCCCTTCCCTATCTAGCATCACTAGATCTCTCTCTATTATGAGCCTTTCCATTGATTTTCCTACAATGGGCATAAGGCTAACAGGTTTGTAATTCCCCATGTCCCTTCTACAACACTTTTTGAAAATTGGGACCACTGATGCCACCCTCCAGTCCTCTGGAACTTCACCCGTTCTCCACGAGGCCTCAAAAATGGAGGCCAGTGCGTGTGAGAGAACCTCTGCCAACTCTCTAAGTACTCTCAGGTGTAACCCGTCAGGGCCTGGCGCCTTTGTAATGTCCAATGCCCTGAGGAGCCCCTCGACTTCAAGGGGGGTGACTCTAATCAGTGCCCCTAAGTCCCCAGCATCATCTAATCTCCTATGCGGATATCCCCTGTCCTGCTTTGGGGAGAACACAGAGGCAAAATAGTCATTTAGCATCTGTGCCTGTTCCCTCATATCAGTCACTGGATCTCCTTCCTCCTTATTTAGTGGTCCCACCACTTGTCTCCCCTTCCTCTTCCTATTTACATGCTGAAAGAAGCCCTTTTTGTTGCTCTTGATATTCTTGGCAAGTCTCAGCTCGTAATCAGCCTTAGCCTTGTGAAGAATCCTTCTGCTACAGGCCTCCTCCCCCCAGTATACCCTTTTGTCTATTTGCCCCAGTACCCATTTCCTACGGAGTTTCCTCTTTCATCTAATCCCTCTTTTGCATCCATGGCGGCGCTCTCCTCCGCCTCCCCACCTTACTGACTAGAGGTATCTTCCAAGGCTTGAGCCTCCAAAACTTCCCTTTTGAGTGCCATCCACCCCTCCTCAACTCACTTACCTTCCAGTAACCTATCCCAGGTCTTGTTCAGCTGGTGAGCATTCCTGCATCACGGGAGTCCTGCGGCTTGCGCTCCCAGCAGCTATGTGGTTGCCCAGCCCATGGCTATGAGGTGCAGTCTCTGCTTCCTGCCAGGGATGGATCTGCAGCCATCGCTCCCAGAAGATTCAGGCTCCTTCTAGTATTCTGCCACAGGTAGTTCGATGCTACTTGCTCTGGGAGCTTGAGTGCCTCTGCGGAGAAGGAATCAATCCTGCAGCATAGACATTGCAATGACCAAATAAGCAAAATAACATTTGTGACTGCAAGGATAAAGACTAAAGCCCCACCCCATTTCAAAAAGGACCATTCAGGAATGCTGCATGTATGCTGCAAGAAACAATTAAAGGAGAAGAAAAAGCTGTTAATGTTGCTATGACAATGAGGCGAAGTGGGACCTTTGCTGAACAGAACTTCTGAATAAGTATATGGTGGGATCTTGCCCATGGGGAAAAATGCCAGATTTTAAGATGGGAAATAAGGACCTATTTGGTGCAGTGTGGAGCTGCCATTTTAATTCTGCATCTAGCTGACTGAGGAAACACAAGGCCACTGCAGTCTAAAGGACCCCAGTGTGTGAAGCCATCTCATGTTTGGCAGAAGCACTGGAGATCAAGTATGCAGTATGGTTATGTTCGTGTTGGGTATGGTGCACTTGTAACTGTTCACTACAGCTCTTACATACTATGATGCAAAGGGATACTCTCCACCTCTGCGATGTCTGCTATCTGGTGTCCTGAGATTCAAGCAGATTACCCAGCCTAGGAAGCAAGAGGCACTTGTATTTTCAGAAGATCAAATCATAGTCCCTCCAATTGTCTCAATGAAGCATTCATGGCTGGACCTGACATAAATCATTCTGTCCAGAGCTTGTCCTGCAAGGGGTTGGTGATCAGGATCACTGGACCTTAGAAACAAATTGGTAAGTTGAAGGTCCCGTGAATAGCAAACCAAGGCAGCTTCAAGGCTTGTTCAGATACCTGGTCATGGAGTGTAGCTGACAGAAGATGCTAGAGAAAATGCTCCCTCCTGACATTGAGGCTGTTCTCATGACACAACAGCTGTTGTAGGTTATTCATTTAACTCAGTGATGTTGTGGCATATGTGCGGTCACCATGTTCAATATGCAGTCATGAGAACTTTGTGAGCATGGGTTATGCAGCAGTTAAACCATTCTCAATGGTCTGTTTTAGGTTGGATATTCAACTGACTCATCATAGGTTAAATGGCCCATGACAAGCTGCAGCATGTTGTCTGAACCCAAGTCAATGCATACTAAAGTCAAGAACAGAGGTACTAGGAGACTATGACCTGGATTCCATAACAGAGCAGTCCACTATGAGTTAATTTACCCACAGGGGCTCTGGAAGTATGCCAAGAACCTACAAGTATCATGCAAATCCAGGAAGTGGGGCGGGGGAGTTCTTTGAATTACATTTCTTGAACAATCCAAAACACATCATGGTTTATTTAGGGACGGTCTAACCTGCAACCTCGAGTGGGTAAGATACGCTTTAAACTGCATTATGCTCTAACTTGAAGTTAGAATATCATGGACAAAATATTCTATTTTGCAATTACTTTAGTATAACACAAAAATTATGTTTATTAGTTTGGAAATAGTTTTATCTTTTCATAGCTACATGAGCACTACTTTTCAGAATGCTGGAACTACCTTAATGATAAAGACTAAGGGTTATTTTTCTTAAAGCATTTTCTTTCCAGAGATAAAAAGTTAATGTCTTATTAAAATGATTGCATGAATTTATTGCTGATTATTTAAAAGCAATACATTTATCTTAAGCTTTGAGATGCTGCTTTAAAAGACTAGCATTTTGGCAGAATGGATTATTTCCTAAGACTGAATAAAAATGAATGCATGCTACTTATAAATATCTTATTGGGCAAGTTTCATCGTTTCAAACTTATAATTGTTTTTTACACAACTATCCTTAGCAGGTTTGTGGGAAAATACATGTGTCTCAGAATGAAATGGAATTAACAGTAAAACTTGAGGTGCTGCACAATAGCCTTAGTGAGGCTGTTGAAATAGATGGGCAGTTGTCAGTATTTCATGTGAAAATTAATGTAAAGTTTTCAGTGCCTTTTGTCCTTAAATTTAAATAATGGAAGGCAGCTATATGCTGTTTTAAATTTTTGAAATTGAAAATTGTACTTATTATAATATTTAAATCACTTTAAAGGCTCACTCCTATACAAGTCTAGACAAGGAAAAGTCTACAACTTCCAGCATGCACTAGCCAACAACAGGCCTGTCTAAACTTGCCCAGGATTGCATCTTAAGTGTGCTCTGATATCTTCCCCCTCAAATATTTCAGGTCAAATACTTGTGGTGTATTGGGCCAAAATATAGACATGGGGTACCATCTTTTTAAGCATCACTTTTTACTAAATGCAGCTTTATTTTTTTTTCTAAGGCAGGAGTGGGCAAGTTGTGACCCTCCATGTTTTATTAACAACTCCTACAAACTCTAGTCAGTGTTGCCAATGGTGAGGAATGATTGGAGTTCTAAGTCAAAACATCTGGAGGACACAAGTTGCTCATTCCTGCTCTAAAAGATCAGAACATTTTGCAGTGCAAACTCAAATCTTTTCCTACACAAGTGACCTGATGTAAATCAATTGCAGTTATTTTGCAAAAACCATGGTTTATGTTCATTTGTACCTGTTAAAGTTTGTTTCAGGTTCATGGGTAGCACTTTTTTTGGTCATTTGCTGAATTAGATCACACTTTTCTCCAGGTGCTTGTACAGATCTAGTATATTGGTATCTCAGCAACTGCCACTCCAGAAAACTGGAATTTCGTAACTTGTCTACCGTTGTTCTCTGTAAGGTAAATCAAACTGTAGTGTATTTTTCCAATCTGTCTTCAGTGCACCTTTTAATTCAGAACATTGCTGCATGTCTCATGTTTCTTTAGTCTTAGCTCCCAGCAGAGAACCTCATGCGAGTCACAATAATCCAAGTCTAGATGTGGCAACAACCAGCTATATTGGAAAACGTTGATGGAAAGTTCCAACCTATTCCCATGCAATCTGTACAGAGTTGCATCTAATGACACACCCACATTATGATTTGTACTTGCACATTTCAAGATTCAGTTAAGAGAACTTGGCACCAGTGTTGCTTCCACATGTGGATCTCCCTTGAGGCAAATGGGTGTGGAGAGCCTGCTTACTTTTTGTAATTACAGGAACCATCTTACAAAGCTACCGAGGTTCCTACTGGGGAGGACTTAAGCGCACTCATTGTTTGAAAATGACTTCAGTCTGGAATCTTTTAAACAGGCTTCAAGGAGCAAGCTCCACTGAACTCAAAGGGAAGACATGTATTGGACTGTACTGCAGAGAACTAGGATGTATGGGCCAGTAAAGTGTAATGGACGTTTGTAAACTTACCGTTTAAAAAAGTGACATCTTCACATTGACAAGACACAGAGGTGCCCTATACTCTGACATCTACAACACCATTCGTTCAGGCAGAACAACTCACAAAAAATGCCAACCAATAAGGGGAGGCCAAATTATTTTATTTATTCTTTTTAAAATAACCAATTATCTCTGGAACATAGCTCTGCTGCTCTTTGTCAGAGAATCAGCAGTGCTCCATTTGGGGCTCCATAAATCAAATTCCAAATTCATCTTTGCAAGGAGAAATTATTTTAACTCCATATACTGTTTCAAATAAATTCATTTCATGAAATGTTCTTATTCAACAATGTATTGTGCCACAGATTGCAAAACATTTCAGTAGTGCATTAGTAATATTTTTCACATTTTCATTTGAACCTTGAGATGAGAGCTTTTCTTCTTTCAAAATGTTAGTACCTTGTGCAAACACTGTCAGGTCTTTCAATGTATTAAGCACACATTAGATGTCCATTATTATATACAAAAGCCATCTACCACATGGGCAGTGTAAAATACATCCTTTCATAACAAAACTAAAATGTACCTCAAAATATGAATATACACATTACATGATATACACTATTTACACAATCATTAAAAAATAGAGTACAAGTTTGATTTTAAGAAAGTCTTTTGTGGATCATGTTGCAACAAGGCAGGTTTCAAATTCCCATTATGTTCAGTGTAAATATTCATGAACTATGCTTGAACTTTCAAGAGAGTTTTTAGATGGAATGCCATCATCTCCTTGTTTTGGTCAGAATATTCAACAGTGCTTCCTACCCAATGACTGGGAGGCTTTGGAAGGACACTAGGTGAAGGAGGATCACTAAATTTTGCTCCAGCATAGTTTTCTTTTTGGTTGGCTTCAGTCAGAAAGATGGTCTTCTTTGCTTTCACATGTTCTGTGTTTTTCAGAGCCTTTTTCTCCTGCTTTTTAATGAGCTCAGGTGATTCAGGTTCATGCCAGAAGTTATTTTCACTTTTTTTAATAGGTGGAATTTTGTTCAATGGTATATTACATTTGCTTCTCTGTCTGTTAGTTTTTGATTGGTCACACAGGTGTATACTGTGAACAGGCTGACTGTAAGGAATTGTAACCTTTTCAGACTTTGCAATCCTGGTTTTGAGCAACTGCAAAGATAAAAGATAAAATCATAAACACTTAACTATGTTCATATCTTTTGTCTTAGAGTGAGTTGTCTCTCAGAGTCACTCACTCTGTACTCCAGCTGTTATTTAACCGACAGTGAGACTCCAATAATTTCGCTGACAATTTTGAATATGCAAAACCTTGCTTGGAGGTTGTTGTGTCATGCAAAGCCAACAGCATGGGTTGCTTATCCCTTGAACCACCCCTTGTCTATTTAGGTTATGTGACCTACCTAACCTTAACCTCCCATAACCAACACTTACCAAGTATGTACAGCATATGTCCCAGTAGGTGCTGCATATGCAATATAGCACCTATGGGTGCTGTGGCTTGTCATGGGGTACATAACCCACTCAAGGTTGTGGCATGTTGTCTGGTCAGTGTTAAATAACTTTGTCATGTTTACAGCCATTGTGTAGAGAGTTGAAATACAAGGGAACTCCTAAACACTTCAAAACCTATTTCAAAGGCAAAATCGAATAAAGTAATTCCACTGATGGGGCTGCTTCTGTCAGCTACACCACATCCTTTCAAAATCTGATTTAGAGGGCTCTGGAACGTTTTTGGACTCTGGACATTTTTGTGTGGTGTGGAGGATTACACGGAATACAAGAGGAAAAGTCCTGCCACACAAGTAAAACTCCATTGTGCAACTTTGGATTCTGCCCAGACTAATTTCTTTTACATTCTGGCCGGACACATTAAGTACTATTTCCTATTTGCAGCACACCCACTATTGTTACAAAAGCCCTTGAATGTACTAATTATAACCATGACCCAATGATTTTACTTCCCATGGTTTGCTCAGGCTTCTAGTGTGGGACAGTTGGGACAAGCTGAATCAGCAATGCAAGTCTAACTAAAAGAAGTTGACCTTAATTCTTGCACAGATCTTACTGTGACGTTTTATAAGTATCTTTGTGAAAAGCTAAACTAATTTAGCTGGAAGTTAGTCCCACTAGTTTAACTAAATGGAACATTCCCAAGTGACTTTTTGTTAGCATTGTAATAGCAGTCTACTGGGTGATACTTCATCTCAAGAAAAAGGCACAGCAAGGAAAAGGCTAGTATGACCCCATCCTGTCAGCCAGAGAAGGAACAGTTGAAGAAAGTTTGCTTCCTCATTCCAGTCTAATTGCCAGAGGATCTGAGTTGTACCATTTCTATTCCGAGACACCAGCAAAGGAAGATTTGCCTGGCCTGAACTGGCTATTACTGCCTGTTTATATTTCATCATTTGGCATGGTCAAACTGATCTCTCTCTCCTCTCTTCTTCCTTGGTGTGCGAGGGCTTCTCTTTTTAATTTGTAAACTTGAGAGTAGGGCCACTGTCTCATTTCTGATCAGTGTAAACTTTTGTATGACAACATTTGACTAGAAAGCAAATATAAACATATAAACAAAGACGACTTCAGTGAGGAAGCTGACTTCAGAGAAGTCACCATCAACATAGGGTTAGGCATGCTTATTTGAAAGTGATTTCAATGGGGTTTGCTTCCACATATGCATCTATAGGAGTGTTGCCTATGCATCATCTAGGAGAATCTAGTTGTCAGATGGAAACAGGGCTGCCTTATACCAAGTTAGATCATTGCTGCATCTAGCTCAGCTATCAGACTTCATTACTTTAAAAGTCCTGCAACAAGCTCCCAAGATAAATGGAACTGTCTCCAACTAGATGTATTTACGTTTCAACCCTTTACACACGTACAAAGTAGTAAATCCCACTGAAACCACTGGGGCGATTCAACTGTTTACCCCTGGCGCCTAAAAGACAGTAAGACTGATTACTGCCCTGATACATTGTGAAGGGCGGGATATAACTAACTAGCCAGCCAGCCAGCCAGCCAGCCAGGAAGAGCATTTTGGAAATCTATGTCGAGTTCTTTCGTGCGGAGCAGTGCCAAAGGGAATCTGGCAGGACTGGACTGTTCCAGAAGGTTTGCAGATCCTTTAGGGGCCAATCCCATGCGTCTTTAGTCAGACAAAAGAAACCTTACACTTCCAGACCAGGCCTCTGGCTGTCTAACGTGCATATGACTGCGTTTTACAAGTTCTTTTGCTAGATGACTGACGACTCCCGTCAGAAAGCCTCTAATGATAGGCAGAAAGGAACCAAGCAGCCCTTTAAAGTCTTGGTCTTGCAGCACCAGGACTTCAGCAACGCCAGCAGAGGTGGCCCTTCCCCGATACGCAGCCCGAGAGGGCTTCCCCGATAAGGCGGCCCTCACTCCCTCCCGAGTCCAGGGCGCGGGGGAGCCAAAGCAGCGCCAGCGCGTAGCCTCCGCGCCCCCAGCGAGCCCCTCCGCGCCCCCCCTTTTCCTCCATTGGGCACGGCGGCGCCGTCACGTCCCTGCCAGACAGGCTAAATCGGGCTGTTGCTGGGCTCGGCAGCCATGCTCATTGGTGGATTTTTCTGACCTATCAGCGCTCGCGGAATCGCCCTTTCTCAGGGAAGACAACAGACGTAACGGAAACTTCCTCTTCCTTCCCCAGGCAGACCGGAGCTGCGCAACTGTCCCTTCAGCACCGCCTCCCCCACCTGCGAGAAACAACGACTTGCCCCTTTCCTTCATGAGCCCCCCCCCGCCCCAACATCCCCCCCCCATTACCTCTTTCCTGAGGGGTTTAGCGAAACTGACGGGGGCTGTCCTTGGCGAAGCTGCCGGAGCTTTCTCTTTTGGGACCGTTTCTTGCCCAGGCTCCGACGAGGCAGCGGGAACTTCGTAGAGGTTGCGCGTCCCCTGCGCTGTGTTCCTTCGTCCCAAGCCGGCGCGGTGTTGTTGGTACTGCTGGTAGCGGCTCTGTAAGAGGCCAGAGGGAGTGGACCGTATTTTTCCTCTCCGCCGCCTGACTTTCTTCAGCGCCGGCCGTGTGGTACCACCTGGGCCCACTGGGCAGCAACCCGGCTGGTGGCTTTCGCCGTTGTATTCTGCCCCTATGAGCCGTTGAAACAGGGACGTGGGAAACCGCCGAGGGTCTTCGGTACCGGCCGAGATCCGGGCTAGAAAGGGTGAAGGCGCTGTGGTAGTCACCATGGTGAAGGTTAGGATTCGCGAAATAGCGCAAAGGGGTGAAAAATAGTTGGATTTGTGAACAAGGAAAGACGGTAGAAATGCAGGGATGTGACAGCGGAGCGCCCTGGTGGGCTGCGCTGCTTAGGCGATCAGATCCGCTACTAGGAGAACATGGCGGGGGAGTGAGAATTCGCCACAACGCCCCACTGTTGTTACTCGAGAAGGCCTCTCCCCCTTCCCTTTGCCCACCAATCAGAACACAAAGATTGCTAGGGGTGCCCGCCTCTCGTCACCGCTGTCCAATCGGCTGAAACCTTGGTGCCTGATGGGCCGCGCTGTCCCAATCAAGAGAGACACAAACACGGTAGCGCGCCACGCCCTCTTTTCGAGGCCAGTCCTTTCTGCTGACTGCCCGGGTGGCGAAGTGGTGTGGGGCTGGGGGCAAGGCAGCCCCTCCGCTGGGCTTTCTAGGTCTCCTTCCGAAACACGCACATGTGGGAGTAAACTACTGAATGCGGTGGGATTTGCTTCTGAGTAAACCAGGCTAGGACCGCGTTGTTAGGCCGCACTCTCCAATCAGAAGACTCAAAACACTCGCCCCACCCCCATTGTTTGCGTGCCTCCAGAGCAGGAAATACCGCACAAAACGGAAAGTGGCGGGGGGCAGTGTGTGGCTGAGACTGCAACGCCTCGAACGGTCCGCGGAAGTTCTTCGCAAGGAGCCCGAGTATGGCGGAAGAGGCGGCGGCGGCAGTAGTAGTTGCTCCCCGCAGCTCCGAGCACAGCGCGTTGGAGCTCGAGGGCACAGTACGATGGGAAGGGCCCCTCACCCACTTTGTGACCAATAACCTGGAACAGCAGATCCGGCTCAGCGCCTCGTCGGCATCCGGCTGCGCGATCCCCGCCGTGGACGCGAAGGCTCTGCAGGACTTGACGGCCGTGGCCGTCCAGGTGGCGGCGCAGGTGGACGAGCTGTTGCGGAGCGTGCACGGAGCCCTGCAGGGCCTGACAGCTCTTAGCGTGGGCTGCATCCAGACCTACCGGGACGGCGTCGAGAGTCTGGGGGAGGCCGTGGATGCGAGCATCCGGTCCATGTACACGCTGATGGCCCGCTGCGAGGAACTGGACAGGGAAATGCAGCCCGTGCTGACCCTGGCCCGGCGAATCCGGGACATGAAGAGCGCGCTGGAGAGACTCGAGGCGTTCTGCAAATAGGCGGCCGCTTCCCTGGGCTACTCACCCCTTCCCCCATCTCCGAGAGCCTTTTGCTTGTTGCTAAACAAAGTAAGCCGGCCTTTAGACCGCGCCTCTTTATCCCCCATGCTGAACGATCGTTCTTCCAAAGCACTTTGTTCTTCTCGATATTGATCTCAGGACGTCCAATTGCTTCTTTTTAGCCACCTTTTAAAAAATGGTATGCAAAATCCATTGTGCCATTTAATAAATCAACTCATCCCTTCTTATCTGGGCTTCTCTGTTGCAACAATGCACAACACAGCCCCTCACACAAAATGCATTTCCAAGCCTGCATTAGTAGCTCTGTTAAACTAATTTTCTTATAGTCTGCATATTGCCATGATAGAAATTTTCATGAAATGCAACCGAACAGAACAATCAGGTTAATAATTATTTAGAAGTAAGTCCTGTGTTCATTGGGGTTTAGTCCCAAATAAGGGTCCAAATGATTTCACCTAAACAGCAGTCCTACATATATTTTTTGGTTGGCAGCAAAACCCACGAACCCCTGTGGAACTGAGCTTCTAAATAATTGCATAGGATCGTACTGCAATATAGTTGAAGTTTTATGTTTGCAGGCCAGCTAACTGAAATATCCTAGGTCTTGAAGGATAAGACTAGCTTACAGACTGAGTGGTTGAGGTGCATTCAGAGTCATTCACGGTACTTACTAAGCACATGAGCACTCAGTGTTAATGCTTAACTTTTGTTTTATGCATTTAGTAAATAGTCAAAATATCATGACCACCATGTTCATTGAACCTCATTCATCTTTTAAACTGAGATAGTAATTCCCAAGCCACTGTTTCTGGCATAGTTGCATCAGTCCAATACAAAATCTTTTGAATGAAGTTAGAGTTCTAAATGGAATGTTGTATTCAATATTAAGTCTAAGCAGAAACTATTTTTAGATAATGTATCTTGGCTGATTTATGTATCAATGCTCCTTGGGTTAGCTGGCGTGATGTGGCTCCTGAGAAGGTGTTTCCTGGGAATTCCCAGACTCAAATCTGGCTGCACCCAAGATTTTTTATGATGGCCTTATACTCAGTCACGTATGTTGAAGCTATGGAAGTCAGAGCACAGCTGGGATACATTATGCATCCAGGCTCCAAATAAAATGTGTAGATGGCCTTTATGGTCTACTTTGTTCTTCAGTAGAATACTAAGGTCCGCCAACTGGAGCCAGGCACAAAATAATGGCTCATGAAGGTGAACATTGAAGAGCAAGGTGCTTTTTGAGCACATTTTCAGGCCAGGAATTTGTTTCCAATTTCAGAACTGGAGCTTCCACACACACATTCTCTCATGCACATCTTCTCCTGCTTTCCTTCAAGCTTTCCCTATTTTGGCAACCCTGTTTAGGAGAGGGAAAAGGCCTTTTGTTTTCACTGGGAGTCAAAGCCTTGGTGCTCTATAGAAATTTTATTTATTTCATTTCTGTTCCACCAGATAGCTAAAGCTCTAGGTGCCTCACAACAATTAATCAGATACAAAATAAATCAAAGATCTATCTGTAGATGTCAATATCTTTTCTGCTTCCCCCTGATGTACATTAGATTGAATTCCATGGAGAAAGGAAGGGCTATAAAATACTGTCGATATTTTCTACCTATATTTACCCTGATAAAATTGTGAATATATAAAATTTCTTATACTGAGTGTATTTGTTCTACTGGGGGAGCCAGTGCTTGCATCTTGGGATGGCAGCTTTATGCAAGAGGAGCACGTGGGCTGTGCCATGGGCATCACCATCAGGACAATCACTTTGAGAAGCCCAGGTCTCCAGCTCTGTCTTCTGCCTGCCCTGCCACTCTTGTCCCTGAGGGCTGCTGATAACCCTGCTGTCCCCCATCCCCCTGCCACAGCTGTATGACAAACACATTCCTTCTGACCCTCACCCAGCACGCTTACTGGTACAGCTCCAGCACAGGGCAGTGACCAGGCAGAAGTGCCACATGCAGCTGTCCCTATAGCCGCCACTGCTGGAGGCGCTCCCTGTATTTCCTGCAGGTGTAAGCTTTCCATTGTGCTGCGGCAGGCCACCATGGTGGCAGGGCATAAGAAAATGCCCTCTTGGCAGTTGCTAGGCAGAACAGGCCAGCAGAAAGTTCTGGCCTGGTGTAAATAGGAAACCCACACCAAAACATTGTAACTGGGGTCACACACAACCACAACCAGTGGTGAAGCATGGAAACCTTAGAGCAGACTGCTGATTCTCCCCGGGGATTCACAGTAACCAAATGGACCATGCTTCACCATGCTTGCTGGATTTGTATAGAAAGACAAGCAATTTTCAGCATGGCTTGCTGTTACGTGTGAATTCAACCACAGAGAGCCATGGTTTTCACGTAAGATTAAGCCATGGTCTGTTCGATGCATGATTAATTTAGGGTTTGATGCTCTATGAGAAAAAAATCCATAATTTGTTTTCTCAGTACATGAGTTGCTTTTTGTCTGTTCTCTCCTCATATTGCAAGTTCTTTTGCAGCACTGTAATGCTGGCATGTAGAATGATTAGTGTTTAGTTTAGTTTTTATTTAACTTATTCTTGCCCACCATCTCTGTAGTCTTCTGAAACAACTCATGAACACTCTATCATTCTGGGTTCATCCATAGTTTGAAGAACCCAGAATTCACAACTCTGAACAATGGGTTCTCTTGTTTTTGGTTAACATACTATAATTTGTACTCATGTGGGTTTGCACACTACAGTCCAGAATTCAGCAACCTATGAGTTAACTAAATTGTAGGTTAGATTTATGTGTGAACCAGATCACACATATTCAGTGGGTATTCTAGATAAGTACATATGTGCAAGATTGCAGCTTCAGTTTGTAATTATTTTCATAAGCCCTGTGGTATTAAATCAAAGAGAGTTGATATTATTAGCATGTCACATTTCATTATCGCTCTTTAATATTAGGGATTCATGGATTTTGTGTGTTTTGCCCTATGTTGTTCATGAAAGATAAAAAATGATAAATTTTTATAGATATATTTTAGCAAAATTGCTTTTTCTTAATGGATTCCCCAAAGCAAATAATTTAGTGAATCTTTAAATTAAATGTAGAGTGCATGAGAGTATTCATCTTTATCCTTAAGGTTTTTTCAGGCATCTTTAATTATGGCAGCAACTAACTATTCATTATTCTAATCCAGCAGATTAGAAAGTCCCCCATTTTTGATTTGTATCTCTTTTTGATTAGTCAGTGACGCATGAAATTAAGTCCCTAGTATATCTAAATATATGAATGTACCTCTCACTGATTAAGCCATCATGACCCAAATTCTGATATATTGCCTTTAATAAAACAAAGTTCTAATATAAGTGCACAACTAGTGAAGAAACCTTCAGTGCTCTTTGCGGCTGACCTTAATTTGTGAAATTGCACCAATTTTAGTTTACTTTCTTTGGCATAAAGTGCCTGTTATCTTTCTCAAATTATGAACTTAATTTCATATCTAACATAAATAAGTTTTATACTTTTAAAATTATAGCTTTATCCATGAAAGTCCTCTGTCATTTCTTCATGGTAGAGAGGATGCACTCTTACCTAAATAAAAGTAATATTCACTCTTTCTGTCATTCATTGGATTGGTTATTGGTTATATGCTAAAAATACTTCGAGGTTCGTGGAGAAAATCAACAGTGAAGCTCACAGTGGTACTGAATAACTGCACAGAGAACATTCAGTGCCATTAAGGGTTTAGTGTTGGGACTAAATAAATGCTGATGTACAATGAATATTGGAAACAATGCTGTAAGCCAATGTTTGTTCCTTTTTTCATGTGTCAGTATTTTAGGGTTTATTTATATATTTTTGGCTTACTGGTTTTGAGATAAAAGGATTTCTTTTTGATACTTTCCCATTTGAAAGGTGAGTATGTAATATTGTTTGTTTACTTGTTTCCAGGAGCAGTTCTTTCCTAGCCTGTTGTTATAGTATAATTAATTGTGGCACTAACATTCCTTCTTTTTCTTCTTGGCACTGATGTTACAAGAGCCAAGAATCTACCCATTACTTTTCTCTCTCTCCCCAAGGAAGAACCCTGTTTCCATCCCAGCTGCATTTCAGTGAGCTTTTCTTTTCTCTGATTTTGAATAAAGGCAGTCCCTGGGTTACAAACAAGTTCCAGTCTTGAGAAAATGGATGTTAGTCTTTCAGTCGAATTCATATGTGAGTCAGATCATGTATTGTTGTCTCTCCATATTCACAGGGGTTAGGGGTGCAGGACCCCCATGAAAGTGGAAAAGCTGCAAATATCAATAGCCCCACCCCCCTCAAACTCACCAGGGTGCCTCTTTGGTGCAAGAAATGCTTGAGAGGTTTCCCTTTCCAGATGAGTGGGGAAGGAAGTCATGCTTTGGAGGCCTTTCTGTCTTCCCTTTCATTTCCTCTCTATGGTGGTGATGATTTTCCACAGTGATTTTTAAAAAATTAATAGGCTTTGCAGCAGTTCATTCATAAGTATGAGCTGTTCTTAACTTGGATGTTCATAACCTGAGGACTGCCTGTACTCATCTTGTCCAAGGCAAGTTGCCCTGTTTCTTTTGGACAAAATGCTCCCACAATTATATTGATTTGATACTGAGCTGATAGAAAATTAAACTTGACTAAATTGGACGCAGGGTAAAATTCCTACTTGTGTATGAAGCTTGGACCAAATGCTCTCTTTCAGCCAAATGGGATAAAAATGGGGGTTAGCCTGCATATGTTGCTCTGAAGTCCATAGAAGAAAACTAAAAGCAACTCAGAGAGCTACGCTGTCATCTCACTTTTCTTTCTCCTACTAAAAAATGTTTTTGTACTCTGATCTTACATTCTCTCCTTAAAATGGTATTGGTGGTAATTAGGATAGTCATTTTCTCTTCTTTGCCCAGTTTCTCCCCACCAGTTTGTTTTTTGTATCTGTTTGTTGATGCCAGAACCATTGGTTTTCCTGGACTGTTAAACTTGTCTTGGAATCTGGCAGACAGATTTTACAAACTCAGGTCTTTCATACTTCACAGCTGTGATGCTGCCAGGTATTAGATACAAACACACATTTGAGAACAACCACAAAATAGTGTTTTTTCAGTTGCAGGAGATGACATGCCTGTTACAGAAAGACTGTTGGCATTTTGATTCAATTTAAGTATTTGACAGGTGGCACCATCTTACAAGGCTAAATTACATAGAGTTTGAAAGAATACTGAAAGTCTGCTATAAATGCAAGAAGAAAATTAAGCAGCTGCTGCCTAGACATGCTCTCGGGGATTGTGTACAAGAGTGCTAATGACTCAGCCTCATGTGATACAGAGAAAGAGGTGATGTAATCAGTATGAAATCGATTTGAATTCCCAGGGGAATATCACCCCCCCACACACACACACACACAGTGGAGTGTGTTTAATGTTGCTTTTACCTTTCTCCACTAAGAAGTCTGCTCTTGCTCTTTGAAAAGTGAAGAAGGGGAAAGGGTTGTTGCACAATGCTGATTCTTCACCAACTATGATAGTCACACAGATATTATTGATGAATTCAGATCCCCGACATGGCCTGCAGGCATCTCCATTGGTACCTGCAGAAAGTTCATCAACATGGGGCCTTCATGAACCCATATTTTAAAAATGCTATTTCTACTTTTTAAAAAATATACATACATGGCTTTGTTTGCAATACAAAACAACTTTTGAGGAGCTATATGTAGGCTTCAACAAAACCGGGCCAAATAGCCAAATAAGTACCCATTTGAAGATGGTGTCTATATGCCTGCTGTTCATATATTGAAAGTGCTGTAAGAGTCTCAGTCCATTACATTATCAGAGGAGAATGTTTACCCATCCAGTTTTGTCTTATCAGTCTTATAGTCCATTTGACTAAAGGCAACCGTGGGGCAAAGAAATACATGAATACACCATGGAAAATTGTTTTGCTTCTCAGAGGAGTTCAAATGATAAAATACTGCTTCTGCCTAGAGCAGGGCTGAGCCCTACAGATAGTTTGGATGATAGCATTCATCCACCTTTGTCACTAGTGATGCTGAGTATTGCTGGCAGGAGTTTGGTGAAAACTTCTGGAGGGCCACAAATGGAGGACTTCTCACCTAGAGTATCCATATTGTGCTTTTAGCATAAATAAAACACTTTTAAGCAGCTTTCCTAAAGAGCAGATGACTGCAATTTGAATCTGGAGGGTAGGGTTCTTTTGCAGGGCTTACACATGCACATTGCAAGCATGAAGAACATATAAAGTATGGATTCATTAAAGTATGATTGCATTTTAGGCTTATTTATGGGGCGGCATAGAAATTTTCTAAATAAATAATAAATTTATTAGGACATTTTTTATCATTTAAATGTGTAAAATATGTAATGTCTCTGGTTTACTACTGTTTGAGAGAATTTGTTCTAGAATCTTTCAAATGGTTCTTCATCTGATCCAAAAGTCACCTCCCCAGAAGACAGCGATACTGAAATTATTTTATCTTTTTCATATACGTCCAGCCACCCAAACAAGCATCCAAAACAATTTCAGATTTCTAAAAAGAATGACACCAAGTATAGAAATGCTGCTGAAATCAGAAACAGTATCTTAACCATATATAACCTATATATGTTACATCAATTTCATATATTGCATTTAGAATTTCATACATTTGGAAAATAATGTGTATAAGAACCTTAAGTTGATCAAGATGAGACTGAACAACCATTAAAGGAAGCTCATTGGCTGGGTTTTCCTGTTTGTACTAACATAAATTAGAAGGAAAATAACACAGCATGCAAAGGATTACCAGCATTTGCGTAGTCCTGGGGAAATACTTCATTGCGACATTTGTGTGTCAGAAAATGAGGCACATTCTCTTCCTGTTGGCCTCAGAGAAGATATGTGAGCAGGCTGCAGGGAGCAGATTAGAGTACATCTTGCTAATTTTCCATGTTAGGAAATACCCAGCGGGAACTGGTATAAAAAGCTTTGACCCAGTTTCTGTTTTAAACAGAAACAATACAATGCAAATGTTCTATGAGCATTCATTTACGTAACATGTTAGAAATTCCTGATTTGGGAAGAAGTGGCATATTTATCAAGATGCGCAATTTATATATATGCGATAATTTCTTCTGATGCTAAGATCATGTTTGTTCATTTCCCAAGATGCACAGCAGAAGAAAATAACTCAGGAAGGGCTGTTGTAAACTTACTGTGGAGGTCTTCAGCTCTCCCTAGCAAAGCCAGAAACCTTTTTCTCTCCCTGTAATTCCTTTTGTGCAACACAACAGCAGAAGGTTTTACTTTTATTGCCAGTAATGCTGTCTGTATGTTGAAATATTGACTGTATGGCTTCACTAGTACTTCTATATTGTGGGTGGGTTTGCATGGCACAACAAACAATGGTGGTTTCTTGAGCAGGATGGTCTGTCGTATCATCCAAAGCCTATCATGAGATTGCAGCATGGTACGCTTGGTTTTTAGAAACCATGATAAGAAACAACAGTCAGCTGTATGGTTTTCCACAGTTCACCATGGTTTCTCTGCTTGTCTGAACCTGGCATAGTGGTTTCATGGTTCTGGTGGGCAGCTCTCTGTTGAGAATGAAAGGGGAAACTTCTTGGCATGCGTTCCAAAGTTCTGGACTTGTCAGATGACAAGGGGTCCTGGAAATGCTCAGATGTTGAAACAGGAAAAGTGAAGGGGCTTATATCAAGGAAACTCTCCTCAGGTGTTCAGGCAAATGTTGAGAATGCAGGCTGTCCTCAGGTTGTGTTCTGCTCCTGAGAAAATGGAAATCCGTCCTTCAGTCAAATGTGTATGTAAGTCAGATAACGTATAGGTTGGCCATCCATATTTGTGGGGGTTAGGTAAGCAGAACCCCTGTGAAAGTGGAAGAACTATGACTATCTCTACCCCCGCCCCCCCCCCAAAAAAACCCCTTTCAGGGCCTCCTCTTTGCAGCAAGGAAATGCCAGAGAAATTTCGTTTTCTGGATGGTGAGGCAAGGAGGCATGCTTGAGAGGCCTCCCTCTCTCCCCTTTCACTTTCTCTCTCTCTATTATTATTATTATTATTATTATTATTATTATTATTATTATTATTATTATTATTATAATAATAACATTTCTATGCCGCCCCTTGCCGAAACCTCGGGGCGGCTTACAACATGATAAAATACATTGAAATACAATAGTACATAATAAATTACCATTAAATATAACAATACAAAAATACATTGATTTACAAATACAAAATTAAAATTATCAGTATAAAATAAAAATATAGGATGAGAAAGAGAAGGAAGAAGAAGTTGCCCAGGCCAGATCATATGTTTTAACAATTGAAATGATGTTTAAATAAAAAGGTCTTTACCTGGCGCCGAAAAACCAGTAACGACGGTGCCAGGCGGACCTCTTTGGGGAGTGAATTCCATAGGTTGGGCGCCACCGCAGAGAAAGCCCTCCTCCGGGTACTTACTCTCCTAATTTCTTTCATGGAGGGTTCCCGGAGAAGGGACTCTCCCGCAGATCTCAAAGGGCGGTCGGGCATATACGGACGTAAGCGCTCGTTCAGGTAGCCAGGACCCAAGCCGTTTAGGGCTTTGTAGGTCATAATCAACACCTTGAATTGGGCCCGGGCTTCAATGGGAAGTCAGTGAAGCTGATGGAGGACTGGAGTCATGTGAGCATAACGCCCCGTCCCCGTCAGCAACCTGGCAGCTCTATTTTGCACCAATTGAAGTGTTCGGACTGTCTTCAGGGGAAGCCCCACGTAAAGCGCGTTACAGAAGTCTAGGCGGGAAGTTACCAGCACGTGTGTCACTGTCGAGGAAGAGTTTCCGTAGTATTTTTTTTAAGACTTTATGGTAGTTCATAAATATAGGTTGTTTGTAACTTGGACTTTCATAACTTGGGGACTGCCTGTAGTCAGGAGTTACAACTGCAGGGAGTGGATATGGGAGAACCCCTGCAGCCAGCCAAGCCTGGCATAACTCTTGATCCCATGATACTACATCGGAAGAGATGGGCCATCCCAACAAGAGGGGCAGTGAACAAAGAAGAGGCTTGCTCATCTCCAAAAAAGACATCTCAGAGGGAGGGGTCCCAGGGTACGCAAAAAGAAAATGCTTAGTAGTTGTTGCTAGAGTGGTTTCAAGAAACCACTCTGTGCATGCTCAGAGATCCATTCTTTATTGGTTGAGTTTATTGGAAGCACACTGGAGAACTGAGAACTTTTGCCAAAGAACACTCTGCTTTTGGGAAGTGCAAAGGGGAGGGGGATCTTGCTCCTGACATTGTCCAGTGGGGAGATTGGCCCAAGGGCAGATGGGGGACCAGTCTACTCAACTGTGGAACAGGGAGGAACTACAGCCTAAGAGAGGGGACATTGAAATGGGAAGTCTTTCTGACAAAGAACCTCCTTCCCCTGAAGCAGTAGCCCAATTAGGCAGACAAAGGGAAGAATAGAGGTGTGTCCCCTTTCACCAACCCCCCCCCCCCCACCCAGTGAGACACAAATGGGTTACTAAAGAGAGCTTTGGGAAATGAATGGTAGAAAGGTTCGACATTTCACTTTGTGTAGGCTCAGAGGCTCAAATGTAACAATGATAATCTTTAGCAAAGAAATGCTGCTGAGACTGATATTGCTTGGAGGGAGAAGCTCAGCTCTTGACTCAGCTCTTTAGTCTAAGTCATTCTGCTCCCACAGTGGCCATAAGCGCATTGACATCCTTTTCTGCTCATGTTCTCCAACAACTGGCACTGAGAAGCATAATGCCAGAAGTAAGACGTAGCCTACATGATCTGTAGGTGTTGCTAACCTGGAAAACCATAATGCGGTTATGGCAGACTTCTTACACTGATGTAATTAATCGGCAGTGTGTCACAGGTTGTCCACGTGCTGATTTGCACCTTTTCCCACTTGCCTTCCAGTGTTGTCTTGGGGATTTGAGAACATCACTCTGGCTGTTTCCAGATGAAGCTTTTATGACGCCCTGTCTCATTCACACAGAAGTTTATTAGGGGCTGGGATGTCATCAGTTATTTGTAATCCTCCTGTGTTCCCCCCTCCCCCTCTCACTTTCTTTCTTAGCAGAGAAAATTCATTGGAGGAGAAAGACTGAAGAGCTACAAAATGTCTTTGGATTGTTAGTGCCAGGAAGACCTTTTATCTGGCATAACCCTGGAGTGAGATAATATGGCTTCCTGCCAGAACACACACTCCCCCACATTTTTCTTCTGTAATGAGGAATTGGCTTGCTTGCTTGCTTTTAACTCCTCATTGGAAGCATTTACACCTACCTGCTTCCTGCTGTTCATACAGTTAAAAGGCAATGAAGGGAAGCACAGTGCTATTCAAGAAGCCAACTTCATTCTTCTCGGATTGTCTTTAATAAACCTTCAAATGTGCAATAGAGATCATCACAATCCCAACAGCCTGGAATAGGAAGCAACACCCAGACCAACTGATTGAAATTGGGGTAATAGGTGTGTTTAAAAGCATCCTATCCCAAGCTTGATTGAAAGATTACATCAACCTTTCAAAGCAGTTAACTAAAAGCTAAGCATAGTTGACAATTGTTTCTTACTTACTAGCTAGCTAGTTAGTGAGGTGTCATTCCATGGTGTGTGTGCGTGCACGTGTGCGTATGTGTATGAAGATTCAGCAAGATCCAGTGGTCAAGACATCAACAAACCCAAAGTCCATTGAAAAACCAGAAGAAAAGAGTACCATTTAAGGTAATTTGTGTGAGTTTTAAAAATAATAACTTGGACAAAAGAATTTCCTCCTCGGCATAAACACAGGGCTGCTTAAATGTATGTCACTGCTTCTTAGTAAAGGAGTTTCCAGGCAGAAGGCTACTAGTGCTACTGTTCAAAATACATAATTCAGCTATTTCTTGTTTTCCTTCTTAATGGATTATACAATAAAAGCCAGTGGTGTTTCTTGCGGGGTTAAACAGTTGTTTTGACAGATTTCATGGCTTCATATGGACACTTTCAAAACAACCATGTTTAGCCCTGTCAAAATCCCTGATCACACAAAAGCCATTTCTTTTGATAGCTGTCAAAGAGCTCATGAAAAGAGGATGTTATTGATATTACTTTTCTGTTATCTCTAGAGCCTGGGGAAAGTGTGAAAAAGGTAGAGGGGATGTAGAACAATCGGAGATCACAGAATGGGGAAGATGTAGTCAGTACCCCCTTTCATAAGCAACAGTTACCTCAAGCTTTGCCTGTCTCTCGAGAAGGTACTGCTTGACAGCAAACTAAAAAAAGGAAGCAAACTGGTGACAGCCACTCCAATGTGCTTCTTGGGAACTCCGGAAGGGCTGTCAGTGGCTGACACTGAAAAGCATCATGAAAAGGCTTAAAGAGGTTAAAAAGAGGCAGTGATTTAAAGTAGTCATGGTTGGAAGTGGGAGAGCAAGCCGGTATCAGTTGCTCCAAAGTGCCACTTGGGCACAGAAGGAGCAGTTGTCACAGGTGCCAGGATGAGTGACCTTGGCAAGAGCGGCAAGGAGGTTTTGCTGCTCTTACTGAGCAGTTTGGTCACTGCTTCCCTGGATTCATGATGGGACTGGGCTTCTGGGTTCAGACAACACAAAAACCCATTGTGGGTCCAACAACTCCTAGAACAAGTCATGGGTTACCAGGGTGGCTTGTTACCTCACAAAAAGCCACACTCCAGTAAGCAGTAAGAGCTTGGGAGACCAAAGCTACTTACCATAATCAGGTGAGTGCCATTTGATGGTTAGAACTCAACCTCTTCATCGGGAAGTGCTCTCTGTCTGCTCTGGGCGGGTCTTCCAGAGATGAACCTGTGGAATGTTTCTGTGTGCAAAGCAGAGCCGATGGTCCTTTCATATATTCATGCGGTTTTACAGACCAGTACTAGGCAACAATGTGCCCCAATCTCCTATACAATGGCATTGGTGGCTGGGGAAGGAAGAGGATATAAGAAAAGAGAAGCTCTGCTGGATCCATCTAGTGCAGCACTCGATACGCATGGGGGCAACCAGCTGCCCACAGAATCCTTCAGGCAGGGTGGGTGCGAGTCCTCCTCCTGCCCAAGCTCCTCAGCAACTGGTGCATGCAGGCAGGCCACCTCTGATGAAAGAGGCAACACTTAGCCACTGACGTTAGTAGCTGCTGACAGCCTCTTCCATGAGTCTGTCCAATCTTCTTTTAAAGCCATCCAGATTGGTGGCCTCACTACTTCCCATGGCAGCAAATTCCACAGTTATATGGGTGTGAAGGAGTACTTCCTCTTGTTGGTCCCAAACCTTCCCCCAGTCAGCTTCAGGGGATGACCCCAGATTCACGCGTTTTGGGAAAGAAATTTTATCCTTTTTCTCCAGTCTGGGCATAATTTTAAAAAGCTCTGTCATGCCTCCCCTTATTTGTCTTTTTTCTAAGCTGAACTGTCCCAGTTGTTGCAGTCATTCCTCACAGCAGAGATGCTCTGCCCTCCTAATAATTTTTGTTGCCCTCCTCTTTATTTTTTCCAATTCAATAATGCCCTTATTCAGGTGAGGTGGCAAGACTGGACACAATATTCTCAGTGCGGTCGTACCAGAGAGGGAAAGCACAACTTCTCTTAGCCACATTCACTTTAAAATCAACTCTCCAATCCTCAAGAGAGATGTGCTGTGCTCCAGAGAAATAAGCACATGTGATTTGAAATGTGTGTGAAGACACCTGGCCTTCTCTAAATGCTACTGCCATTTAGCGTTCCACACCTGAGGCCTTTCGTTGTTGCTGTTCAGTTAACAAGCCTATTCCTCATAATTTGTTCTGATGGCGGAGCATTTTCTTAGCTATTGCGTACAGACTGGCACTACCTCAGCTGCTAGAGTAGGGACCCCACCATACTCCAGGAAAGACCTGGCTGCACGCTTATGTTTGGCTCCTTTGGACAGCTGAACTATATTTAGGGAAGCAAAAGCGTGGGCCTGTTGCTAGTGCAACAGGCTTCAAGGGCAGAGGTCTGAAGTACTCTTGCCAATGAGGCTGCAAAGGAGGGATATCAGCTCTAGTTCCAGCAGCCTTTTCTGAATCTTTAGCTACTTGAAGGCAGAGTTCTGCAGTCCATATAAATAGCACAGCCCTGTTTGCCCTTGCAAGATGGAATATGCCATTTGCACAGCTTAATAGTAGTTAATATATCTGGGGAGACAGCCTTTCCCAACCTGGTGAGCTCCAGAGGGTTGGACTGCAGCTCTGACTCCCATCATCCCTAGCCATTATAGCTATTTGGGCTAGGGATAATGGGCATTGTAGTCTAAGCCTCCTAGAAGGCATCAGGGTGGGGAAAGGTGCCTTATTGTTGTAATGTGCAGGGAAACCTTTCTGAGGCTGTAACCTCATAAACATTTCTTATTTTCTGAAAAAATCCATAGCAGCATTGACAACCATGTCTGGAAGCAAGGATTTCCCATGGCGAGTTGAGAAAAATCTTTTATGGGTCTTCCTGGCATTTCTTGCCCTGGTTTTTCTTCTTTCTGGAAGTGCTCTGGGGAAAGAAACTTGGTAAGCTTGGAGTAAAAGATGAAGAAATGTTTCTGGAAAAGTGGTGGTTGCTCAGATCATGCACTGGGTTTAGAATCTCAGTTTGCCATCAGCAATACTTCCACAGAGAATCCAAGAGGATCAATAATCTTTCTCTTCTCCTTGCAATTTCCAGCTGAACCAGTGTGTTGTGAGCAGTGCACAAGAGCACCTTCTGAAGGGCAGGCACTCAGCCTGACAGTGCTCATAGTCACAGACCCAAGGATCATTCAAAAATTCAGACAACTCTTTTCGTCCATAGCAGCAAAACAGTTCTAACAATTTTATTTCTACCAGGAGCAGGTCTTCTGTAACTGAAATGATTCTTAGGGGCTAGTTCAAGACCAAGCCACCTCAACATAATTCATGTTGTCGTGTTTCTATCCTGCCTTTTTTTCATTTTGAGAGGAACTCTAGGCAACATACATAGCTCTATGTTGTCCTCCCTACCTGAGAGGTAAGTTTAGGCCCAAAGACACCCAGGGAGCTTCATGGTGAGTGGGTACTAGAACCCAGGTCCCAGTCCAGCACTCTGATGGTCACACCGCACTGGCTCTCTGAAGAATAGTGCAATGGAAATATTATTACAAGAGGAATAATATGTAGTTGACAGGCAAATTGATTTCTCTTCACCAACTGTGAAGATTGCAGATAAGCTCAGAGGGAACAGAGAGCTCTGAGGTGTGGGATGACGGCTTCAGCATCCTTACTAAGAAGGTAGTCAAGGCCGATACAGAATGGGGGCTGATATGGCCTGGGGAAGCAGGAATTCCTACTCGACTGGCAGGTTCAACACAGCACCGGCTAAACAATCCTTTGGAATTATAGCTGCAGGTGGCCCTGTGTTGGATCAGGAATGTGGAGCAAGCAGGACTTATCACTTTCCTAATAAAAATTGCCCCTTGTTAAGCTTCTGTGTCCCTAGTAATTAAAATGAGCACTTCTCTGCCATTGGTGCTGGGTTATTTCAGTCTTTCTGTTATAGCTTGCTTTCATCTGAAATTGTATATTTTCACATATATCTGTAGATTTACTGTATGATTTGTCTTCGCTACATTGCAAGGAGAGAAAGGTGGGATATAAATGTGTTAAGAAATGATATAAATAGAAAAAATATTGGTTTATAGTGTAATAATTTATTTATTATTTTATTTATTTAAGCCTTTTATAGACCATCTACTGGTGTCGCGGGACAGTTTATAACAAAGTTTACAACATCATATACAAGTTAGGAGTATATGTTCACTCAGAAGTAAGTTTTGAGTGGAATCCTATGCATGTTTACATAAGTAGTTAACAAATTCCAGCTGGCTAGGATTTTAATTTTTTTAATTTTTATGTCGGTGGTGTTGTTGTTAGTGTCTAAGCACATGCAGGAGTCTGACCTTAATAAAATTGACTCCTAGTTAAGGGGATTAGTCTTACAGTTCTGGTTATTTCAATGGGTCTACTGTAAGACTTGTATAGACTTGTATTACTGGATAAAAGTCCATGTTAAAAGAGATAATGCAAGCACACAAAACATGGAATATAGAAGAAACAGCATATTGTATGACTTACGTGCTTTTCATCACTGTTCATTCACAAGATGATAATTTGAACTGTCAAGTGCAAACTTGCTTGAGATGAAATTGACAAATTTGACTGTATACTGGTTTACTGCCTGGTTTAAAAAAGGTTTTACAGCACAATCGTATGTGGATCGAAATCAGATGGCATCACAGTAGCTGTCCTTTTGCTACTGTTGTTCTTAGAATTCCAGTGCTTATGCGTTACTATCTGAATTGTGAGAATATGTGGAATTATGATGCCACCTACTGATCTGTACATGTAAATATATTAAGAATCAAAAATAAAAATGAACTATTCCAGGCTGTGGATATTTCCTTTTGAATATTACTTTGAGGACATATAGTTTCAAGATGCTTCCAGACAGCATGTAGTACTGCAAATCCACAGACATTGTTCAGCTATTCCATCTTTCTGTCCTTAACAGATTTTGTTTGTGTGTGGTAAGAAAAATAGCTGGAAGAAGCTTTGGTAAAACATGGGCGCATGATGCACGGAAAAGGCTAACTATTGGACCCACTGTAAAGCTCTGAGAATGAAGTAACTGTACAAACAAAACCTTGTCTGAAAGCTCACAGACTCTGTCAGCGCTGATTGTGAGAGCGCTGCTTGACTTGGGATGCTGCTCGGCTTGGGATCGGTCGTGTGGTCATGTGCTGAGTGCTTACTGCTGGCAGCGACCATTATGTTTATGTGTGTGTAGAGTGACTGGCTACATGCAAAAGGTAAATAAGTTCTTTATTTCAAAAAAAGTTGGTGAATTGAAAATCTTTTTTAGTGTTAAAGTGTGACCCCAAGACGTGAGTTCTGGCACCTTTTTTTTAATACAAAAAAAGCACTGGCTGTAAGGATGTTTCAATGAAGACCAAGGCCAAGATCATCTATCCTATTATATTCCCAATCACTGTAACAGGGTGTCAAAGCTAAACAGTGGATAGGAAGAAACTTGATGCATTCAAAACATGGTGCTGGAGGAGAGCTTTAATCTGGATCCACAGAAAGAGGAAATGGGTTCTAGATCAAATCAGACCAGAACTTTCCCTACAAGCAAAAATGACAAAACTGAAGCTGTTGTACTTTGGGTTTATAACGAGAAGACGTGACTCACTGGAGAAGACCATCAGGCTAGAGAAAGTTGAAGCCAGAAGAAAAAAAAAAAGGAAGATCAAATATGAGATGGATTGACTCCCTAAAATAAAGCACAAGCTTGCATTTACATGAGCTGATCAAGGCTGTCAAGGGTAGGACATTGTGGAGAGCATGCATTCATAGGGTTGTCATAAGTCAGAAACAACTTGGCATGTAAGAATAGCAGTTTTTAGATCATTAACGACACCAGTGCAGGATTCTAACTGTAAAATAATTACAGTTTTAAGAATATGAAGAACCTGTTTTTCAAAGAACTATGTAAAATGTCAGCTGTTTCTTTTATGTTTCATTGTTAACATTCTCTTGACCAAGGTTCAGTTGACAGAGCCACCTACTAATCCAGCAAGAAAGATGGTTCCAACTAGCAGACATCCATATTATTTATTATATTTATATCCTTCCTTTTTCCTTCCAAGGAACTCAAGGCAGCTTACATCATTCTCCTCCTGCTGCTGCTCTCAATCTTATCCCCACAACAGCAACCCTGTGAGGTAGGTTAGACTGAGAGTCTGTGACTGGCCCAGAGTCACCCAGTTGGCTCCATGGCTGAGTGGGGACTAGAACCCCGAACTCCTGTGTCCCAGTCCTGCACTCTTAACCACTATGCCACACAAACTCTCTTAGTAACAATTAATTAACAATTCATCTCTTATTTCATGCAGGCCTGACATGACTGGAAATGCTTCCAGGTGGTGGTCCAGGCTCCATGCAAGGACCATACCATTTAAAAGAAATACCTGTCTCCATGCATCCTTATCTGACCCTTAAGAGCTTGTATGGATGCCCTTCTATGTGAGCCCATCCCCACATGAAGTAGTGGGGAAATGGCAAGGAAAAGGACTTTTTCTGTTATCACACCTCATCTCTGGAATGCCCTCCTAGGGCATCCCTAACATTTGGTAACCTCACTCCTCAGTTTCCGTCACTAGTTTAAGACTTTTTATTTCACACGTGGTTTTAAAATAATTTATGGTTTGACTATGTCTTTTCACTGCTTGCTTTTATTTGTCATGTGCACTTGCCTCCTGTTCCCATTGTTATTGTTAGTTTTTATGATGCTTGGGTTTACTAGCTTTTAAATCTGTTGCTTTTATTCTCTACCTCATTGTTATTTTTCTGGGTCACCCATAGAGCTCTTGTGTTATAGGGCAGCATACAAGTATGTGCAGCACCAGTGATGTGAAATGCTGCTGCGGAGATTCTCCAAATGACTAAGTGATGCCTGCCATGGATTTTGTAACCTGTGCAATGTAATTTCTTAGCAAATTAGAAATAATGGAAATTCATGTGCTGCCATGTGTTGTTTGCTGATGACAGATTATCATGATTATCTCCCAAGAGAGCATGTGGCAGGAGTGCTGAAAAGCCACATGGGCTGGAGAGCCAGCATGTGTCATCTTTGGGCACTTACTGAGGCTCCAGTTGCTGATGACTGCCGCCACCCCTCCCTGCTTTTAAAGAAGGTCGTTTACTCTGAGGAGCTGGGAGCAGATGGGTCTTGTTGCCATTTTAATGTGGCGTTGCTCTGGGTCAATCTGGGAAATTAAAATTGTGGCTAGACCCAGCGCTTGAATGCTGCTGCCACCACTGTCAGGGCTGACAGATGGAAAGGGGGGTCTATTGGAGGACCCGATGGGATGCAGCTGGCTCCATGCAGTATCTGAGCTACTGTGAAGATAGAAAGTGGAACATCTCCCTCTAGCGCTTTTAAGGTTACAATCAAAGGCACTGCTGGGTGTTAAGTGTGTGTTGGTGGATTCTGGATTTTTTTAATTTTTGGGTTTGCCTCATTTACCTAAGCATTTCTAATAGACAGTCTCAGCTGCTGCAATCTTATTCTTTACTGGACTACTTAAAATATTGAAACCATATGAAATCTTGCATTCTAAAACAGAGTAAATACTTTACATGCCATAGACTTCCAATACTGTAAGGTGGTGATATTGAAAGACAGCCCACAATGTGGGGCAAGATCAGATGGTGGTGGAAGACAGGGCCTTCCAAGAACCCTGAAATATAGTCCGTTGATATTATCTCCCTCTCTGCTGATTTTCTGCTGTTGTATGAAGAGGGCTCGGTTTTGACAGGATCTGGTCTGATGCATTTGATGCTAGTATGCCACTTGCTTCATTGTGTTATGATTCTTGGGCAGCTGCTGTGCATGCATGTGGGTACTTGCATTGTTTCGAGTTTGTCTTAATTTCCTGTTAATGGCAGTGCGGCAATATCTTAACGAATTCATTAAAAATACTGTAGGCTTGGAGGAGGTTGTGCGGCTGAGGGACCTTAACGAAGTCCACCATGAATACCGCCGCATTATAGAATATGTCTATGTGAAAATTATGCAATTCTGTAATGCAGGTCCACTGTGAATATCCCAGCACTGAAGGCTGGCTGTGGCTCCAAGCACCTTGTGCGCGGATACCGCATTTCTTGTGCGGGCGATGTCAATAGGAGGTGATTTTTAAACAACTCCCCAACAAAGATTAGAGGAGCAACACCCTTCCGGTCTGGATAAAACCCAGCAGTAGTCTCCGTTGGACTACTACGTAATAGGTTATACATGAAACAAAAGCAAAAGTGCAGATAAAGATGCTTCGACTGCGCTCCCGCCGCTAACGACGGGCGGGGCTTTTACCCTGCAATCGCTCAGCCTCAGGCACAAACCCTCGAGCATCTCCGCCCTCGGCTGGGCTCCATAATTTTCGCTACTGGTTTGCCCGGCGTGGTTTTATTGCGGTTGAGAGTAAATGGGGATGTTTCTAAAACAGGAAAGTTAGGTTTTGTCAATTTTGCAATGCCGTCTGGGACGTTTTGAGATTAAATGAAAGAACTCACATCCTTAGGCTACTTATTTACGTAAATATGCAGTGCACTCCAACAACAATGGAAACCCCCTTTTCGGCTGCAAGTAGAACGCTCTTCTTCTTTCTATCTCTACAGAGAGTATCATTAAACTGCCTCTCTCGCAATCGTTCTACCATAGAGAAAATTGGCCCTTCCTTTCTCGAGTTGGCGGACCATCCGCAGCACGCAGGATCCCGGAAGCGGAACCGGTTGCTTTTAGCCGCGGAGGATTGTGGTCCGGCAGTATTACGGCTGGGTGGCGAAGTGGCTGAAATTGTTGTTGCTGGGGGAACCGGCGCTCTCGTCGCCCCGAGAGGCGAGTGCTCCAGTCGTCAGGCGCTCTGGTTGTCTTCGGCACCGTTATGTCCCTCAACAAAATCCCCCCGCGGTGGCTAAACTGCCCGAGGCGTGGACAACCCGTGGCAGGTGAGCGGTGGCAGGGTAGTTGGAGAGGTGGCAAGACTGGCGCCGCTTTGATGGTAGCAGTTGTGCCTTCCCAGGGATTCCTCAGGCCTGTTTATACGTGCGGCTGTGTTTCTTGGTCGATTCTTGCGATCTAAGTGTGCAAATACAGGAGTGAATGGCCGCGCCCAATCACATCAGCAAGTTCTGTCTCTGGAGAATTATTCTCCGATAGCTTGTTTAGTTTGTAAATCTTAACTTTGTGCAATAACTAACCAGTGATAAACATATTTCTGTGAGGCAGGCAGGCAGGCATGGTGCCCCTAATCTGATTTCTTTTAACAGTGTTGCTGTCGGGAGGAAGATGTTCGTTTTCTCCTCACTCCCCTTTACTTCAAGTTCTCCATCAAAAAGGGGGAAGATTAAAAAGAGGCTTTTTAGATTCCTTTCTTTTTATAGTGCATAAATTACATTCACGTTGTCTTTTAACTGACTCACTGGATCCACTATTATTCTAAGTATCTTAATCACAGGATGCTCCTGCTTTCTCCATTTTGGTGCTCTCCAGATGCATTGAACTAGATTTTCCATCATACCTGACCATTAGCCATGCTGGCAGAGGCTCCTGGAAGTTGTGATCTGAAAGAATCTAACACATTATTCTAAACTGGTGTTCAGACTGTTCTGAACAGGGATGTACCCCCTTGGGGGTGGGTGGAAGAAGCAGCAGCAGGTTAGTATCTAGGGGATTTTCCTGTGAAGTTATTGTTGCTTGAGACTGAGGTAGCTTTAGTGGCAAAGTGCCTTCTCCCAGTTTCAGTTAATGGCTCAGCTATGCCCCTATCTGGATAGGGATAACTTGGCTTTGGTAGTCTTTGCTCTGATAAACTCCAGGTTAGATTACTGATAAGCAATTTTATGTAGGTCTGCCTTCGAAGATGGTTCAGGAACTTTAGGTTGTACAAAATGGGCAAGCTGAGCTAACAGCAGGGACTAGCTAGGTGAAGCATATAAAACTGAGTCTGGCACATTTGCACTTGCTGCCTGTGCATTTCTGAGTCCAACTGAAGGTGAATTTTATGGGCTATCACAACAACTGAGGAGGTACCTTACAGTTATAACATACAGATCCACTCTGATCAATATCTGAACTTGTCCTCTGAGTGCCTTCTTTGAGAGAGATTTGAAGAATGACAAAGGAGAAAGCCTTCTTTATGGTAGCTCCCCAAATGTAGAATTCTTTCCCCAGGAAGCTTTGTCTGGTGCCAGCATTGCCATCTATTTGGTACTAGGTCAAGACATTGAGACATTTGAAAACATATGATGGGGTTTAATTTTTTTTTTTTTTGCTGGTCTTGGCATATTAAATTGCATTCAGTTGTTTTAAATTATTTTTGGTCTTCTTTTGATTTAATTCTTGTTTAATATGCTTTCAGTCTTTTTTATTGTTAGAAAGTCATCTAGCAAATTTAATACATAATACATTTCAAAGTTGGGGAAAGCTAGAGTACCAGCTGATAGCAAACTTGGATTGTGTACCTACTACCAGTTATATCTTCAGTTTAAGATTATGATCCAGGACAAAGAAATAAGCAGGGTGGATAAAAATCAGTAATTTAAAAATAAAAAAAATGGATTTTTTAATAAAATGCATTTTGAGGAAAAATCTATCAAAAATTGTCTAAGATACGTTATAGTCTAAAGGTTATTTATCATGAAATAAGGACTAGTTTTTAATTGAATAGGATGAGGCTGTATATTCATGCAATGTTTACATTTTTTGATAAATGAATTGCATTAATCCATTTACAATGTTGTGCTCTTACAGATATTTCTGTAAGATTATTGGACAGTTTTTCTGTCTAGAAGATACCACAGATGTTTGGTTTTGCAGTTCTCAGAACTGTGAATTTCTGTCTGCAGAGATCACATGCCTCTCTTTCGCAGCAAAAATGCTATAAAATATACAGAGTTATGAAAAGGATTGTTCCTTTGCAAATCTATGTACACAGAATCAATCCTTTATCTCTTAAGTGCCACTTTTCAAAAAATTCAGTGAATGGAAGAGGATTGTTGAGAGTGGACTAGATCTGCACAAGCTGCTAAGTGTAAGGTGGGAGTGGCAAGCAGTAAATATGAAAGTGCAATCTTTTGAGCAGAATACTCCACGAGTCTTTGGATGCTTTTGTGTATAGCCTGAAGTTTATCATATTATTTTTCCCTGGAGGAGAAAATGTAGCAGATCATAAAAGAGCCCCAGTGTGGGAATATTTTAATGAAGCTCCTATACTTTATTTCTTTATTTAAAACATTTGTGGCACAGCACATCTGGGCAGCTCACAATTACAAATAGTTATGGGTAATGCAGGCAGAAAACCATGATTTAAATCTAGTCTTACAGACTAGTGATTTAAATTGTGATTTAAATCAAATCCACCCTGGAAATAAGCCAGATTTTATGTACAATAGGGACAGACAAAGGACTCCCATAGAAAATCCACCTTCACAAACATGGGCATGGTTACTAATTAGATGTCATAAATAAGGGGTTTTCTCTAATTGTGATGATTAGTTTGATTACAAGTGTAAAGAAAGTTGTGATGATAAAACAGTCCAAGAGCCAATCACTGGCAATTGCAAAGGATTTTCGCACTGACTGCAACTGTCAGTGCTCCTGTCAGTTCGACTATAAGAAAGGATTCATAAGCATGACTTCCAGGCAGGTTTGTTTCAATTCTGGTATCTCTTGTTTAATAAATCTGATATTGCCACTCACCATCATATTTATTATTTATCTTTATATTACCATAGGCTGCTTTTCAGTGCTTTGGAACCAGATAAGAATTATGCAGTAAATCCAGTACTATTTTAATGATACTAAGTAGCATGTAGAACACCCAGAGCTTATAGAACATAGAAAAGATGGATATACCTAGAGTATGCATTAGGTGCTGGAGCTCTTGAAAGATTGTGTTATGTGCTCCTTATAGGTGGCCCAGATGACACACCAACCATATTCTGGCCTGCCTGAAGTTTGATTTCTTGTCCATGCATTTCTTTGTTGAGTTAGCATGACATGCAGTTTCCTTTCTAAAAGACAGCTGGTACACCAGCCAACTCTAGTGAAACATTCTGCTTTGTGTGACTGATCAATAAAAAGCCAGGCCAGATGTAGTTCTCTTAAGCACTAAATCTTTTATTTCAGGTATTGTGCATCTGCTTCCAGAAATCCTAGATCACTATTTCTTGCTTTCTTTGGTCTCACAAGCATCTCTCTCTTATCTAGATTGAGTGTTGGTTTATTGACCCTAATTCACTCTTCCCCTGGCACACATTCCAAGCAATTTACATGTGCTCTGGCACTGACCCCATAGTTACACCATTTCTGTAGAATTCTGTAGAATTGCCTTCTGTAGATGATCTTAGGCAATTCACAGTTGATTGCAGTGGTTTTGGGAAGTCTTTAGTGAGCTCCCCTCCTTGAGTCTCCCTTCTTACCAACATAGTTCTCAGTTTCTGCTGCTGCTTCACTGGCTTGCTTGACATGTGGAGAGCCACAGAGCAAATGGGTAATAGCATCTATTAGCTCCTTCTTTCTCACTTTTGCCTGCTCCAGAGCAGGAGCAGGGTCAGTAAGTGGGTAGCAGCGAGGAAGGGGCCACGTCTGAGGGGCATTTGTTGTGCTGTGAGTTCACAGTAAGTACCCAATTATCCTGAGCTTTAATTCCAGCCTTAATTGAGGGGATAACGCTTACTGATAGTTTCTGATACTGGATTTTTGTAGTTTTTATTTTATCGCATTTTGATTAGTTTACACTTCTAAACTATAAGAAATTCTAGCAAACTCTGCTACAGTTCTTGGAATATTTTTGAAAAGCATTTTAACAGATTTAGAGAATAAAACTTGTCTATATGGCTTCAGGTTCTCATTCATGTTCTAATGTTTTTGTCAAACAGCAAAATTTTTACCTCTGAAGACAATGTTAGGACCAAAATATGATGATCAAGTTGCTGAAGAAAATCGTTTTCATCCCAGCATGTTGTTCAACTACTTAAAAAGTCTTAAGGTAAAGGGCGAAAATGGATACATATTTCTTTACCATATTTGAGTTAGTAATTCTTTTCCTTGAGAATTACAATTGTAAAAATGTATAGTTGGGGAAATTACTTTTTGGGGGATTTTGGTGCTTGGCAAATCAGAACTAGGGAGGGAAAAGCCACAAATAAAAATAACCCCTTTCCTTCCTGTAGAATCTCATTGCTTTTCCATTGGTAAAACCCATTTATTAAAAGTATAAATGTTTCGTGCATATGTGAAGGCCTGCAAGTCCACTTTTGACAGTTTGGCATGGTGACACAAAACACTGTTTTTTTATATCATTGCATGTAACAATAAGTTATTGTGGGTTGGGTTTTTTTTTTTTTGACTCCTAAACTACTTTACAGCTGATAGATGATTAGGCACTGCAGCTTACTAGAGTAATTTTCTCCCTTAGCACTTCCTATTTCCTGCATGTATCCTATCAGATTTTGTTGCACAGGTTCAGCACATTGAACATTAATTTTTCCTCCATCTTCAAGGAAATTTGTACAAATCTAGTTTGTGCTTTTTGTACAAATTTCTCAGGTGAGTCAGTGGGGCATAGTGGTTAAGAGCATAGCACTAGGACTCAGGAAATCTGGCATCTAGTTTCCCATTCATCCATGGAGCTCACTGGGTGCCTTTGGACAAGTAAGAGACTCTCAGAGGGTTGTTGTTGTGAGGTTAAGATTGAGAGGAAGAGGAGAATTATGTAAGCTGCCTTGAGTTCATTGAAAGGAAAAAAGGTGGGCTATGAATATGATAAAAATTGAAGAAAAATATGTACATAAATCTTCATAAAAGTGTGCAAAAACCCTTTGTTAAATTTGTGCAAATGTCCCTGAAGGTAGAAAAATGGTGCTGCCATCTAGGGAGAAGACTAAATGGAGCAGTAAATGGACTAGTGTCATGTCAAGACATAATGAAGAGGGGATGCCATTGCCCAGATTATAAGGAGTAGCTGAGTATTTTTGGTGCTCTTGATTTATGGTTCTCTAGCCTTTCTGTCAAAATATGGACACACCATGCTGTTGAGTTCAGATGTCTTATCATGCCATGGTGTAAACAAGCCACTCTAAGCAGCCCAACAACAAGCCATGGGCTTTTAGGGCCACTTGTGAGAGGTTAACAAACCATGCTATGGAACCCACAACAAATTTGGATGCCTTGACATGACACTGCCCTGAAACAAACAATGCTGACAAGTCACCATGGGTTTACATGGTATGTGAACCAACTCTTTATTTAGCTAGTCACTGTTTCCCAGTGAGTTTTGTAAGTCCTATTTTGGCCTACTGTGCTGACCATGTGGGAATGCCCATGTTCAAGAACTCTTTTCCTGGGTAGATGAGATAAGCAAGAATGTTAGCTGGGCACTGAATTGTTTGAGGAAAGCAGGGCAAGCTGGGGGACAAATGGAAGGTAACTAATTTCTGAGGCAACTTGAGGAATAAAAATAGAAGGAATAAACTTACAAAAACTGTGCACACAGTATGAGTTTCTTTGTCACACAAGATGATTATGGTGTTGATTACTATTCCATTTATTCTGCTAAACAACGGCATTAAGAGGGGTGATGGGGACTGTAAAGGTTTCTGCATAAGTTGGTTTGCTGAACTGTTCTGAAGAGTTTTCTATGTGTATTACACACTGTTTTTTGTTTTTTGTTTTGCTGTTTTCAGGTCAAGATGGGTCTGCTGATAGACTTAACAAACACTACTAGATTCTATGACAAGAATGATATAGAAAATGAGTCTATCATGTATATAAAACTTGCATGTAAAGGGTAAGACGATACAACTCACTGACACTTGTTTTTTTACAGGAAGAATACCCCTTTAACTTTGACTCTTCTGTTTTGTCAGGCATGGGGAATGTCCATCAGCTGAGAACACAGAAACTTTCATTCGTGTATGTGAACATTTTAGTAATAAGAACCCAACAGAACTTATAGGTATGTATACTCAGTTTTTAGAATTTTGACCTTCTTCTGATTTGTTTTTCTGTTTACATCATTCTGTTTACATCAGTCTGAGCTGAATGTTTTAACAATGTTAAACTTTGCTCTTTTCTGTTGTATCCCTTTGTTAGAATCACCTTGTTCCTATTTGTTGCCTTTAACTATAGCTTGCATCTACTCCTCTCTCAAAAACTTATATTTACGGCACTTATATATATCTTAAGTTTATTTTCTTAAAAAATGGGAGATATAGGTCACTTTAGATGTTCAAGGAATTTGAGATAAATACTTATTTAAAATGTATATCTACTGCTCTTTATGTTCTGTAACATCTTCTATATAAAACAATTGTTCCAAAGTATTCCTGAAACATTTGAACCATCCCAAGATACCTTTGAACTATGCTAATTTTTACTTCTATAACTCTCAATTTACCTTGTAAGCTCCAGTTGCACTATTTAAAGTCTTGTTTGATTTTTTTAAAAATCTTGCTATGTTTAGAATGACCTGCTTAACAAATAACAATGATGTTACTATAAATGAGGCAACATGCTCTTGCAAACTGCCCTGTTATTCCCACTGCAGCTAGGAGAGTATTAACAAACCACAAACCTTGCATCTGTGGTTCAGTTAGTGTTACATACCAACCAAGAATTCTGGCTTGCCTCTCCTCTGACAAGCTAGAGAAAAAAAATCTGTTGTGGGAGCAATTGAAAAGTGTGCATCAGCACAGTATCTCATTCACAATAACACCGAATTTAAAAAGTAAACCTGAGGCGGCATTATGTGTGAACCAGACCATTTGGAACAACATTTGATTTGTCTGTCAGTAGCCTCTCATCATGTCATGTTTGCAAGTATATTCTGTTCTTGATTGATAATGCAAATTATGGTAAACTATAGGCAAATGACCCAAAGGAATGTAGTCAGATCCCAAGTACTAATGGACAGCCTTCGTTTTTTTGAATATCAGCTACCTTGGCTTTATTTTTAGTTATAGCTATGCAAATAGATTTAGTCATACTAAATCGACCTGTACCATTCAATCCAAAGTTACTTATAAATATTCTGCAGGACCTTATCAGTAGTTTTATTTACCTGGAGCATCTGTGTTACTTGAGTCATTTCTAGCCATCTGGTATTCATGAACTTTGCTGTGGTTCAGCTGTTTGCTTCAATCATGTTGTGATTTCGGTAATTTATATTAGATAAAAACTACTTGGGTGTTCCCCTGCCACTTCTTATTCTACCCCTCACATTCCCACCACTACAAGCTTAGTCTCTTAGACTAAGCTTAGCATATAATGTTTCAAGAAAGACAGTGTGGTTCAATGTTTGCCCCAAATCTGTGCTATGAAAACTGCACCAATACTGCTTTATTTTTTGGTGCCAAAGAACCAGTAGCATATTAATGATGAGAGAGAGAGAGAGAGAGAACACAACACAACATGTTTGAGTTTCTCTTTTTTGATGAGAGGAAGGACCATAATTAGTCCATGCAGAAGGTCCAGTGTTCCGTCCCTGGTATCTTCAATTAAATAAAAGATCAGGTAGCAGATGATATGAAATACTGCTGTCTCAAGTCCGTGGCAGTCTGCTGCTTATCAGAGTAGAATGCACTGGTTTGGATGGACAAATATCCTGGTGCAAGGCAACTTCCTTTATTTTGTATTAGAAGGATTAGTGATCTTTGATGTTAGAAGGGAGAGTGAGTACATTGGAGTCCTTCATAGCCTGGGTCTTGGCTAAACACGGTTGGTTTGCACATCATGCTTAGCACATCCTGGCAATAAGCTACAATGGGTTGATTCTTTCTTGAACAACCCACAGTGTGCTTAACAGACAGTTGGACTCACTGAGGGTTGTTGTTCCCATTTCCCCTCTGTCCTCCTGTGAGTATACCTGCAGACTCTGCAAAAGGAGTGACTTGTGTCCTGTCCCCCTGCTATGATTACAAGTTCTTTCTTGCTTGCTGTGGTTTTTTTTTCCTTTTAGCTTTTTTCTTTGAGAGATCATGAACAATGATCTCTAAACTAGCAGTCAGTGACAGCCCCTTCAAAATGCTGTCAGGTTTGCAGTCTGTTTTTTCTTCCCTAAATGTGGACATATGTTTTCATAAGTTTTAAAAATCTTTCTAGTTGGACTTGATCAAGTGTGCTCTTCTAGATTTCTGCATGTCCAACATGGCTCGCCTTGCTTGGACAATGTCCTGGAGGGATGCCTGCTCTCAAAGTACAGCGGGCACCTATCATGGACTTTGACCTGAAGAATCTGGGAAGATTTTTTCCACTTTGCTTTCTTTTAACAACTGTCAAAAAGTGAACTAGGAAAAGTAAAGAGTAAACTTTTCTTGCAAAAGGGGGTGAGTGGTAGATCATCCCCTTTGTGCTGAGATCCTCTGCTTTTTTAGTTGAACCTGATTCTTTTCAGTATCCTGTATCTTTTCTACCTTTTCCTGAGACTCTGGATGCTTGGCATTGTGGAAAAATGTGAGCTAACTCCTTTTATGAAAGCACAAAGTTTTGACAGACAGCTTCCTTTTAAAGTTGGTTTTTTTTGATGGGGTTAATCTGGTGTTTTTCAGAGGAAAGGTACATTTCTATATGCATATGTCCCTGTTCAAAAAACATGATTGGCCCTGATACCCGCCTCCCCCCCACAAAGTCTTAAAAGCCTGAGCTTTGTCAGCTGTCAAAACTCTACACTTTTGTAGAAAGGGTAGCTCATACTTGAACTCATAGGTTCTCCAGAAAGTGCAGAAAGGATTCATGAACTAAGAAGAATCAGGTCCAGCCAAAAAAGTAGAGATTCTTGCTAAGAATGGGGTGATCTGCCAGCTCACCTCTTTCTGTGAGCAAATTTCAGTTATGTCTTTGCTTTCCATGGACTGCTTTCCTTTTCACAGCCATAGTGAAAAGAGAGTGAAAAGTAATACAGTTTTGTATCTCCTTTGGATCAGTGTCTCTGATGGTTGTGTGCTGCACTTTGAGTTTTTGTGTTAGAGTGTACTTGCACTGAACTGAGTAGATTTTTTAAAAAAACTCAAAACCAAAAATTACACACAAATTCTGATGTGCCAAAAGTTAAAATAAAAGGTGACAAACCATTGATGGATACTGCTGTCTGGGCACTTTGAAGGCACCATCAATTTGGAGATCACAAAGAGGAGGGAAAAGGGCGAGAAAGCCACAGCGAACAAGACAGGCCTTGCGATTGCGGCAGGGGCCCAGAGCCAGTGATAGTCACCCTGAAGTGCTTCTTGGGCACTTATGGGGTGGCTGTCACTGCAGGGGGGGGGGCGGCTTGGGTAAGCTGGGCCCAAGGAAGTGGATCAGATCTTTTAGGGCCTTTTCATAGGGTTAGGATTTGTGGTTTTCATTTGCATTAAATTTTTGTTAGTGCTGTTTTTTTTTCCTAAGTACAAACTCATTATCTGAGAATTAAAGCTCATAAAATGTGTTCATAGTAGTTGTAAATGGTAGTAAGGAACTAAGATGTGGGTGCTACAACTTCCTGTTGGGAATTACTTTAGCATTGCGATTGTCTTTTTGTGTTTGGAAATTAAATATTTTGCACCGGTATGGCTCTTCTGTGGGAACAAACTTTCTAGTTGTATGACTGTTCAATGAGAGCTAACTTGGAACAACAGCATGGCAATTTGTCACCCTTAAAAGAAGTATTTAATATTTATGTCTTTCATGTGTATAATTGGGATATTGTGCAGTTTTGAATATGTTGACAGGACTATTTCACAATGGTTAAAATATGATTTGGAGTATATAATTAGTGACCCTGTGGTAAAGGGCTTTACATTTGGATGAGATTGCATGTCTCAGTGTTTCCCAAAACAAAAGCATATATTGGAAAGATAGCATGTCCAGGAAAAGGGTTTGAGCATATTCTTCTACCAAACTCACCATTTTGTTATGTGCAGGGAGGGATGCGTGCCATCACTACCACTTGCATGTAAGTGGTAGTGACTTCACAGGTTCTAAAACAATCCTGGAAGTCTTCAAGTCGGATGGCGTTCAGAACCTGCGTAGTGGCTCTTTGGTCGTTATCCACACTACCAAAATGGTACCCTTTCAAACCATTCTTCATCCTTGGGAAGATGAAAACGTCTCAAGGAGCCAAGTCGGGACTGTAGGGTGGATGGGGAAGCACTGTGATGTGTTTTTCAGCCAAAAACCCTCTGACAGCCAAAGAATTGTGACTTGGTGTGTTGTCGTGGTGAAGGATCCGAGTTTAGCCAATCTCAACTTTTGCCATCGGTACACTTGTGCAGATGATAGCACAGCTTCTCCATAAGCTTTCCTCATCATTTCCAACGTTTCCAATGTTTCTGATGCACTTTTACCCAATTTCACACAACGTTATCGCATACCACTGTTCCAGACTCGCTTGCATTTTTCT
>NW_025335268.1:67598552-67637730 GCF_004798865.1 Varanus komodoensis
AGAAAAATGCAAGCGAGTCTGGAACAGTGGTATGCGATAACGTTGTGAGGCTGTGCATATGGCTGGCATTTAACTGCACCTTCTATCAACAGTTTTTAAGCTCTTCTGTCAAATATTAGCACAGTTAGAACTTTATATCTAGTAGGTGGCTCAGGAGGAAACAGGTGATGCAATGCAAGTATGACCAGGAAGTGCATTGGAACTGTAAATATCCTCGCTTTTATTCCATTTGTTCTATGCACCAGACCATGCTGAAACCACAGACTTCAGTGCTTTCATCTTGAGGTGGATTACCTGAACTAGTCAAGTTTCACTTACTTTTGCAGAAAAGCAGCACTTCCATTTGTAGAACTGTGTTGAGGGAGGAACTCCTACAGGCTGGCTTAATGTATTTATATTTAAGAAAACTGTGTTTAAATGTCAGACTGTATGGGTCTTGAGCAAAGTTAAGCAAATAGAAATAATTCTAAAAGGATTGTAGGCAAATTGTTTGCTTTTCAATATTAAGAAATAAGCAGGAATTGCAAAGGACAACACTCCTGGGCAAACTTATTTGCTTTAGTGAGTTGCTGTCCAGAGTAAATACACCTGCCACAAATGATACATTAATATTTGATCATTGTATTTTAATTTAGGTTTGAAATAAAAATATGAGCAGGATATGGCTGAAAGTGCAAGTCTTCTCAAGTATGGTGTTTTGTGTTAAAAATGTACCTGGCCACTAGATGGAGATATTACCACAGAAATCAGATACTTAAGGTTTTGTTTTGTTTTTATACTGCAGATGCAATTCTTTAGCTCTAATATCATCAGAATGTTGACAATAGCAGTTGGTGATTGCTGATCTTTGTTTAATTTTTGAATGACAATGTAGTATTAAATGCAAGCTATTGAAGAATTCTAGAGTGTGGGAAGAGCTTGCTTGATCAGGTTGAAGATTCTACATCCTTTTTCCTACAGTAGTGAGCCAATAACTACTGGGAAGTCCCCTGGAAGGAGGTGAAGGCAGTAGCCCCACTCCTAGCAATTGCCTTTCAATCTGGAGTTTCCATGGAACTTTCATATTCAATCACTGTTGAATAGATCTATCTTTCATGGCTTTCTCTATTGGCCCTTTTGAAGTCAACTCAGCCAGTGGCTGTCACAATATTATGTGAATTTTGTCCATGTTGTATGAAAATGTTTTTCCTCATGCCTGCCCTGGTGCTAAATGAATAATTTTGAATATATTTCACTGTAGGTAAAAGAAGGCATTTTCCTTCCTTTTCCCATTTCAGTCACTAATTTCCTTTTTTAGTTTTTTCTATGGCCCCTATAAATGTTTACTGCAGAGCAATTGGAGACATGTATCTCACTGTTGCTTTTCTCTAGGCTTTTGATGTGAAGGAATGCTGGAAATGAAATTTTCTTATTTGGGAATTTGAAGTTGGTAAAGAATGTAATTCTATAAATAGAAGCAATATGACACATTAGCAGGTATATGTTAGCTACTTCAATGTGCAAAACAGCTTCCTCCCTATTCTCTAGCAAATTCATATGCATAATATTTTCAAGCACAAAGATACCTTTGGATTCTGTAAAACACTGGTGATAGAAATACTGCTTACAATATTAGCAAGTATTGTTCCGCATCTTTTCACTTCACCATGGCAGTAGCAGTTGTAGATCATGCGACTGCTTTGTCTCGCTTTTATTTCTTGCATTGTGCTGGTACAGGGAGGAGTAGCATGAAGGGCAAAGAGATTTAGCTGGATAAAAGCTGGTTCTGTCAGGCAGAAGGTTACTCAAATAAGGTGAAAGAGCTATTCTGTTGATGAGGCTATTGAGTATCCTAGGGAAATGCTGCCTTGGGCCACAGGAGGGTACTGTAGAGTTCAAGGTTTTTCTCCTACCTCTCTCTCTCAGCTGCTGTGGTAGAAAGGAAAGGTCATAACTTGACAATGGTTTAGGGCATGGTGATGATGTGTGAGGAATGTTTTTCCTTGGGCAAAATGCTTTCAGTATTAATTGCTTGCTTTTAGCCCCTGGCTTGCTAGTAGAAGGAAAAAAGTGAGGTGCTTGTTTAGTCAGGGAACCAATGAGCCTACCCAGTCCAGTTTCCACTGGAGAGAGAGGTGTTCATAGCACGTACAGTAGTTGAGGACTAACCCCATCTTGAAGGGCATATGTTAGAGGTAGGTTATATTTTGCAGAAATTATTGGTGGTTACAAATTACTCATATAACTTTCATTGCCTATTTTTTTGCTCTGTTTTCTAGGTGTTCACTGTACACATGGTTTCAATCGTACTGGTTTTCTCATCTGTGCCTTTCTCGTTGAGAAATTGGACTGGAGGTAATTTTATTAAAAAAACAACAATTTGCTTGTTGGGTGTACATTAATGACTATAATTATTGCATTGTTTTGTAGTAAGCTAGATGCATTTCATTATGGCATAATCTAATTTTTAAGTGCCCTGCTGTTTTAGTATGTAGCTTGCATCAAAGCTGATTGTAATATATGATTCTATTTGGCATAGTTCTATCAATTTTTCATTAACTTTTTAAATTTATGTGGCAAAATAATATTGCTGAAAATTAGTTGATGGACTATATTATTGCCTGATAGGAAACATAACTCATGAAAACTACTTATTTTTCTAGCGCAGGAGCTTCTTTGTAATTAGGGAATGACATGATTATAACTCTCTACTGTTAGTAGATTGAATGCTACATGTAGACCAGCGAGTACTCGGAGGAGGGCTTTCTCTGCGGTGGTGCCCATTCTGTGGAATGCGCTCCCCAGAGAGGTCCGCCTGGCGCCACCGTCATTTGTTTTTCGGTGCCAGGCGAAGACCTTTTTATTCAAATGTCATTTTAATTGTTAATAGTATTTATTTTATTCTTTGGCCAGGGCGACTTAATTTATACTGTTAATTTATATTATTCTATGGAAGTTTATTCATGGATGTGAGCCGCCCTGAGGCTTCGGCGAATGGGGCAGCATGGAAGTCTCCCGAATGAATGAATGAATGAATGAATGTAGACCAGCTTCTATCTCTAAAGTTTGTGATCTTGTACACAATTACCTGGAAGTAGTATCCATTTACCTCAGTGTTGCTTATTTCTGAGCTGACAAAAATAGGATTGTGTTGCAAGTGAGTGCAATCTTTTGTCTTTGTATGGCATAAAAGGAAAGACTTTTGAGGGTATAGTACTGGCACTGGCATGCAGTGTCCATCCAGTAAGACATTTAAAAGAATCCTCTTGGGTTAGGCATGTGACTTTAGTGGCCAGTTAATCTTGTTTGGGCACATGATAAGTTACAAAGCAATAGTATGCACTGCCTGTTTACCAATTAGTGTAAGATTATTATGACTTACGAGATTTTTTTTAATACCATGGTTAAGGAACCTGAAATTAACAAGTAATGACACTATTTCAAGAAGAGATCAGGTGAGAGTAGAAAGTTTTCAGAGGAGATCACTGGACTTATTAAGTAATGCAGAAAAGCTATTTTTTAAATATGACTACTTCTTTTCATGTTCTCTGCTGGCCCCTTTCCACAAGTTATTTGGGTTAAAGGGCATACCAGCACTATTTTACTTGTGCAGTGTTTGGTTCAGGCTGCACATGACTGTTTTTTGGGGAGTGGGGGGCATTTTTAATCTAGAATCTGTGGGAGTGAAGTGTTTGTGACTGCCATGAAATTGCCAGCTGTTGTCCTTAATTTGGAAGTAAACTGTGAGATGCCCTTCCTCTCAGACAGAAGGTGGGAAACTCATCCTCTGCATCCAATGGGACAGGCTACTTGGCAGATGTAAATCTGCAACTTTGGATCCTACACATGCAGATGCTGTTTTTTTAGTTTGTACATCTTGCTGAACTAAATTATCCCTACGTTATGATAGTTGCTCAGCTATTAAGTACTCAAAATAAGTTAAGAGCCTGCTATTGCTTTTCCTTTTTTCTTCAGTAAAAGGTTCCAGTAACAATCATGCTTTATATATGTCTAACTTTACTATTCCAGCTGTCTTGTTTAGCCATTGGGTATGTTTGTTATGCTACTGAAGAAATTCTTCTGTTTATCAGAAAACTGTTTTCCTGTATTTGTCATTATATGCTATACATGCATTATTTATGCCCTGCCAGATTTTTAATGGGGCACATTATTGGTCTTCCCTGTTGAATATAAGCATAAAATGCTAAACAGTACCATGTCTTTTGTAACTGCCCACTTCTTTCAACTCCTTCCCCCTGAAAAACAGGATGCACAATTACTTTATTTCATAAAGGAGCTTCCCCAACTATATGTTAGGTTTTATTGAGAAGAAATGTCTTACATGAGAATATTAAACAGCAAGTATAATTTCAGTTTTCAATTCATGCTATGATTTTTCTTACCACAGATTTCTCATACTGATGTATTCAGAAAGGCTCACATGGCATCTTTCCTGTGCTTGTACAGGTTACTTTGCAGGTTATGCAGTCATAGGGCCTCAGCAAATAGGCCCTCATGCCTCCGTGCTTCTTGCACCATGCCTGCTACTTGCAGGGAAGAGACTTGGTGATTCCAGGTTCAGTAGGAAATGAGCAAAAATGTTCATTGTTCTGGAACAGGGCAGGTTGGCAGCGATTGCATAAATATGAACGCTCTGTTGTGCATTCTGCTCGGGCAATACAATTGTCAGGACCTTGTGCTTGTGCAACAAGCTGCAGAATACACAAGAACTGGCAGAGGGGCAAGTGTCCTGTTGGATGCTGCCAAGATGGTTCTTCTGAGTTTGATTTCACCTGGATGGAAAATGCTGGTGTCTATAAATTCCATGTGTGATACTATCAAATGATGTACCATCCTTGCTATTTTAGTTCTTAATGAAATTACATTGAGGGCAGTCCTTTGTACTCTTGAGTATCATGAAGTTTGCTAACCTGTTCTCAACCCATTTTCTGTGTTTTACTTGGTATTGATGAAGTTTTCAATCTTTTCTTGTCTTGCCTAACCCAGTTGCTTTACCATACTGATGCTCAGCCCCAGATTTTGTTTTGATCAAACAAAGTAATCTTGAATTCATGTGATAATTAGACTTAAATGAGTTTACATATTGTAATGTGGCAGATAAGGATGCATTAACTCTGTTACCTCATGGCTGTTTGATAGCATGGTGGTTTTGTAGGTTGCATTACATTAAGTTTGCTTGTTGCTAAGTAATTTTGTGTGTGTAAAGCATTTTAAAGCCACGTATTTTGCTGAAATAGCATTCAAAAGATTGCATTATTCATCTGTTTTCTTCCAGTTTAGTTGCGTATAATGGTGTTTGGCCCCAATTAGATATGATAAGACCATTAGTATTTAGGTCATATTTTTTCCCCTTTAAGCTGGGAAACAATATATGCAAATATGCCCATTCCAAAATATATTAACGCATGTAAGTACAAACAATGTAGCTTATCTTTATAGTGAGTATGGTTTAAAATGACACATGCACCCACCCTACAAATATCTGACCATCTTTACTATTCTTCTCTCAGTAAATTCATATTGTCGTTATGGTATTCACATATTCTGTGTCCTCAAAAATAACAAACTGTTGTGGCAACTTAAATTCACTCAGTCAGATGTATAAAGGATTATCCAGATTAGTAGACATATATACATATGACTTTCTTCGTATATGCAAAGGACTGAGGTTAGGGGGAATTAAATGGAAAGTAATGGCTAGTCCTGAAATAGCAGACTATTCCTATGGAGAGTTTTGGAGGAACATACATATGTGTGTGTTGTTGAGAAAGGTCTTCTCAGATTGTTAGATAGCTTTCTTCCAGCAAATGGCTAATTGTAGTAATTAAACTTGTTAATCTCTGTCACTTTCTGTAAAGCAAAGCCATTGTTTGATGATGCAGTAGGTTTCAACTACAGTGCACTAAAAATAGGAGAGAAAATCTATTGAGAGAATTTCCTTAAAGTGGCAACTCCATAGATTGGGTGCATAATCTTTACAAAAATTCTGTTTGCTACGTTTTTCTTTCAAGCTATGCACATTATTTACTGGAAAAAAATGTGTCTTTGTAGCATAGTCTAACTATATCTCTTAAGCACACGAAGTAAGAAAACTGTAGAGGCATAGTGAATGCTGAGATGAATTTTGCAGCCAGTTTAAGGAAAGATTGTCAGATGGAGAATCCTGCACTTAATTTCCAGAGGTGTGATTACATGTTTTCTGTGAGTAGCCAGCTTGCAGCCCCCCAAAACAATTGCACTTCATGGAAATGCAAGACTCCTTCTTAACGTGAGACAGCACTTCTGGAAAAGAACTCAAACATGTATTAGCAATTTTCTCTTTGTTCTTCATTTTCAGGGACAATGTACCTTGTATTTAACCTTAGAAACCATTGCATGTTGCTTGTGTTTTTTGTTCTGTTCACTGGTTTTCTGTTTCTTTAGCACTTCAATAAGCCACTTGAAAAAAATGCTTTCTGAAGGTACAGCCCTATGGGGGTATCTAAGCTTCCTAGATTATTGATTTTCAGCTGCTGGGCCATGGACTGGCACTAGTCTGCTGGCATTTCCTGCTGGTCCATGAAAGAGCCGCTGTCGTGTGCGCCCATGACAGTGGCATCTCGCTGGCCAGGACCAGCTTGGGGCTTGCTGTGGTCTTACTGCTGATTTCCCCGCCTCTTCCTCAGTTGAAGAGGCTGGGGAGGGGAGAGACAGTTCAGTAGGAGCCAGCTGGGAGCCACGCCACACTGGGTCTGCCCTCTGGGTGGGACCCTGAAGACTGGCCCTTTGCCTTTCTTTGTTTTCTACTGGGAAGGGAAATGCTGAGGCAGGATTGTGCTGAGAGTGTTTTCTCAGCCAGTCTGTGCCAGTGTGTATGGGGGATTGAGTGGGTATGGTTCATTGTATTATATTATTTAACATTATGAATATTATTGTATTAAGTAACTTTGATTTTGTATCACTCTGCTGTTAATACTGCATTTGGATTTGTATTTGCTATGAGCATAGTATTGCATTTATATTGGTTTTGCATTTTGCTATTTGAAATTTTTGATCAAGTATTCTTGAAAAGAGGCTACAGCAGATTTTGCAGTAGCCTTGTCTGAATTACATTTTGCTCTCTAAAAATTTCAGTTGTATTCAGTTATGTTTTATTCTTTTATTAACATTTTTTACTGCTCAGTTTCAGGTTATTTGTGAGAATTTTCATTTTTGGTAATATATTTAAAAATGAATAAACAAAATACTATATTATCTTTATAATGTTTTTTTTAATTTCTGTCTCAGCAGTCCTCAAAATAATTTTCCTATTTTTGCTGGTCTCCAGCTGTAAAAAGGTTGAAAACCTCTCCCCTAGATCATCAGTGAGGCTATGCCTAAGCGCTTTGAAGATTAACAAGGTGTTGCTTGGGCCATGGGATGTGGGCACTGAGGTTGCTATTCTGTAGTACAGATGTATGGATTTTGTTAAATCTGTTTGGTTTGTATTTTGCAGTTATCATAAATTTTAGTTCCATCATCTGTACATTGATAGAATACGTCTTTAACCAGAATTCAATTCTACTTGTGCTAATTCAGTATTGCTAATGCACATTTCTGGAAGCATGCTAATTTGTATTAGTTATTGTACATAATGCTAATTTGTATGAACTGCTAGAGGTTAGAGCCTTGGTGCCATTATCCTGCACTTTCACAGATTCCCCTGCCTAAGTGAAAAACTGGTCTGCAAGTCCATGGAATCTGTGTGACCTTGTAACAGCTGACTCCAGGCTGCAGACTCCACAAACTGGATTCATAGAAATCCAAATTTCACCAACATGCCTGTCCAGCAGGGCAGCAGCTGAATAGGTTCATAGTTGGTAATAGCTACAGTCTCTGCTCGTCGCGAACTGTTCAGCATTCCTAGGGAGAGTCCTGGATGCCTAGGCTTGAATACAGCTTATTGGAATGGCTTGGCAGCTTTGAGAATGAAATGGGTTGGCACCTACCTGATTTTTGGTTAGGTGCAATTAGGAACATTTGTAGCAGGGCTGTTATTTTGCACATGGCATATGGTCTTGGGTCTTCTGAGCTCTTTCTGAATAATTACTTGCATATTTACAATTTACTCATGCAACTTGTACTTTGTTGCAGTATTGAAGCCGCGGTGGCTACTTTTGCCCAGGCCAGGCCACCTGGCATCTACAAAGGTGATTACTTGAAAGAGCTCTTCCGTCGTTATGGTGATGCAGAGGATGCACCAGTACCTCCTCCATTACCAGAGTGGTGTTTTGATGAAGAGGAGGATAACTGCAGTCCAGGAACCCTGGAATTGAAAGCTGGCTCATCAACTTCATTTTCTGGCAAAAGAAGGAAAGAACACTTGAAACTGGTAATGATGTCCAGAAAGAGTTTAGTTGGTTCTTAAATGTTTAACTAAATTATTCTTTTGCTCTTAACATTGTTATGGTAATTAGAACTTGATAGATTTATTTGGAGTTTCATAGAATTAGCAACTTGTTTTCATTACATTTTCTACATTGCAACTGCAGAATTGCTGCTGTAATGTAAATGGTAAATAGATTCTGCACAGAGTGTGCCCAGGATGAGTACAGGAGAATTTGTGCACAAGGCATTTATGTCATAGATATCAAAGTTTGACACTCATTCTCTTTTGTTAAGCTGCTTCTAAATTGGTGAGGGAGGTGGGATGAGATTGCCTGTTGATGGGGGGCGGGGAGAAGCCAAATAGTTTGACATATCAAGCCTAGTTTAAGGCTAGCTAAATCAAAGATGCACAGAAAACAGATTTCCAGACGTTTTGGATTTAGCTCCTAGCATTTCGGTCCAGTGGCAATGAGTGCTGACAGGGATATCAGCAAGCTGGAAGACCAAAAGATTTGGATATTTGCCTTCTGCCTCTCTAATCTAAATAGCTGGTTGGATTCCACCAATAGCATCTTGGATGACAGTCTTTCTTGATGGCATTGGGTAAGGGGCCCATGGTGGGAAGGGGTGGAGGTACATGAGATGGGTTATTAGAATTTGAAAGGATCTTAGGCTTCCCCACAAACCCTACTTCCTGACTCTAGTGGGTACTTGGTAAAGCTGGCAGGGAGAGTAATGTTCACTATAATCTGATATCAGTGATAACAGTGGGGATTTTCCTGACTTACTGTGCCACTGGGCGTCGCAATTAGAAGGGGTGCAGTGTGGCAACTGCTTTGCACACGCTGTACCTTCTTCATTGGCAGAAGATGTAGAGTGGCAGGATTTCCCCTGGCTAGAGGAAGCATACACACATTGAACATTGATCTCTGGCCAAGGTGTTGACTAAAGGAGTGCCATTTGGTGGTGAGGCATTGTGGGAAAGGTTCATGGGGTGCTTTGGCTTCTGAACTCAAATAAGTTTGACAGTCATGAACTGGAGAACCTGGATACCTTTCAGCTAGCTGTTAAATTGAAATTCTGACTGTTTCTCAAATTGGTATACAAATTATACAGAACCCTTTCTGCATCAGAGGACTTGCTGAGCAGTAATACAAACATTTTAAAATAAATACATTTTGGTGTTGAATTGTTCAACCCCATAATTTTGTTTTGTGATAGAATGTGACTGCAGCAAAAATACCTTGCTTTTGCATTTTATCAGTTCAGATTTCACATCCTATATGTTATCTACTTGTAACTAACAGCACGTTAGGAAATATTGGTTAGGTTTACATTCTTAAGCATCTGGCTTTCTGCCATAAACTTAATCGAATTTGTTCTTCCTTGAACTTCCACTTAAAATTACAGCATATACAAATGTATGTAAATACTAACGAAACACTGTTCAGTGTCAAATCTTGATAGACATGAGGGCTTTTCAGTTCTCTTGTGCCTGAAGTGTATCAGAAGGCAAGTGGTGAGGATAGTGTGTATCCCTCCCTGCACATGGGGAGCCAGTGAGTTAAGTAGAAAGGTAGACTGGAACCCTTCTCTCAGGTGCATTGTCTTTCTAAATGCATTTTGAAGAGGGTATTCAAACACGCAGTCCATCCCTTCCGAAGCAGTATACTCACAGGAGGACCTTACTCTGCACTTTTCTGTATGTGTAGGTTGGCTCTAAGAGGAACCTTTAAGTTTTTCCTTATCATTAGCAACTGAACTGGGGCATAAGCTAGGCAGTATAAGAATTTTCCCTCATCTGAATTCAAATCATATTTAATCCTGCTATTTCCAACTGTTTCCAAAGGCTCAATACTAGTAAATGTTTAATCCTTATAGTAATCCTGCATGAAAAGATAGATGGAACTGCCACTGATGACAAGGAAAATGTGTGAGTAATTGTATCCCCAGCAAGGATTTGGCTGCATTATTTTTATATCCTGCCTTCTTCTCTGGGCTCAGGGCTTTCTGCAGCCATTTCATCAGTATCTGTCTCTCTTGTCAAATAACTTGGGATTTTAAGTATTATGTTTAAAGGTTGACTTAATGAAATAAAGGAGGGGAAAATAAAAACAAGAGGTTGCCAGTCTCTAACATTTATCCTTGTTCTGTTTCTGCCAAAATGTAGTTCCCTCTTTCTCATTTTCCATGCTGTTCTTGTTCTATTCATTCTGGTCCCAATCTTAGACTGTGAACCACTGAACACAGCTGAAAGGAAAAGTACATCTCTAGGACTATCCCCAGGCCCATTTGTGTTTAAAGGTATACCTGGACTTTAAATAAGCCCTGTAAGGGACTGACCTAGTCCCAACACAAGCAGGTGCAGATGGTGTTGATGACAGTTTGCTTTACTTTCTGGTTACTCTCTCCTAGTCACGTGTCAGCTGGTGCTGAACAGCTGCTATGAGAGCAGGGGGTAGCTGCCCATACTACCAAAGGAGCTTTTGAAACTCTGGAGTTTGGAAGTAGATTATCACTCTGTTTTTGAGAAGTTAAAAGGTTCACTGGTGTGGGACAAAATCACAAAGCTTCTCCTAGGGATGGATTCTGGTTTGTGGCAATAGTTCTTTCATTCCTCACCTCAGCTTGCATCTTAACACTTTGCCACCAACAAATTAGATGACACCTTCCTTTATTCAAAGTAGATTATATTCTGATTTGTTAATGCCAAAGCACAGCACAGAAGCTGATGCTGCTGTATGACTTTTCCTCATTTTATCACCTAGTCGTTTAAAAAACCATAAAACAAGTTGTGCAAATAAGCATATTAATAATTAAAGTGGAGTTCAGAGATGAATTTGAAGGAGCAAAATGATTTGGTTACTATCCATATTCATATCATTCCATTTTAGAGCTTTGGGTGCACTCTTTGCCATATATAGAGAGGAATTTTATTGCATGTTTGGTGGACAGTTGCTGTTAATTGAGTAGAGAAGGATACAACCTGTATCTGACTGGAGTTTAGGAATGCAGAGCCATAAGGAAAGTGTTTGGGAAATTTTTAGGGTGTGTGGTTTAGTATACTGAAAAAGGTGCTTTTAACCTAAATGTCTTACTAAATTAATATTCTTGGTACATTTTGAACTCCAGAAGTAAAACTTAGTAGATACTTATTTAAAACATTTCAGAACATCATAATACCTCTCATAAAATCACCCACATATAACTGATAGGTTCAGGGAGTTATTACCACTGCTTCTAGCTTATCTAGTCTTCTGGCATGAACCAAGATGGGTGGTTTTGGTTTAGTGCACTGTTGCACATGATCAGACCTCAGCGTTCTTAATACACAATAACAAAGCTGCTTCACTGACAGGCACTTGACTCCTGGAAAGACCATGTATTTGAAATCTGATTTCAAGATGTGCATCCCTGGAGGGTATTGGAAAACATATTAGACTTTACTTGCACAGACATTCTTTTGCTTATCAGAGTGACAACTAAGAAACACATTAGTCTAATTGACATCTCATAAGTTTATTTTTAAGCTTAAGCCGGTACTATCTAGCTGAGTTTGCAGATGTATAGATAAGAAAAGGGACTGTGACTTTTGGATAGAAAGGATTTTCTCTGTTTTTAATTTTGTGCTGTAAACAGCTTCATAAGATAGGTTTGGCAGAATAAACAACAACTACATTCTGAGCAAAGTCATTTGAGACATGATGTGCTTGCTGAGCAGTTTAAGAAGGAAAATCAATTTTAGATATCATCCAGGTCCTGTACTGACTCTCTCAAAACGGATTTACTGTGATTTAGAGGAGAAACATAAAAGAGAAAAATGGGATATCTTACATGCTCTTTTGATGTGTTTCTATACATCATACATAGTCACTTTTTCCTAAGAGGAGTGTTTAATAGAACTGGATTATTTATTGTGAAGCCAGTCATGCCTCCATTTCTCTTCTCTCCAGATTGTAGTGGTTAGGGTGTTGAACTAGAACTGGGAAGATCTGAACCCAGGTCTGCACTTGGTCATGAGTAACTTGGGTATCTTTTGGCATATCATTGATTCTTATTTTATTATTGATTCTTATTTTATTGATTCTTATTCTTATTTAAAATTTTTTAACCTATCTCACAAGGTTGTTGTGAAGATAAAATGGAAAGGAGAAGAATCATTAAAGTTTAAATTCTTCATATAAGCAGAGGCTTCTGTTTCAGCTTTGATAGAAGGTTACTTAGATCCCATGTTATCTGTGGAATCTCCATAAAAGAACTATATTTCAAAGGATTGTTCTGGTTTTGGAACCAGAAGAAAGGGGCCCACTCATGACAGGTGGTGAGAAGAAAATGAAATACTTCCCATGGTGTGCTATCCTGGGCTCCTAGGAAGGAGAGCACAGTCACATTTTACAAATAAAAAAAGCTAGCTCAAAGCTACCTAGTTGGCATCCTGTTTGTGCTCAAGGAGCCAAATATGGAAAGAATGGCACTGTCAATATATGTTGGTTGATTGTTGTCCGATCATCAGTTGACACATAGAAACAGAGCGAGTCAGAAGGGGTCTCCTGGGCCATCTAGTCTGACCTCCGGCACTAGCCAGCCCCGCTCATGACATGCCCACCGTGTGCATGTCCAGCCTATCGTTGAACACCTTCACTGATGGGGCCTCAACAACCTCTTGTGGAAGCCCATTCCACACCCTCAGGGTCCTAACTGTCAGGAAGTGCTTCCTGGCATCCAAATTGAACCGACACATTGAAATACATAGTACACATATTTAAGTACAAATGCTACTTTTTAATGTTGGATAGCGTATAGGGTTTGTCAAATACAGCAAATATTTTCTTCTATGGAAATCACAGTAATTCATCTGATTCTGGAGATAGTCACAGTCTATTCAGTACTGCTACTTCATAGTCTTCTATGGTGATGGTGGAGGATGCCACAATCATGGCAACCTCCGGGAGTCATGAAGCACAGTTGTTCTGAATTGTGTGATGGGTGGGGTGGGTGGTTTGTTGGGTGAAGTGTGGGATCCCTCACTGACGTGGTTTGCAGGCATTCTAATATCACCTCTACTCCTGGTATATGCAATGCAGATGTATTTTTGGCAGCTGCTTGTCTTACAATAAATGCTTTTCAGTTTGTGCAACCTTAGGATGTAGATGGAATCTGTGAGCCAGGCCACTTAAGTGCTTGACCTTTAAGCCAGCTAGAACTGGGCTGGCTGATTGGGTAAAATATTTGTGAAACACTTCCTTGACTGATGGATGAAGCCAAATACTACTTTGCAAAGTTTAGGCTAGAGTGCAAAGGCAGTTTGGTCATGATTGCATCTGCCTTGGTTACATAAAGTAAATATGCTCTATATGTAGTAGCATTTGAAAAGTACCCCTGTGTTGTTTTTTGCAGTGAGCATGGAACTTTTGAACTGGCATGCACATTCATTCCTCCTGCATTTTCAACAACCCACAGTTAATCCATGGGTTGTTGATGACATGGAAACTTGGTCAAAGTGTAGAATTTATTCTTTACCTCCAACTTTGATCTCATAATTCATTGGACCATGTTCCTCCGGTCCAATGGTCCTTTACCTGGCCATTCCACTCCTAGTCATATGTCTTGTATGAGTGTTTTTTGAGCTTTCCAATTCTTTTTGGCATGTTCCTTTCCACCAGACTGTTTGTTCCTTCACTTTGTATGCAGGGCTCCCCTGCCCACAAGGATGTTTCTGTTAAATTCTGCGGAGACAGAAACTGCACTCAGACCTTTTGTACATGCTTAGAATGGCTTGCTCTGTTCAAGTCCATATAAGAACACTGTGGGGTTTTTCACAGTGATCAGTCAGATGCCTATGGGAAGTACATGGGGTAAATAGGCCGCCTTCACTGTTACTCTTCAGTGACTGGTATTCAGAGGCACATCGCCTGTGATTGTATTAGCCATTTCTAGTTTTATGCCTCCATCTTGGGCCAATTAGATATTAAGATACATGACTATTAGATTCTGATTAAATTATCTAAGCTGGTAAAAGTGACACCAAAATACACCAATATAAGAGAGATGCTAGTTTAAAAGTAAATTAAGCTCATTTTTCTCTCTTGCCGTTCTTACTGTTGAAATCTGGATAGTCAGGTTAGATTTTCAAATGGTTTGTTATTGCATTCTAACACTGTTGTATTGTGTGCTTATTTTTAGGGTGCAGTGTTCTTGGAAGGCATATCGGTTAAAAATGTAACCCAGGTAACAACTCAACCAAAGCTAGGAGAAGTGCAACAGAAATGCCAGCAGTTTTGTGGCTGGAAAGGGTATGGGAACAAATATTTTTAAAATGTTAGTATAATCTAGAATTAGAGGCATGTGTTGCTTCAGAGAGAGTATTACTTCTCTTAGCAGGCTTCATTAGATAAGACGCTGTAAAACATTTGTTTCATTTTGAATTAAACATGTTCATTACAATATGAAAAATAAAATGACATGGTATCAGAAATTTTCATCTGAACTTGCACAAGTTGAAAGTGTGTGGAGAAACCTAATCTATTGATACAAGTAGTGATAATACTGCAGTAATGCTTCTTTTCTTAGAAGTAAATCTCAGGTTCAATGGGCATATACCCTGTTGAGTGCATTTAGGATTGCAACAAGTTATACAAATTATAAAATTTCCTGCCTAACTGGATATTTTACAGGTAATGCAGATGTTGTATGAATATTTTGTCTGAAAACAGCTTTATATATGCTTCGTAACCTCATTTTGAGGAATGTTGTCCATGGGGTCGCGATGGGTCGGACACGACTTCGTGACTAACAACAACAACAACCTCATTTTCTCACCAATAGCAAAACACTTACTGCTTCCACAAGTTGTTCAGCAAAGTTTGTGGGGTTCATAACATAATGTAATTTTATAACACCTCATTTTCCTTAATTGTACATATTCCTCTTCAGAAAGGCTGATATGTCTTTTATGATTCATTCCACATGCAAACACAATTTGCTTTTAACATAATCTTTTTGAACTCATACTATTCAGTTCAGTGTTTCTCTACTAAGTTAGATTCAGTACTGTATTCTTGGGTGGCACTTGGCTATTGCTAGTTTAATTATATCTATCAAAAGTACTAGTCAGAAAGTAGCACTTAGTCTAAAATACTTTTGACAAATGAAATAAGATAACATGTGAGCCTCCTCTGCAGGCTTATTAAGACAATTGTCAGTGCATCCCTCTACACTGGTGTTCGTTAGGCATTGCCTAATTTCACTTGGAGTGATGATGGCAAACCTTAAAATCACCAAGATGTAAGTCTTTGATTTTGTAGTTCCAGATGTACAGTGCTCACAAAGGAACACACCGCTAGTGATTTCACAGCATATATTAAATTATATAGCAAGAGCAACTTGCAATTAAGAAACCATATGAAAGTCTAGCAGAAAGTATGTGGGTTGCAATTTTCCCCCATTTAACGACAGTTTGAAAACATTTTGTAAGTATTTACAGCTTCTTTTGGAAGACATTTCTGCTTGAAAGTTACTGTTGCAGGAAAACCAGTTGCTAAAAATGGGCTCAAGAAAGGAGATTGTTGGTGCCTGATACTAATAACAATCTTTTTCCCTGCCTTGTAGGTCTGGATTCCCTGGAGCACAACCTGTTTCTATGGATGAACAGAATATTAAACTGTTAGAGCAGAAACCATACAAAGTAAGCTGGAAAGCAGATGGAACTCGGTAAGTTGAAGTTTCTTTATAAAGTTTCTTTTTTTCCCTTTATTCTAATGTATATATTTTAATTTTTATTTATGTGAATCTAATTTATTGTTGTAAGCTGCCCCGAGGCTTCGGCGAATGGGGCGGCATAAAAATGTTATAATAAATAAATAAATAAATTAGAAATACACTACAGAAGCTCAAAATGAGAAGCATAAATTGTGCTGAAAATTGTTCTGACACATCAGCTCTTTGGTATGCAACATGCTCTGACCTTGTGAATGTAATGGGATGATCTGACTTGGTGTCCTGCAACAGTAGGGGGTTGAACCTGATAGCCTTCATGGCCCCTTCCAGCTCTACTATTCTGTGATTCTATGAGTCTATGAATGTGTGGATTTTCTGCTACACAGCTTTATATTGAGTGAATTAGTTCATGATACTATTGCTAAAATTGTTCAGCTAGCTCATTATATAGTAAAGCCAACACATCTTCTTGTAGTATTGCTAGTTTGGCCCTCCCTTTCTTGCTCTTAGACTGTAAGGCAGATCATGTTGGCACTTTGCAGCCACAAGACAAAGCTGATGCCCTTTAGTAATTTTGGAAGCTTGGCTCATGTCAAGAAAGTTGAACCTAAGCTGGGAACTTTTCCCCAAGATCCTTCCCTTTCAGTAACTCTGTGGGCTCCACTGTCAGAGTTGCTCCTGTTTGTGAATGTTTCACCAATTTATTGGTGGATCCTAATAAATTTATCACTGTACTTTGGTCTGATGGAATAAAAAAAGCTGCAAATTTATTATGCAGGTTTATTTCTTGCCCTTTTCATTGCAAAATCATTAGCTGAATTAACTTTACAAACAACTCGCTGATTAGAACATTGGTGGTTCTGCTTTAATGGGTTGGATTGAATTGCGTACAGGATCTGGATACATACAGAGAAATAAGTTTCCTCAAATATTCTAAACCATGAGCTGTAATCTAGCCTCATTTTTCCTCTCTTGGTAATGAGGCTGCAGCCTGGGATGAGCCCTGCTGGATCTTCAGGCTCTGATAAAGCGTACCCTTCCCACTTACCCGTGACTGTATCCTGAAAATACGTACAAGCACATTGGAATCACACTGTGCTTGCATATTTGTGTTGTAATTTATCGGTGTATGCCCTCTTATTTTCTGCCTTGGAGTTTGGAGGGAAGAAGATGCTCCGAGAGACTTTCAGCATCTGTACAATCCAGCTTTTAAACCTTTGCCACTAAATGTTCCATGAAATGAATCATATCATGAATTTGCTGAAATCAGTTTTTACTAAGCTGCTGCTGTGTCTGAAATATGCTAATATATTCATGAGAAAGATCTAAAAAGCAAACTAATTTTTTCTATTACAAAAATTATTCTTGTAGCCCTAATATGGGATATAATACTATATATCAGGAATAGCTGAGGGAAGTATGGTTTTACAAATGTATCCAATTTGGAAAGAACTAAGTTATCAAAACTGAAATTGTATGAAGAAGATAATTATCACAATATGGTGAGGCAGGTTCTCTGCTTGCTGCTGCAATTGGCTTTTTAAATGAAAAGCTTAATTAGCCCAGGTGGTTAGTGGCTTCCCTCAATCCCTAGATACGTATCTCATTAATAATGTTTGTAGCAGATGTTTGTTGTAATGAGTAGAGTTGACTGTTTAGACTGGAATAGTGTGAGAAAAGTAATGAGGCACCTATCTTTGGGAGAATAAAACTATTGACAATGTTTTAAAGTGTTTTAAGTTGTTTCTGAAATAAATGGTGATAGTGAAAAGGCAATCCTATATTTTATGTTTAGAAATGTGCAAACTGACCAAAAACTATTAAGTGTTGTCAACTCCTTAGGCAAATATGATCATTTTCCTTTTGAAATGGTTGTAATTTTCTGAAATTATGGAGGTAAAGACAGTTTGTTTAGCCTGAGGGAATTGTTTTCAAAAAGGCAATTCCATATAAAAGAAACTGTTCTGGAAAATGGCTAGTGTATTTTAATGAAATATGCATACTAGTTACCCTGTAACGGAATTATTCCAACTCTGTTCTAAAATGAACATGCAAGCTCATTCTGTCCTTCTGGGCAAGTACTGTTGTTAAGTTTGAAACTAGTTAGTGTGTAACTTGTACTTATCCAATTTTGGCAGCATCTGGATCTTCATTTGTTGATAAACTGTTCAGCATAAAATCACATTGCTTGTATACTATTATTGAATGTGCAGACATTTTATAGATTAAGAAGCACAGCGAATGAGGTAGAATTTTCTTACTGGAACAAGATCATAGTTCAAATGAATTAGGTAAAAGAAGCCATTTGTTAGCAGTGCTGTTAATGAAATTGGTTCTTGTGGGTCCATATTTGTTGCCTCATCTCTGAAGCCACAGCATTTTTTTTATTTCTCTAAAAGTTTTCTATGTTGGCTATAATATTTTAAGTTACAGATCAAATCATGTCAGACTTGTGAGATCTTTTTATTTTTCATACCAGAAACTCTTAGTAGTGCAACATTCCAAGTAGTATAAAGTAGAGGTAGGGACTGGGGCAGGGCAGGGTACAGCTGAGTACCCTGAGCCTGTTTAAGATTTATTTATTTATTTTTCAGTTTATATCCTGCCTTTTTCCTGCAAAGGGCTCAAGGTAGCTTACACCATTCTCCTCCTCCATCATCTTATCCCCACAACAACAGCCCTGTGAGGTAGGTTGCGCTGAGAGTCTGTGACTGGCCCAAAGTCACCCAGTTGGCTCCATGGCTAAGTGGGGACTCGAACCCAGATCGTCTGAGTCCCAGTTCCATGCTGTTAACCACTACACCACACTGGCTCTCTGGTTTTCAGCATCAATAGATCTTTTATAGAAAAACCCATTCCCAAGTGTGCATGTCCCTTCCCCCAGTCACGTTTTCTTAGTTTCATCCTAATTTATACTGCAGTCCTAAACTGGAGAGTAAATCCCATTGAACATATTAGGACTTACTTCTAAGTAAAAAATATTAAGTAATGAGCAGCGTAGGCCTTTTGTTGATACTGAATTCAACTGGGAATCAGAAACCCTTGTAATTCTTCCACCAATCAGCCAAAGATCTGTCAGTAGATCCTGATCTACATCTCCCCATCCCTTTAATGAGTGAGGTGGTGAATGCATTTAGCAGAGACAAGGATGTGGCAGTTCAGGGCTTAACAGCAGAGAGACAGACAGTTTTGAGGAATCATTCATTCATTCACTTACTGCATTTGTATGCCACTCCATAGCTCACTGCTGAATCATCATACAGCAACATAAATGATAAAACCATAAGAAGATAAAACTATAAAATCTAAATGCAGCATAAGATCCAATTAATATAGGCACAAAACAGGATAAGAAATGCACAGCGCAACAAAAGCAAGCAGCTGTAATGACATACTAGAAAAAAAAAAACCCAACAACAACTAAAAACCTAGTGTTAAATAAAAATGTATGGTACTTGACAGTACTAGTACTTCTGTAACTATTACACTATCAACATTGATTATAAAACTCTTATAATTTTCAGCATGCTGTACAGAGATTATAAATAAGGCATGATCCCGTAATATACACAATACAAAAGGAAAAAAGGAAAGGCACTGCCATCCTGAGTAAACAGTGATGGGTTTCATGGACTAATGCTCTAATGCTGCTGAACATGTACTGTACCTTTTATTGACTTTGTACCTTTGTGAAAAGGCACAAGGACTGAAGCCTTGAAAATTCCTCCCTTGCAAGGAAAGTGACAACAGAGGAGAAAAAGACGTACAAAAGAAAATTAAAGAGGACAATGAGCAGCAGAAAGCATTGAAAGGAGAAAAGAGGATTGGGGAGTGGGAGTGGGAGGGAAAATACAAAAGGAATAGAAAAATGGGACTGGACGGCTTACCACCGCCACCACCTGCTTACCACTGCTGCAGACGCCGACCTGCCTGCTGACGCCGCCGCTGCCCCGATGGACAGATGGTAGCCACCACGGGACCGGGGACCGAGATGCTGCCAGCCTGCGGGCCCTCCATCTTGCCGGCGAGTTCTCTGTGGGCCCTGCCCTTGCTCCTCCCCCCCCAGCGTGGGTGGCAGCTGTGCCAGATTGGGGGCTGGGCGAAGGGAGGAGCCGCGGGATTAACTTGCCGGGCGCGTCCGAGGCCAGTGGCCTCAGACCGGCAGCCCAAGGGCATCGCCGCCCTTCAGGGCCATGCAGGGGCTGGACTGGCCAGGTACTCTGTGTGTGTTTGTGTGTGTGTGTGTGTGTGTGTGTGTATTTTGTAATTGGGTGGATTGGAGAGTTTTAATAGTATTTTAATTGTATTTATTGGATTGATTTTAATGGCTTCACACTTGGTTGCTACTATGGGGTTACTTGGGGAGCCTGTGGGTGCCACCATTGGGATAGTGTTGGGCAACCATTGATACGGTGTTGGGGATTTAACATGTCGGCATAGAAGGACGAGGGACAGATGGTTGACACCTATTCCCCCTTCTGGTTATTCCCCAACCGGAAGGTTCCGGGTAAGCTTATCAGCCACCCCTCGAAACTGATGGTGCTGCTGCTTAATGCCAGATCGGTCATCCATGACTTAATTGTGGATTAACTGTGCCCGCCTGGGTATCTAGTCCAGCACCAGCCATGTCTGGAGGGGAGGGGGGTCACTTTAATTTATTGAGTTTCTATTTCCCTTGCGGGGCTTCCTTTTCTTTCAAAACCAGGTCTAGAGTGTTTATACCTGGTGTTGGGTGACCGAGACAGATTGGGGATTCTGCTGGTTTACCGTGCATCCTTCTGCCCATCAGATTCCCTGCCTGAGCTGATGGAGATCGTCTCAGACCTGGTGTTGAAGACCCCCAGGATGTTGGTCCTGGGAGACTTCAGTCTCCATGCCAAGACTGTTCTGACCGGGGCGGCTCAGGACTTCATGGCCTTCATGACAGCCATGGGGCTGTCTCAACATGTCTTAGGCCCGACCCATGAACGTGGACACACGCTGGACCTGGTTTTCTCGACGGGGCAGGAAGAGGGTGATCTGAGGGTGAAGATTTTGTGTCTGACTCCCTTGTCATGGTCAGATCACTTCCTCGTGAGGTTTGAACTCGATGACGACATTTCTCTCTGTAAGTGTGCGGACCCTATTGTGTTGGTCTGCCCTTGGAGCCGGATGGATCCAGATGGATTCCTGAAGGCTCTGGGGGATTTTCTGGTTGATAAAGCTGGCGCTCCTGTTCATGCTCTGGTTGAACTGTGGAATGGGGAAATGCCCAGAGCTATTGACACGATTGCTCCTAAGCGTCCTTTCCTGCCCGGCAGAGCCCTTCCATCCCCATGGTACACATCTGAATTATGGGCAGTGAAGCGGGTTGGGAGCCGTCTAGAGCGTAGGTGGAGGAAATCACAGGATGAATCTGACTGAAAGTGCCTACGAGCTCATTATGAAGCCTATGCTGTGGCAGTGAGGGAGGTGAAGAAGAAATTCTTCTCCGCTTTCATTGCCTCCTCACAGTGTTGTTCAGCGGAGCTCTTTCGAGTGGTACATGGGCTGATACATCCTGGCCCTAAGAAAGATCTCGTGCCACCCTCGAAGGCCCGCTGTGACGACTTTGCCCAGTACTTTAAGGAGAAAATTGCTCGTCACGATTCGTCACGATTCGTCACGAGCTGGACTCCACAAGTGATTCAGATCCTTTAGGGGAGATGCCAATGACTCCGTCTGGTCAGGTATTAATGGATGAATTTCAGTTATTGTGGCCTGATGATGTGGACAAGGTGTTTGGACAAGTACGTCCCACCACCTGCTTACTTGACCCTTGCCTGTTGTGACTGCTGACCAAAGCCAAACACGGGATTGGTGCCTGGATCCTGGAGGTCATTAACGCCTCTCTGAGGGATGGCTTGGTGCCCGCTCCTTTAAAGGAGGCGGTAATCAGGCTTGTCCTAAAGAAGGCATCCCTGGATCCAGAGATGGCCGCCAACATCCCATTTTTGGGCAAGGTGTTGGAACGGGTGGTGGCGGGACAACTCCAAGAACTCTTGGATGAAACTGATTATCTGGACCCATTTCAGTCCGGCTTCAGACCTGGGTATAGTACTGAATCTGCCTTGGTCACCTGTATGATGACCTGTGCAGGGAGAGAGACAGGGGGAGTGCATCCCTGTTGGTCCTCCTGGACCTCTTAGCAGCTTTCGATACCATCAACCATGGTATCCTTCTTGGATAGGCTGGCGGGACTGGGAGTAGGAGGAAGGGCTTGGCAGTGGTCATCACGAGGTTTGGGCTGGAGGTTTGGGCTGCGGAATCATCAGTACACTGATGACACCCAGCTCTACCTCTCTTTTTCAACCGATCCAGGTGAGGCAGTGGCTGTACTGAACCAGTGCCTGGCCAAGGTAATGGGCTGGATGAGGGCCAATAAACTGAAACTCAGTCCAGACAAGATGATGGTCCTGTTGGTGGGTGGATTGAGCTCCTGGGTAGGTGACTTGGACCTTGCCCTGGATGGGGTTGCACTCCCTCTAAAGGACAGGGTCCGCAGCTTGGGACTGCTCCTCGACCCGGAACTGTCCTTGGAAGCTCAAGTGACTGCGGTGGCGAGGAGCGCTTTCCTTCAGCTTCGGCTAATCCATCAGCTGCGTCCCTACCTGGAGGAAGATAGCCTAGTGACAGTGACACATGCATTGGTTACTTCCCGATTGGATTTCTGCAACGCGCTCTACATGGGGCTGCCCTTGGAGACAGTTCGGATACTTCAGATGGTGCAAAATAGAGCAGCCAGGTTGCTGACGGGGACTGGGCGTTGTTCTCATATAACCCCAGTCCTCTATCAGCTTCACTGGCTTCTGGCAAGAATATCATGGACCATATTGCACTGACTGAAAGGAAAGCAGTTCTGTTTTCTACCCTTTCCACTGTTTTCTACCCTTTCTACTGTTTTCCACCCTTCTGTTTTGACCTTGCTTCTCCTGTTCCCCCCTCCCCATTTCCCACCCCCCTCACCTGAACAGATGGTAGTACTTCTGTGAGTTCAGTCTTGTAAGATGATGGCTTCACAATCCCTAAACACATTGTCATTTTGATTATTTTAAAACGGCAGCTTCTTCACAAGGATCTATGAAACCTGTTTCAACTATTTTAGTATAAAAGTTGTCTTTCACAAGGTGTATGTGTGTACGTGTGATATATTTTCCTTAATCTCTTGTTCTGATCTGTTAGAGGGTGGTTGTCTGTCTGTCTGTCTGTCTTTCTTTCCAAAGGAGAAAAACAATTCAAAATGGAGTTAGAACCCTATCCTGATAACAGACTGCAATTGTACATATGTTTGGGAGTAAGTGTCATGGAATACAGTGAGACTTCTAGGGCAGGATAACATTGTGTAGGAGTTTAAGTAAGTTAGAATTGTCTTAAGAACATAACTTTTAATGGTCAACTAAGAGTAGCAATTTTGGTAAAGGAAAGTGATACTGTGCTGGCCATCTATCACACCTTACACTTTTCACTTTAAATTGAGAAGTTAGCCACATTTTGGCCACTGTTCCATGTCCCTTCCTAGATAACTTGGCAGATTGGACAGAAGGGCTTATCTGACTATTTTCTCATCTGCTGGTTTTGTTATGTGGCACTTTCCATAGGGGGAGGTACTGATTCAGAAGGGTACCATAGCTCATGCTCATTTTAGGAAATGTTGCTTGAATGTAGTGGTAGGAAAAGACCCCTCTGAGTTGGTTGCAAGTCAGAGCAGGTATTACTGTACTAGACAGACAAATATTCTGAGCTACTATAAGGTATCTTCCTGACTCACAATGGCAACCTTTCCCCAGCAGCTTGCTGGATTTTATTTTATTTTATTTTATTTTATTTTATTTTATTTTATTTTATTTTATTGCCATTTCTGCAGAATCTGTTTAAAGCTACCTTGGGATGTATCCAGTGATGTTCCTCTGCTGACAGCAGGCTCTTTGGAGGTTTCTGTTAGTAGGATGTGGAGGGAGGTGACTTTCACTGAGTCTCCCTCACTGTTGCAACCTCTAGCAGCCCTCTGCATTTGTTTTACAAGTTTGGGGAGACAGTTCAGACCACTGGGGGTGGGGGATAGCATCTTCTCCATTCTGTTGATGGAAACTTCCCCGATTCAAAGACCTTTCTGTCTGTGGAGAAGCACCATTGGGTACAGCCAATGGTGCTGTCTTACTTTTGTTGAAGTTGTAGAAACCTAGAGCAGATGCACCAAGACCTTCAGCTTTTCTTGTATAATGCAATAGACTGCTGCCTGTCAGTACAAAACAATTTTATTTTGGAAATGCTCTGCAAGGACAGGGGTTGCTGCTTTGGAACTTTCACAGTGCCCGTATTTCTGAGAGATCTAGCTTTGCATCTGCTTTGTTTGTGGCTTCTGGATGCAGGCCTATACATACTTAGACACCAAAGAGCCGTACAAATCCTAGCATACTGAAAGTGTGTGATTTTTTAAATGTCTAAACATGCCTAAGATTACACTCATAGCAACTTTTAATTGCTTACTGCAAGGCTACAAGATTTCTGAAAGTTGTTACAGTGTACACTTAGTAAGCTGATTCCAATGTCAAGCCCAGTGAAGCTATTATCATATCAACCCATTTAAAAGTTATCTAAATATATAGACTACTATATTATGGGGATCCTAGAAGCTACAGCATTTAGTTGATTCACTCGATGGTATGTGATGATGTTTTAAAAGTTGGGTTTTCTTAGATTTGATGCAAAAAAGAGAAAAAAACCCAATTCCCCTTATTTTCGTAATCTCAAAAATGGGTAGTGGAAGTCAAGTACACATGCTTGCTTTTAGAAGTTGAATATCTTGCTTTATCTTGATGTGAAGTATTTAAAATTAACACATTCAGATTGTATAGATATACTGATAGGACTGAAGATTAAACAAACAGGTTTTATATCGCTTGAGTGAATGTTTGTGTTGCAACTAATTCTTTTAAAGGATATCCATAGATTATCTAGTGCTTTTATATTTAGTATTTATTTTGTTTTGGAAAACAAGAAAAAGTCTTTCTGAGATTAAGGAAAAAGTAAAAATAAGTTACATCTTTTGAGAGTTTTAGTAAAACTAACCAACACTTTGTGTTTCTTTGAAGCCTTGATTCCTAATGTTGAATGAGAAAGTTTGAAGTTTTATAACCTTTAAGTACTGTGTTTTGTGGAAACTGGCCAGATGGTTACAGCTATTCTAGATGTTTCCAAGCTTTATTTGGGTATCCTGTTTATGGTGTAGATGCTTAGTTATAAAGAATGAACAGTTAGTAGCAAATCATTCTTAATTTTGTCAGACACCAAGTGGTACATACAGCTTGGAATATGATGACATTACATTATTATGATGTTTATAGATGATTGTAAGAGTTCCTTGTGGCTTATGAACAGCATTATTAATCAACCAGACTGAAAATAGGTTAACCAATAGCATAATGTACTATGCAAACTCATTTGATTATTTGCTTAGTTATAATGCATTAAAATGCTAATTATCTTTTTTGTGTTGTGAATAATAATCTTGCAGTCTATTGTCATAGAGTACTCTAATTAGATCAAGATAAATGGGGCTCCTGCTCGTACATAATGTTCAAGTTATATAAGTGTCCACAGTTGTTTAATTCCTTTTTGTAGAACATTGAGAAAAAGATTCTAAGCTTGGTAGCCAAAAAATATGAAACACTGACATAAAGTAAGTTATTCCTAAGCAGGAGAGAATACAGATGAAAGCATCTTTCCAGACATATAGTTCTTTTGTATATCGTATCTAACTTCTCTTTATTTTCTCCTGGTCAGTTAGTGTGTTCTTTTTTGTCTTTTAGTTTTGAATGACCTTTTGATCTAGGTTTGAATGACCCTTTGATTTCTTGAATATTCTGGAAGAGGTTTCTTGCTTTTCCTCTTTTGGTGTTCTATTTCTTGGCACTTGCCATTACAATAATTCTTGTCTCTGATACTTGCAGAAAAAAAAATCATTTCTGTCTTCTTTTCTGTTCACTTTTCACCTACTTTTAGCAATTGTGATAATTTCTTCTGACATTCATCTTGGTTTTTTCTTTCTTTTTATTGCAGGAATTGTCTTTTGGCATTCTTCCCTAATAATATCCCTGGATTCAGTCCACAGATCTTCTGCTTTATGGTCAATTAAATTGAGTAATGCAACTCTGTTCTTTATGTGGACTTTTAATTCTTCAGAGATGCCATTTAAGTTGAATTTTGAGAGTATGCTTCTATTAGTGATCTTTTTAAGTTTTAGTCTAATTTTTGAAATTAAGAGTTGATGGTCACCATCATAAACAATATCTTCTTTGTCTTGTTTTAGCTGCAAAAATACAGCTTCTTCATCTCCTGCTTCCAATTATTTAGTCTATTTGATTTCTGCGCTGGTCATCTGTTGATGTTCATGTATACAATCATTTAATCAGTTGTTTGAAGTATGTATTTGTGTGAAACATGTATTTGTGATAAAACTGCAAAACCAACCAACTGCTGGCTTAGTAGAATTCTATAAGGAGTTCTGGTTTGTTTCTGACTCCAGGCCAAATTCTCCAACAGAGTTTGATCTGCCTTGTTTTCTAGTTTTTCATTCTAGACTCCTGTGCTTATCAGCATAACTTGCTTTGGTGTTTTATCCATTTTCTCTAGAACATTTCTGTAGAACAAACATTTTCCATTTCTTTTCTTTGGAATCTGTTGTTGGAGCATATAGTTCATTGATGATTGTGCTGATACTTAAAAAATGAATTCTGACTGATATGGTTCAGTCAGACTTTGGATTATAGGTCATTACTGCCTATGCTACATCTTATTTTGGTATTGGAGTCACTACATTTCTTCTGAGTTTATCATTTCTGGAGTAAAACATGTTATGTTTGTCGGACTGAAAATGTCCCATTCTAGTCCAGTTTTGCTCTTTTACACCAAATACTACAATCATCATCCATTCAATGGCCTGCTTTACAGTTTCCAGTTTGCCTTAATACTTCTGGCATTCCATGTTCCAATTGTATGTGTTGTGCAGCCTTAGACTTCCCTTTCACTTCTGTGCCTTTTAACCACCAGACTTTCTTTTGATTGGATCTAATTGCATAATTACTGAGAGCACTATTCATGCTTGGCCTTTGCTCTTCCCCAGTAACTTGTTGAGTATTTTCCAACCTGGTGGGCTCATCTTCCAAAACTCTCTCTTGTTTCATCATAGGGTTTTCCAGGTAAAAAGACCTAGAAATGTTTTACCATTGCTGTCTTCTGCACTGTACGACCAGAGTTAGAGTGTCACTGCTGTGGTCTGCAAAAGATCCCGCACCAGTGTTGTGTTCAACTAGCGCTAATGCCCAGTAGCTAATTTTCAGAAGTTTCTTTTCCCCTCTCCTCATTAGAGATATCCATATTCTTCTGTTGATGTGGCAGTTGCTGCTGAAGAAGATGTATGCATCTTACTCTGGTGTCTCTCCTTTGACCATTCTGCCTTGGGTGACCCTGCTTGGAGACCAGGCTAGTGAGACAGTCTGGCCTCCTTGCAGCATTGTTTTCAGCTTCTCTGAATCTCTCAATCCACCTTACCACATGAAGGTATGCATCCAAGTGACGGATATTCCAATTACTGGAAGCAAATTTTGTTATATACATCCCCATATTCAGTAATACCATAACTGATATACTGTGAGATGGGCCAAAGTGCACCTTGAAAAAACAAATTACCATGTTGTATGTATTGAGTAGTCTGTATGCCCTAAAGCAGTGATGGCGAACCTTTTAGAGATGGAGTGCCCAAACTACAACCCAAAACCCCCTTATTTATCACAAAGTGCCAACACTGCAATAAAACCTGAAAACTGAGGTTTTAGTTTAGAAAAAAGAACTCACAGCCAGTCCAAGCAAAAAATATATTTGTGAAAGGTTGGACGAATTGTGGCTAATGAGTCATGGTTCGTGATGTCATCGCCTGGCACCGCTACTCCTTTCCGAGCATGTGCATGGCCTCTATGTGGGCTGTTATCCAATGCAGGGCTGCTGGGGCGACTTGGCTCGCATGCCAATGGAGAGGGCTCTCGGTGCCCGCTGTGGCCACATGTGCTATAGGTGACCTAACCCTACCCTGGTGCACTCTTGTAACCCTAGTGTAGGAGTGAGATACCATTAGAAAGAGGGCGGTTTTGAAAAACCCTTCCTTGAGTAGCTTTTTCTGCACAGCTCGTCATTTCTGCCCATTCTAAACACATTCCAACCATCAAAATCATGCCAGGACACCTCATTTTCCTAACCCAGTGACAGTGAACCTTTTAGAGACTGAGTGCCCAAACTGCAACCCAAAACCCACTTATTTATTGCAAAGTGCCAACACTGCAATAAAACCTGAAAACAGCCAGTTGAAGCGGCAGCATACCGACCAGCCATACGAAAGCTTGGACGAGTCGTGGCTAATGTGTTGTGGCTTGTGACATCATTGCCCGGCACCACTACTCCTTTCCGAGCATGCGCATGGCCCCTATGTGCGTTGTTATCTGTTGCTTGGCTGCTGGGGCGATGCTGGGGTGACTTGGCTCATGTGCTGACAGAGAGGGCTCTGGGTGCCTGCTGTGGCGCACGTGCCATAGGTTCGCCAGCACTGCCCTGATGTATCACAATCCTTTGGTCACATTGATTCCTGCTTCTCTAACAATGTTTGTATAGTGACATTATCCCATACTAGAGGAAAGACATACCCAGATCCCATACTGTACAACTGATAGGTGTGGGGGAACTTCTCCATTGCCTAGAAAGGACAGGCCCATTCTTGGGCAAAGGGGAAGATATTGTGGGACATTGTTAACTGTGCCATTTCCAAAAGCCCATTGCTCTAGGAGCCAAAAGTGAATGCATGTATCACTGAAATGTAGAAATGAACGATACCTCCCATTTTAATCCTGTGAGTGATTGCTGATTTTTACCCTAGATTATCTGTATGTAAATAGAAGAGCTTCCAGTGTTTGCAAATTGGGTGCATATGTGCTAGGAAGGTAATAAACTGAATATTATCCATTCATGCTAAAGTTCTCAAAAAAATCTGATCTAAACCTTTGTAACCTAAAAAGAATATCTTTCTAGTTATAACCTTATTTCAAAAAGGCAACTTTGGTTTCTTGTCTACCTGACATGTTAGACTTTAAGTGGTTTAAATACTAATTTTAAATACTAATTTTGCAAAGTTTTAAAACTTATAAAAATTTTTGGACTCAGCACAGGGCTGACATTTGGCAAGAACTGAATTTCTAACAATGCAACTGCATTCCTTTCCAATTGTATTGTTAAGTTTGTAGCTAAAATATAAATGCAAGTAAGATTTAAATTACTTGGTTTTGTAGACTAATATAGTAATGGTCATGGAGGTATTTTCCTTCTGCTTAAAACAACATGTAAGACACAATAAATATACAAGGAAAATGATAGTAAAGCATTTCAGATGCTGAATGAAGATTTGAGTCTTTCATAGTTGCTTAACAAACCTTGTGAATATTCTTTGGTATAGAGTGAACTGTATAGCTTTGCCTGCCAAGTTGTGGGGATATGTGGCCATAAAGATGATCTGGAATTGACTTTCTGGCCAAGCTCCAGTCTTGCTTCTCCTTCCAAGTTCTTCCTGTCTCCTTTTTTTCCTTTATATTTTACAGCAGACAAAGATTACTAGATTACAGATTAAACAGAGCAGTCTCTGACTGCTTGCTTACAACAGAATAGCCACAGTACAAAAAGAAAAGGGAATATGGACAAATTCATGCACTGGTTAGCCATAGTTGCATAAATGGTCAACAATCAGTCGGAATGGCCGTTGCTGCACCCCACCCCTCTCTCTCTCTGTGAGGCAGTTAGGTAGATTTCTTCCAGTCTAAGTGACACTGCTTGTTCCTTCTTTTGTTTGGTTTCTTGATTCACTCTGAAAGAAACTTGAATTAGAAACTCATATTTAGAGCATAAACCTGTTTTCTACAATGTAAAAAGCAGCAGTGTCCTAACAGGGAGAAAGATTGTAGATAGATCTTAAGATTAAATCTAGATGTAAATTTCTTAATGCTTATATCAGATATATTTGGAAAGAAGTGGCAGATGAAAATTTAATCTCTAAATACACATGCTACCTGACATTTCTAAGAATCTCTATACTCAGTAGATGAAAGAAAGTTTAATCTCAAACATGTGTCTGGGAATAAACAGGATGGAGCATCTCATAATTTCCTTTAATTTGAAAAATAAGTATAAGTTGATGATATAGTGATCCATTTTCAGTATTTAAGCTGATTCACAGCTATTTTAGTAGATAACATTGACATACACACACAACTTGCATTGTTGTTAGTCGTGAAGTCGTGTCCGACCCATTGCGACCCCATGGACAACATTCCTCCAGGCCTTCCTGTCCTCCACCATCCCCCGGAGTCCACTTAAGCTCACGCCAACTGCCTCAGTGACTCCATCCAGCCACCTCATCCTCTGCCGTCCCCTCCTTCTTTTGCCATCTATTGTTTCCAGCTTTAGACTCTTCTCCAGAGAGTCCTTCCTTCTCATTAGGTGGCCGAAGTATTTGAGTTTCAACTTCAGTATCTGGCCTTCTAAAGAACAGTCAGGGTTGATCTCCTCTAGGACTGACTGGTTTGATCGCCTTGCGGTCCAAGGGACTCGAAGGAGTCTCCTCCAGCACCACAATTCAAAGGCCTCAGTTCTTCGGCGCTCAGCCTTCCTTTTGGTCCAACTTTCACAGCAATACATTGCAACTGGGAAAACCATAGCCTTGACTATAAGCACTTTTGTTGGCAGAAAAGTGCGACAGTTTGTTGTGATCCACACAATCAAAGGCTTTAGCACAGTCAGTGAAGCAGAAGTAGATGTTTTTCTGGAACTCCCTAGCTTTCTCTATGATCCAGCGTATGTTGGCAATTTGATCTCTAGTTCCTCTCCCTCTTCGAAATCCTGCCTGTACTTCTGGTAGTTCTCGGTCCACATACTGCTGGAGCCTAGCTTGTAGGATTTTGAGCATCACTTTGCTAGCATGTGAAATGAATGCAATGGTGCGACAGTTTGAACATTGTTTGGCATTGCCCTTCTTTGGGATCGGAATGTAAACTGACCTTTTCCAATCCTGTGGCCACTGTTGAGTTTTCCAAATTTGCTGGCATATTGAGTGTAGCACTTTTACTGCATCGTCTTTTAGGATTTTGAATAGCTCAGCTGGAATATTGTCACCTCCACTAGATTTGTTGTTGCTCAGACTTCCTAAGACCCGTTTGACTTCACATTCCAGGATATCTGGCTCGAGGGGGATGTTAAGCTCTTTCTTGTATAGTTCCTCTGTAATCTTGCCACCTCTTCTTAATCTCTTCTGCCTCTGTTGGGTCCCTGTCATTTTGCTCCTTTATCATGCCCATCTTTGCATGAAATGTTCCCTTCATATCTCCAATTTTCTTGAAGAGATCTCTGATCCTCCCTATTCTATTGTTTTCTTCTATTTCTTTGCACTGTTCATTTAAGAAGGCCTTATCTCTTCTGGCTATTCTCTGGAATTCTGCATTCAATTGGGTGTATCTTTCTCTTTCTCCCTTGCCTTTCGCTTCCCTTCTTTCCTCAGCTATTTGTAAAGCTTCCTCATTTTGTTTTCTTGCATTTCTTTTTCTTTGGGATGGTTTTAGTTGCTGTCTCCTGTACAATGTTGCGAACCTCCATCCATAGTTCTTCAGGCACTCTGTCTATCAGATTAATTCCTTAAATCTATTTGTCATCTCTACTGTGTATTCATCAGGGATATGATTTAGGTCATACCTGAGTGGCCTAGTGCTTTTCCCTACTTTCTTCTATTTAAGCCTAAATTTTGTAACGAGAAGCTCATGATCTGAGCCGCAGTCAGCTCCTGGTCTAGTTTTTACTAACTGTATAGAGCTTCTCCATCTTTGGCTGCAGAGCACATAGTCAGTCTGATTTCTGTGTTGATCATCTGGTGATGTCCATGTGTAACAAGGGGCAGCAAACAAAAAATAGTGTATACATCAATATAACTATTGTAACAGAAAGTTACCCCTTACTGTTTTCCCCATCTACAAAGCTACAGCTCTCAACAAAATGAAGCTGCACACTTATCATTTTTCCCTTCCATTCTTCGCCTGTGTTATGTGCTTGTGGAAACATTTATATGTCAGAAAGTACCTAAGTGCTGTGTGTGCTGACTGTGCTTTTCATATATAACTTTCAGTTATTGTAGGTATAGGAAGAAATGAGTGGTAATTTGCCATTTAGACTATTGAACTGCTGTCTCCAGGAAACAGATTAAGCATGGTACTGATTGTTCACCAGATCAGCTTTATGTCTGTGGAGGGAGACTGTGTTATGCCAGCACATTAAAAAATATTGGTATTCTGTTAAGAGAAGGATTTACCTATTTTATGGTAATCTGACACTTAGTCAGGAGTTCACAGATTAAAGTTACAATCCTAAACTAGGCAGTAAATCTTGTTGAATTGTTTTAAAATTGTACTGAATGCTGTATAAACAGAGGGATGTGCCTCTGCCACAACAAGCTGTAATCTTAAAAGAAATGTAGCACAAACGAAGAATGGAACCTGGGAATAAAGCTGAAACATTTAATGCAAAATGTCTGATGGTCAAGGTGAAGACCTTTGGACATTGGTAATTATCTTTATTATTGCTGAGCCTCCTCTACATCTGATTAACTTTGCATTTTGAAGCAGACTTTCCGCCATTATAGTTACTCTCCTATTCTACTTGCTCAAATCATCATTCCATTGGTATCTTTTGTTAAGATGAAATGTTTTTGTCAAGCTAGTGCAGTTCTTACCTAGAGCTGTTCTGGGAGAGGAGAGAAGTGGAATCTGCAGTAATTTTTATAGGCCAAGCCAAAATTATACGGCACTGGTTAATTGGGAAGGTGTTCAGAATCACTATATAACATGTGCATAACATGTATGGTCTCAGGGCTTGTCTAAAATATGTAATTTACATGGTATCATATTCTTTCTATTATGTTCACATATACGTACATGTGCGTTTGTGGAGAGAGAGAATCAAAGCACAAAAATAAAGAAACCCCAAACTCCAAATGTTTATTAGAAAGCATTTCATAAAGCGTCTTAGACTTTATCTAGAAATGTCACAAAGTAGCTGGCCCATTTTCCATTGCTATAAATAAAATCTGATGCAGGGACATTAAAAAAAGATGAGAATGGCTTATAATTACTTGTACCAGGACATGATTTCCTAGTGAAATAAGCCACAATTCAGAATCTTGATGGCAGAAGTGATCTTTACCTTGTGCTGTTCATAATTTTTTAGCTCATCAGAAATGTACAAAGCTCCCCAGCATGAGAATATTATGGAGCATTGTGGGCTTCTACTACTGTGTCCAAGGTTCCAGGCAGTCAGTGCACCAGCACTCTTATTGTACTGCTCCTGGGGACAAGAGAGGTCTGTTAATAGTGCCTTGTTTCTTGTGTTGAGGCTCAAAAGGGGGTTCGTAAAGGCAACAACTGGCAGCTGTGCCACTATCTTGCTGCTCTAGATTGATCATAAGAGCTGTGCCTATCTAGTTCAACATCCTGTTCACACAGTAGCCCTCCAGTTATGTATGTGGAATTTACAAGGTAGACATGTGAAATTGCACCCTTGCCCAAGAAAAAAAGCCCTACAATGAAGCTGGAGGGAGAGGATTCTCAAAGGAGTGGTTTGCATTCTGCTATTGATAGGGGCAGGTTGAGCCAGAATTCCATTGAATAGCTCAGTGTTAGAACATACATGTTTTTTGCATGAAGTGATGTTCAGTTAAAAGGCAGAGTAGGGTAGCAGAGCAGAGCTGAACAAGATATTGGTGTGATCCTTTGGAGAGATACTATTTCTCGGAGAAGCCAGCATTGACTGACTTGGTTTAAAATGGTTTCATATATTCATGTTAGTTCTTGTTACCAAACAGCAGCTGAATGGGGATGGGCTACGATGCATCTTTGCAAATTTGATCAGGGATGTGGAATGTGCAGCTCTCCATTTCTGGTGAAATAGAGAGCCCATGAGCCTTAGCCAGCAAAGCTAGTGGTGAGGTAAGTCCCATGAGCCTTAGCCAGCAAAGCCAGTGGTGAGGTATGATGGGACTTCCAGTTCAACAGCATCTGGAGGGGCACATGCTCTTTACCTCTAAATTAGCTAGATAAGTAAGCCTTTAAAAAACAGGGCAGAGTAGGTGACTGAAAGGATATTTCAAGAGAATAGGTTTGTTCCACATAAAGATGCACAAGCCTTTGACATTTGTTGTATATTAATAATCTAAGCAAGGTTATGTAATTATATTCTAGTTATAAATAATAGGCTATGCAAATGAAACTATGATTGTAAAATGTTTTCTTTATAGCAAACCATTAACTAGGTACGGGTTCAGTGGCATAGAGAAAACAGTGATAATTCACATTTTCTGAGCTTGGCCACTGAAATAGTCATCTTTATCTTTTAGCCTTAATTGATTCCAGATGGCCCACAATAAAAGGCCCTCAAAAGAACTAAAGAACTTGTTCTTTCAGAAAAAGAATAAGCTTCTACAAAGGATGAGTGCATATTTGGAGATGACTCTCCAAAAACTGGTTTGTTAGAAATCTGTTATAGTTTTAAAGAAACATTTCTGTGATTTTCCCTCTTCTCTATATTCTCCCCATTTTATTGATTTGATTTTTCAGATGATATTTTAGAATGGTTATTAATTGAGAGAATGATATTATTATTAGTTATTAAAGAGAATGATATTTTAACTCCAATTAACTGAAATATATATGACTAACTGGACAAATTTGTCTTGACATATATTGTGTGCAATGTTCTAAATACATACTTTTTTCTTTCTGAAAATGTTGTGTATTAAGTGCTCATTTGTGAACGCTTTTCTAATCTGGTGAGATGGACTAATGCAGTAATCTATAGGCAGTTAAATGTGTTATACCCATCATTATATACTGGCTTGTATAAAGACAGAGTACCATGCACTTTGTTTGGTTTTGTTCTGCTACACTGCTGTTCCGTGGAACAGGATAAGACATTTATTCCTGCTGTTTAGTAATTTGTTCTTTGTTGCTACTTCCCAAGAACTACAAATTCAAATCCCCTTTTGAGTTCCTAATGCGCAGTCCTAGTTATTCTTTGCAAATATTATTACCCTTTTTGCAAATATTAATTTGTTATATGACATCAGACAAATAACATTTGTATAGCAATTGTATTAGGTATAAAGGATATAAAATTAAGTAAAACTACTGTGGAAGTAATAGTGTTTTAATTGGGCAATTATTTCTCTTCATAGGTATATGATGTTGATTGATGGCAAGAATGAAGTATATATGATAGACAGAGATAACTCCGTGTTCCACGTATCCGCTCTGGAATTTCCATTTCGTAAAGATCTACGTGCACACTTAGACAATACTCTTTTGGATGGGGTAAGAATGATCACTGTATAACATAGGCTCTTTTTGTTTCAGGAGTATCAGAATCTTGAAGAGTGTTGCAGTGATGAAATTATGTATTTGTTTCATTCCATAGTCTGTCCATCCACTGAGCTTAGAAAAAAATATATCCAGGGATCCACAGAAAAACTTGCCAGGTTGCCAGTGGCAAAAGATGTTACCCAAGTTATTTCATGTTGGCTTTGTAGAAGATAGAAGTGGTGAGAGAGACTGCAAAAGCACTTACAAGAAGTAAATCAAGACATAGCCCTTTTTTTGGAGTCTTCTGCTGTTTGCAGGATTTTTTCCCCTTACTTCAGATTGTTCTTCCCTGTTTTTCAAGGAAGAGCCACTTTGGCTCCAGAAACTACTGCCAGGGCCATTTAAGGGCTTTTTCTAGACTGGGGAAGTTCTCTGCCATCAAATGGTTTATGCAAATTCTAACAGGCTTATGTGGTCCTTGAATTGGGATGGATCTCTTTCTTTTTATGGGAAGAGTGCTTTGCACTCCTAAATGCTGTAAAACCTCCCAGTGTAGGTATAGCTTGCTTTTTTATCTGTGCATTCAGTTTTTCCTCCACATCCAGTGGCTACACAGTGTCACTGTAGCTAGTAGCCAGTCTTGTCCCTATTGCCTTGTGATCTCTTCCCCAGCATAGATAATTGGCTAATTGCTTCTTTGTTCTCCTATTCTCCATTCTCTGGCATCTTATAACTGAGGAGCAGGATGTCTTCTGACTTCCTATCCACAGCTGTACCTCCAGTGGCCCAGAGCTGCTGCTAAAAGCAAACCACAAGACAAGGCTAAAGAGCTCGTGCTCAGAATCAGCAGCTTCTGTTGAAAGAGATGGAGAGCTGGTTTTGAGGTGAATGGGGACCCTCAGCAGCCCTCAGGCCTTGCAGTGATGAAACTTGTATTAACCTATCCTCAAGGTGCAAACAACCTGAGAATGGTAAAAGAGAAAAAGTAGTTCTTATTTGTGCTCATTTATGTACGCACCACCAAAGAAAGAAAAATATTCTAAATAACTGCCCCTCTAGTGTTTAAATTGTGTATTGTATAAATTACTATATCTTCCTGTTTGTCCATGCAACTCAATTTCTTTTTTACGTAAGTCATAAAAATAGAAGAATAAGATAAAATCCAAAAAACAATCAACTTGAGTTCCTCAAAAAATGGCCATACAAGCCACTTACACCCAGCTCCTTAGTAAGTATATAATGATAGTGGAACAGAGAGGGAGAGAGAGAGAGAGAGACTATACATAAACACATTTGCACACAAACGTACATGCATACACATGTACTGTAGATAAGGGCTATACAAGTTAGCAGGACAAAAATGAAAATATTCTTGCATTTTCACATTCAGATGTGATGTATACATACCCATCTTTTGGCATAATAGTAACGTAACGATAATACAATGATAATTATAGTAATAATAACTGAGAGTTAGTGTGGTATAATGGCTAATAGCATGGGACTGGGATTCAGGTAATTTGGGTTCTAGTCCCCGCTCAGTCATGGAGACAACTGGGTGACTTTGGGCCAGTCACAGACTCTCAGTCCAACCTACCTCACAGGCATGTTGTGGGAATAAGATCGAGCAGGTGGAGGGGAATTATGTAAGCCACTTTGAGTTCATTGGAAAAAAGTGGGATGTAAACTCTAATAATCAAAATAAAATGAATAATGCTGTATTCTGTGAGATGCTGTGCCATTCCAGCAGTTTATAGCTCCAGGCTGTTTGCTCTGATAATTTAACATAGAGGATTTCAGACTGATACTTAGTACAGATAAATGAGACACAGTTCACCTTTTGAAATAAGTTACATTTAGTGTGGTAAACAATAATGAGGAAGGCAGTTCAGAATCTTTCACAAACCCTGTGCTCTTAAGTGCTACAGCTGTCATTCTAGCAGACAACAGTTCTACTTGACTGTTCCATCTCTTTCCAGGAATTGTTGTTCAAGTGCATCATGAGGTGTGTGTCTTTCAAGGCTAAAGTGCCCTGTTTATATCTTGGAAGCCCAAGGAGTAAAGTGGAGAGTATAACAGACATTGCAGCAGAGGAGTAAAAGGCTTAACAGTAGCTTCATGATTTGGAATCTTTTTCTGGTTATTGTTGCTATGTAATATTAACATGAAGAAGTATTTTGGATGCACAAATAAACCTACAAACAAATACATTCACATTAGAATTGGTCCAAAATACATAGTTACTAGAGCTGCCAAGATGCTCTTTTTACTTTGCAACTAAAACTATTAGTTGTTGTGAATGTTACGTTGGCTATTCAGGACTCTAGACAGTAACTCAAATGGACTACCCAGTGAAAATTTTCTCATTTTTGTTTCCATAGCAACACAACTGTCATAATGGAAACCCCCAAAGAGATGTTTTTGTTGTTCTTGAAGATTACCCCAGAGCTCAGTAATGTTCCTGGTGTTGGGCTTGCTTATTGATTTCATGCTAATGAAAACTATGAGAAAGAATTTATTACCCAGTTGCTAAATGTGGAGGGAGATGAATTCGCAGCTACCCCTTTCTCTCAAGACAGTGTCCCACTATGATCCTTGTGGGTTTTCAGCCACATTTAATGCTTTTTGTGCTAGGATGTCTCCTTGAAGATCTTAGTCTTAATGTATCTCATGAAAACATTCAGAAATTTCAGAAAACATGAAGTGCATTGTCCCTGGATCCAAAATAATACCCAGTGCTGAAAAAAAGAGCACACATCATTAATTTTTCCCTACAAGAGAAGCATTTCTTGAGACCGCATCAGTGATAACCCTCTCTGTCACTAGATTTTTCGGGGAAGTGTGATTTCCTCATATGCAACAAATGCCTATACAACTTCAAAAACAACATCTGCTAATTTATTTAATATTGTGGAGCAGCCTTAGAGTGAACACAGCCTTGGATTGGATCTGTTACAGACAGATCTTTGAAAGATGAGATCTTAAATATGCTTTCTGTTTGCTTGAGTTTGTTATATGAATGCTAATGGTTGTCTCATAGACCCAGTTTGGATGATTAAACAACTCACAGCTTAATAATGCATTGTTTGGGGGAGTGCAAGAGCGAGCGTGGTGGCTTGCTCCCACTCACCTGCTTCCGTTTGCTAAACAACTCAGCAGTGCCCTAATCTTTGGCTTTTTATCAAGATGTGTGAACCTGTGGATTGTTGAGGGAGAATCAACTTGAAGTTTTAACCTCCAAACCAAACCATGGTTCAAACATTGGGTTGCATCTTTCTCATCAGTTCCGGGTTATACAACCTTGGGTTGTTGAGCAGTGTAGAAGCAGGCAGGCTATCAGGAACAAGCTTGCTGAGCAAGCCATGGTTTGTTAAGTATGGATTGTTTCTTGTGTGCAATGTGGTTATAGTTGTTTTGGAGCATTCTGGATTTAACAGTAATAGGTATATTTTTCGTTGCATTGGCACTATTAACCTTAGCATCCAAAGAATGTAGTGTTCATATAAATTTGTGAGGGTCATGTGTTGTTTTGTATTATTCATGCTTCACTGATGCCATACCATGCATGTAGCATGTTTTTAAGGTACCTGTTTTGGTCGTGTGCTTCTCCTACCCTTTCCTATCAATTGCTCTGTTGTTTTTGGCTTTTAGGCAAGTAATAATAATAAGGG
>NW_025335268.1:67637830-67788957 GCF_004798865.1 Varanus komodoensis
GTTTTCTGGGAGGCTTACAACAAAGTATAAAAACATCAACCCACCCTGCAAAAAAAGGAAATCCTAAGAGGAAAGCTATAGCTATGCTAGAATACTGAAACAATGCTTTGTGTAAAACAATGTTTAATTTAAGTTTGTTGATGCAGTGTTAGCTACTTGTTGTATAAATATTAAAATACTATTTTGCTTCTCTTCTTAAGGAAATGATCATTGACAAGGTAAATGGCCAGGTTGTCCCTCGGTACTTGATATACGACATAATTAAATTCAATGTAAGTATATTATGTTTTGATTAGTTTACTAAAACCTGTGGTTGATATATTTAATAACTGCCAGGTAGTAAAGGATACCTGAGATCAATTAATCTTCAATTAATTTCACACCTGTGAAATGACATTGAAACATGTATTGGTGACTGTACTGTTCAGTGTATTCACAGTGTTGAATACATTTGTGAATTTTTGATTATGACTTGGCAAAGATAAGCTCCCCTGTACTTTTCTTATAGTTAGCTTTGTTTTTCTGAGCTTACAGAATTCTCTGGAATTTTTTTGTGGTGGGAGGGCAGTTGGAAAAGCTGGTAGGTGGATTTGTAACAGCTGAGCAAGCTTTTAAGGCCTAAGAATTTTCTAGAATATAAATTGGTTATAGGGAGTTGGGGAAATTGAGTTTTGTTGCCTTGTTCAGCTTAGAGTCATTGAGAACTCAGGTGGTGATTTTTGCAGGTGGCAGTAAACAATCTGCTTGGATGTCCAGGACTAGGCATGCCCTTTAACGGACTCAGGGAGCATGGAACTAGAGTTCACCATTATACAATTTTCAGTGACTTTATAAACTCATGACACATGGATCATGTCTTTCATATCATCAGGTATTGGAAAATTAGCATAATGTTTTGTGCAAGTTTCCCCATGGATTAGGTAGCTTGATGTTACTTATAGTTAGGCCTGCTGAGATGAAATACAGTACAGATAAGTGTAAACAAAGCTGTGACTTTCTGCACAGAACCAGCTGTGCCAATTTCATTGTGCATATGACACTCATCTCTCTCAGAGTGGAGAATTTAGCATTCCTGCGGCATCCTGAAGCAAGTGGAAATGCTAGTTTCTGAAATGGAGCAAGATAAGGGAGTTCTGCCAGCCTATCTTGTATTAATAATGAATATTTCTACTTATTTTGGGACTTGTCTCTGGAAGCACTAAATCTGCATTTTGTGAGCAGTGGGTTCTGCCTGTGCAATGGAACCAGTGGGTCTGGTTATGAATGGAACAAAAGCACCAGTGGGGCCCCCATATGAATAAGCAGCATTGTATAGTCTGCTATATGGCAATTGTATTAGGTTGTAACTTTAAAAATATCAAAAGGATGAGCACCTACAATATTCTTTTTTGAACAATGAAGGATTATACATCCAATAGTTATTTTAAAATGAAATAAAATAAAGGTTCATGAAATTGGTATAGCACAAGCTGCTGAACATATAACTTAAAAATGAATTAATAATGCCCCCTTTCGTGAAATCACCTTTTTTAAATGTCTTGAATGCATAACGAGGATTCATTGATATAGGTAGCTATATTGCCCAAAGTAGCTGTAATTAGGGTTGACAGCTTCTTTACTGGGAAGGTGACAGTGACTTTAAGAGTAATAGAACATGCAGAAATTCAAGAGGTGTCCCAAATATGAATAGCCTGATAATGTATCTTTTTGAATTGTGGGAAGAACTACCCATGCAAGACACTGAAAATCAACCTCTAAGCCTGGGATAGGGAATGCATCATCCTTCACCATTGAGGAGGTCAGGCTGATGAGACTTGAAGTCTAACAATATCTGGATGACCAAGCATTCCTCATCACTGATCTAAGCTAACAAAACTGAAGTGGTTAAAAAAGGGATGTGACCTGCTACAGTTTGCCAAACTGTTTGTCAGAAATAAAATGGAATGTTAAAGCAATATGTGGAAAATAGACACTGTGGTTTGTTGCTGGCTTGCACATCTTTCTATTTATTTGGTGCGGGGGGGGGGTAGATTTTAAAAAAATATACATAAATTGTGTGTGTGTGTTAAATTGTAGGGTGCTTTTTTCTTTTACAGTAGAATGCCAAATCTGTCTTTGTTTTTATTGCAGAATAAAGTATGCTTTTAATAGAAGAAATGGATTACAGTTGGAGAACTTGATAATTTTGTGGCATAAAGGAAGAAGAAAGGAGATAGTTAGGATAGTAAGCAGAGGGCTGGAAAACTGAAGTTGTGACTAAGCTCTGGCTGCAGTAGTGAAGAATACTTCGGGGGAGGGAAGGTGTGGAAAAGATCTAGTGTAGACTTGTAACACAGGTGAGTGCCAAGATGGATGGGGCAACTGTTAGAGGAATGTGAGATGTGGGGGAAGAATTAAAAGGAGTGCAGTGGGAAGTAGAGCCAGGCATTTGTGTGGGGGGAAGGAGGTGTATGTAAACAAACACCACTTGTCTCTTAGCCTGGATGGGAGTAAAACTGGGATGGGGAGAAAAAGAGAGTTTTCAGTGCCAGCAGGCAACATATGCAGCAATCAATTTTCTTCAATGGGAACAGAATAAAAGAGATATTGATTAGCTATAGGAACAGGGAGAAAGATTCAAATATTCCTGCAGGAGGAAGGAGAGTAGCGCATTCAGTGGACCAGTTGAGAACAGGCTGCCTACATAAAATGATGACCTTTGAGATGCATGCCTGGAGGGGTAGGTAGGACTTGTTGGGGCCAAACCATGATGATAAACAGAAACAGTGATAACAACTGTCAGTACTATAGGTTACCAACCACCAATCATGGTGACCACCTGCTGTTGCTCGTCATGAGGTGCAAACCTGCACACTGAGAAGGAAAGAGGCAACATGAGGATAGGAAATACTTGCCATGGTTGAGCATAACTTGGTCTAATTAAACTCAGATATACGTTCTATACATGCCAGTGAATTGACCTTTATTCTGTTTGTTTTTTTCCTTTGGACAGATTGCTGTTCCATTCTTTCCTGTATAGTCATTTTTAGTTCAGTTGTTTATTAGTTTTATGGAAGAGCTGTTTGATTGGTGAAGTAGAATATTCTAGAAGTTTGATGGGCTGTTTGTTTTAGGAAAGAAGAAAGAGACCTATGCTGACAGAGACTTCAGTCATCGGTGACCTATATTAGCACTGGCTGTGACTAGTAATGCTTGAAGTCAAAATACTTTAGGTTGTTTTCAGTGCAGAGGGAATGTGTAAAGGGAATTTACTAAGCAGCCATTGTGCTTTCAGTTCAAGGACAGTTCCAGACAATATGTTATCAGTATAAGCAGAAGCAAGGCTTTATCTGAAATGGGCCATTAACTGTAGCCAAGCTGTAAAGATTAAAAAAAGACCTAACAAAATGTCTTTATTCTAATTATGGAAGTTTAATTACAAATATATTTTAGCTGGATTGACTTGGCAAGAAGAAACAGTTTTATTAGTTATGAGGTACTGAACAGCTAAAGTCAGTGGGACATACTGACTTGTTATAGGGAGAGTTGGCATGACTAACCCAGAGAGGTGCTGGTACCCATGGCAGAATGAAATATTTCTTTGGATTGCTGCTTAATTGAACCATGTGCAATGCTTATATTTTGTTTGCTTAGACATTCTATAATACTGGGATTGTCATAAGTTTACTTTGCAAGATTATGCCAATGTTTATTATTAGAGAGCAGGAATATTTTTTCCCTTTCATTTGTAGGTGAAAAGCTGAAAAAAGTATGGTCTGTAGAAGATTTAACTTCTTTTAAAATTCACACATCCCCATCTTTTTTAAAAAATCAACTTCAGAATTGACTGCAGTATAAACTTTTTTTACCTTCTAATTTTTTAAAAAACCTATGGTGTTCCTTTTATTAAAACCACTCCTGTAGGTGGTTTCTTCCATTTCACTACATATATTTTTATCATTTTTCCATCTGCTCTCCAAGTCCATTTTGCTTGTTTTGCTGACCTGCTAGACAATCTTTAATTTATGTGTGGAATCTGTGTTTTTGTGTGAATTAACAAATGTGTTTATGAAATGGATACATAGGGGAGAAGAGAGTAGCTGTGACTTCCCATTACATATATGCACAGTGACAATCACATTTGTCACAGTGTGATGTATTAACTTTTGCTACATCATACTAATCTTGTGTGAATTTGCATTTGTGGTGGTTTCAGATGATTACCTTCCTGTATGACATTAAGATGGTATAACCATTGATATGAGGAATGTAGCCCTCTAGAAGGGTCTGAGAACAAATTAGCTCTCACAGGTTTTTAAATACTGTTCATGTTATTTCCTTAAATTTCCTTTTGTTTATTTATTATATTTATACCCTACGCTTTTGTCGGAGGGTATTATCCCCAAGTGGCACATAACAATTAAAATGCAAAGCATAATAGCATGTTTCACACATAACATTAAACTGTACCTTAACACTATCTCTGTTTCCTGTAGGAGCAAACCTTGACAGGTATATTCTCCCTCCCCAGGCCTGGTAACAAGGAAGTGATTGGAAGAATTGGCTTCTGCCTTTAGGTGGAATTACACTTTCCTTCTACACTGGTGCAAGTGCTAGTTCATTTATTATGGGGCCAAGCTTTTACTTTCTGTGGACCTTTCCGGGAAGGGAAGGGAAGGGAAGGGAAGGGAAGGGAAGGGAAGGGAAGGGAAGGGAAGGGAAGCTGCCCCGAGGTTGTTGTAAGCCGCCCCGAGGCTTCGGCGAATGGGGCGGCATAAAAATGTTTTAATAAATAAATAATAAATAAGGGAAGGGAAGGGAAGGGAAGGGAAGGGAAGGGAAGGGAAGGGAAGGGAAGGGAAGGGGACAAAAGATGATGGAGGCAAGACGGACCTTTTCCTTGCTGTTATGATAATAGGACAATTCAGATTTTTTTTAAAAAAATAAAGTTTCCAAACATTCTTCTGCTGAGTTTCCTATTGATTTAGGGTTGGGGGGATCTAGTGTTTGGATGGAATGAGGGGAATAAGTACTACCACACTGTGAAATTTTGTAAATGCACTGAGGGAGGAAATAAAATGTAATATTCCAGTTGATGTTTTTTTTATCAGGCATATTCTTGCCAAATGCAAATTTGGTTTAGATATTAAGTAATGGGAGGAAATGTAATTGCTTGTACTTTACAAGAGGTCAGACAAGTTAATCTGGTGCATCCTGGCCTTAAAATCAGAGTCTGTCTTAATAATTTAGTCACTATGTCATGAATTAATATACGTATTCCAAACCATATTCATTTCTACAATGAATGTTTTAGAAGAGCCATTCGCTTTCGTAATTCTTATGAAGAGCTTCGAAGTCTGAAATCAGAGCCTCTACATATAGTTTGAAAAAGGCTTCTATAGAAAGGAATTAAGACTCTGCTTTAAACTGAATTGAAATATTTGTCCATTTTAGGCTACTCTTTTTGTAGCCTGCAACCTGAGAATCTTTAAGTGGACAAGTGAGGGTTTAAATTGCAGACTTGATATGTAGAATACAAACCTTGTCCTTAGCACTAACTTTGCCTTCGTCTGTTGAAAACTTCTAATAACTTTGGCTCCATCCCTTCACAAGAGGGATTTCTGTGAGGTTTTTTAAGGGTGTACACAAGATAAGCTTTTAACTGTAATGTGTCTAGTATGGCAATTACTTGCTACCTCACCCTGAGAGAATAAAAAATTGCTTTGAGGTGAATAGCTTGCTCAGGTGCTTTCTGTCCCTAGTGATGTTTGATTTCCTTGGCATTTACAAGGGGCGCAAAGTTGGAGAGCAAATGCGGGAATGAAGAAATAAGAGAACTTAAAGTATTAGATAACCAAATTATAGTTGAAGTTGGGCCAGTTTTAAAATCACACAATTTCTTAGTAAATGATATCTGAGGATACATAATATGCCAGCCTAAGTTTCCATCCACACAGAAGCATATGCAGCTGAGGGTCAATGTGGTTGTACTGTCACTGCAGATAGTAAGCAAGGATTTAAAGCTGGTGAGCTTAGCTTGGACTTCTCCATGTAGGGCTAGTTTCTTTCCATAATAAGTTTTTAAATTTGTGAAAACATTCAAATTTACATTTCTCCACTTACCATCTGTATTCTTTATCTAGGCTTGGGAGAGCTGTAATATGGACCTTCCTAAATCTCAATATTGTAAAGTATTTAGTGTTGAATAGGGCTGAAAGGAAACATTATTTGAGTTTGTTTTTAATTAGGATTTACCCAGCTTGAAGTTTCCAGACTAAACATGGACTCAGCCTGCAGCTGAAGTCTGTACGTTTCCAATCTCCCAGGGTGTTTCGTGGCTCCACAAAAATTCTGTTGGACAGCATGTGTACATTTGAAAAGTGTGCATGGGAAAAATGTACTCATTGCAGACTTCAGTAAATATGAGGGGGGACCCAACCCCCCAGGAATTTGTTTATAAATAACTGGTGCATTTATTATTACATGTTCAAACTTCAGTCACCTTCAAAGTACTTTGCATTTGATGCAATACACCTATCGAGATGTTTTTTCCATTTTATTTATTGATTTATTTGGGTATTTCTAATCTGTCCAATCACAACATATCCGGATGGCTTACAAGAGTTATTCAATAAATACAATGTAATAGAATTATCATAATAACCCAAACATTATAATAATACTAATAACCCATGACTGCAATACAAGCATAATTTAAACATTTAAACTTTACCTTTAATAATTTAATACCTTTTTAAATACCTTAAATTAAAAGGTCTTGACCTGGCGCCGGAAAGCATATAATGTCAGCGCCAGGCGGACCTCTCTTGGGAGCACATTCCATATTCAGGGCGCCACTGCAGAGAAAGCCCTCTGGGTATTCTGTCTCCTAATCTTCAAGAAGGGTTCCTGGAGCAGGGCCTCTGCTGCAGATCTTAAGGGATGGGAGGTGCATATAAGGAAAAAGATGTTCCTCCAGGTATCCTGGTCTCATTGCTTAAAACAGGTTTTGAACTTGTTGATTTTAATGCCTTTTAGTTCTTCTGCAGTTTCTTGTTTCACCTCTTCCACATCAGCAAAAGATTTCCCTTTGAGGACTTTTTTCATCTGGGGAAACAAACAAAAAATAATTGAATGGGGTGAGATTGGGTGAATATGGAGGGTGAGGTGCAAGGGTCATGCCGTTTTTGGTCAAAACTGTTGAACACTCAGCTGAAGAAAATTACACCACCACAAGTTGTTCTTGTAAATCAGCCTTCACAGTGGCAAACATGTTGAAGGAGTCTCCAAGAAAAAGGAAAGGAAAGGACTCACTGAAGCCAAACGCAATAACCCAACTGGGTACACTGATGAAGATGGGTTCCTAGAACACTCACCTAGCAGGGGAAGCCTGTAGTATGAGGGGTCTGCCCCCCAGAAGGTTTTTGGGGGCCCTCCCTGGTACACACACACATGCTTTAATCAGTGGGAGGCAAATCCATACATTTCAAAGAACGATGCAATTGATGCATGCATTTGGAAGAATGTGCATGAAGATATATATGGTCTGTCATTGAACAGAAAAACACAAAGATTGTAGTATGATACAGACATGAATTCAAACGAGCATCAAAATGAAATTTGGAGAAGTTCAGCAAGCTCATATTTTGCTGATTTGCACCTCTACAGTGTTGGAAAGGGGAAACCATGGAAACTGTGAAAGTGTGGCTAGGGAGGGCCAGAATCTTCTGTAAGAACATTCCACACTGCAGCACTTCATAGCAGATCCCACTTCTTCAATTTTAATATCTGGTTTAATACTGGAGGAGTTGGTGCACTTACAAAGCCTATTAACAAGAGTCGCTCTCATAGGGCACTAATGTATCTGATTCCCTGGAGTGACTATATTTTTAACACTTGGGTGTGCAGTCATTCTACTCTTAGTAGACTTGTTGATCAATTTCATTTATCAGGTATGCTAGAGTAAAAATCATCTCTTTGTGAGCCTTCCCTTTTCTTCAGCGTTCCCTTTGCTTTGCCACCTTTGTCTGTGATAGTGAATTCAAAATATAGCACATCACTAAGTGGAACTACTTATTCCCATTCTTACCTAGGTTTCTATAGTATCTGGTTTTTTCATTCTGTAACTTTTTAAAGAGGAGCTTTACTCAAGTATCTTGTAATATAAGCCACAGATTGCCTTCTGCCACAAACTGATAATGGCCCAGGTGTGCTATGGAATAACCTACCTGAAATAGTGCTGAGTAATGTAATTTCCCTGTATTTTCTTATCTCTCAAAAGACTCTGTAACTGAGCACTCAGGATGTTCCTTGGAGTATTTGTGGCCTAGATGTGCTCTAGCAGGTAGTTTAGTTTTTGTCTGTAGGTGCATATCCAGGCTCACTTCACACAAATTAGACATCACCCCCTTCTACCTTAAAAGCAAGATAGTTGGAGCCAGAGGCTGAATTCTGGAAGACTATTTTAGACTTTCCTGTGGGATTGGGCATGCTTAGGGCATTTTAGAAGCATCTTTGTCTTCCTCCTTGCCCCTCATATATGATAAACTGCTTTTGAAAGTCTTCCCAGTTTTAATAGTTTTACTTGATGACATAGGAAGGTTTGTAAAATAAGCATCCACACAGACTCTTTCGATGCACAAAACTAGTTGCATGGTTCTTTGGATCCCAGCCCATAGAATGGTGTCTGAAAAAGTGAAGTTTTATATTAAAAACATTTTTTATGGAGGTGAGTATTTGGATGGAATGCTTTGGAATACCAGAAACAGGTGGACAATACTTACTCTGTATTAATTATTTTTGCATGAAAATGCAATATTGTGTATGTATTGTAAAATGTTACCAGATTACAATGACTGCACAACTGTTACAGAATTAAGTGCATGCATTTTCCTTTTATTCCTTGGTGAATATTGGCATTGTTCCGTGGAAAACTCTGTGCTCTTTTGAATGGATTAATTGGAAGAAACTATTTTTGAAAACATTCTCAGCTTTGGTTAAACCGTCCCTAGATTGCTGTTACACATATATGCCATTTATCTGGTCTTGTCTGTCTTCACAGTGCACTGTGCTTGTGAGAATAATAAAGATCTTTGATGGAAAGGGTTTTTCCAAGCACTTCATTAGAAGACAAGTTTAAATAATTGTTCACATTTTCCATTGGTAATGAAGCAGGGGAAGGAGAAACTGACTGAATCCTTCCACTTTCTCCCTGAGATGAATCCCAAGAGAAATTTAATGACTGGAATGCCTCTTAAAGGGGTGGCTGGAGATCACCCGAGTGCTTATAGACATGGGCTACAACTTAGACATGGCTGCTACTATGCTTGAGAGCTAGGTAGAGAGACTCTTTTGCCATTAGTACACATGTGCGTAACTCTGAACTAAGAGAAGGGAGTGAGGAATTAGCTTCAGGAAAAATAAGTGAGTGCACCCCACTTTATGTTGGCTCTTTTCAGGGAGCCCTTATTACATCGGCATCAGATTAATGGATTAGATGCTATTGTAGATTTGTTTGTAACTGTTAAACCTCTAATAGTTCAACTTTGGAAAATAGATATTCTGTCCTCCGTCTTGGAATGGCTAACACAAATTCTTACTGAAATGGAAAAAAAATATGGCTGAATGAGCTTGAAGAAATGGCAGAAATGTGATACCCTCACAGTCTGTAAATAATAAGATTGTAAATTATTTCCATTGCAGAGGCATTTTTTTTTAAAATGTAAGCGTGAAATGAATTTAAGAAAAACAAACACATTCCAGTATGTGAGTAGTATTACTGCTTCCATGTATTAATAAAGGGGAAAATAATATATCTGATGCATTGTATGTTCGTGGGTAACTATAGAACTTATAGGAAGTGACCTTTCTGTATCATTGCCATAAATTCTCCACAGCAGATGCTGCTGTGCAACTCAGGTTCTATGATATTCTTGCCTATTTGTTTTTACAACAGTTGTGATTGTTGGGAAAGAAAGAGGCAATTATTCTCGTCATGCTTTCCAGGGTAATGGAATGACACTTCAGCTGAGCACTGTGAAGCCTGGGAAGAAGTTCTGCAGACACAGAGATGGTGGAAGAGCTAGGGCCAAGGCCTCCATCTCCAGGTGTCCAGACAGACCCTGGACACCAACAGGGTTTGGAAGTGCTGAGAGGGGACATGAGAAAGGAGCAAGAAGAGCCTGGCCCAATCCCTGACCCCATGACACAGAGTCAGGAAAGAAAGGCTAGCCAATTAGAGGACGCCTAGCGTAGAGCTAGGAGGCTAGCCCCTCTCTGGACAAGCACACCCAGAGGGGTGGAGCCCAGGGTTACCGAAAAGGAGGGTTTCCAGGAACAGTTTCCAGTTTGGGTTCAACTAACCGATTCATGTATGCTCCAAGGCTCTTCCTCTGTTGGCTATTAGTTGGCTGGCTATATACAGTGGTACTTCGGCTCACAAACGCCTCAGATCATGACCAAATGGGGTTGCGAACAGAAATTTCATAAAAATTTTGCCCCAGGTTGCAAACTCTGCATCAGGTGACGACAGCGAGCGTGCCCGCCTTCCCTGCACAGGCGTGATCGCGGTTGTGCTGGGGTGGGGGGGAGATGGCCGCGTTCGTGCTGTGGGGGAGATGGCTGCGATTGCGCCTGTGTTCCCTGTCTGAGTGTGCCCACCCCCGCCTTCCCCCCATGCGCCTGCACCCGCCTCTCCCTTCAGCGTGCCTGCGATTGTTCCCGTCTCCCCCCATCCCCCTGCACAATCGCTGGGGCTGCAGGGGGGGGGGGGGATGGCTGCTATCTTTGTTGTTCTTTGTCACTTAGCTTCAAATTTTTGTGAGTAAAAAAAAAATAGTTGCAGAACAGATTAACCTTATTTACATTGATCCTTACGGAGAAATTTGACTTGGCTCACGACCAGTTTGGGACATGACCAGAGTCCTGGAACGGATCATGTTCATGAGCCAGGGTATCAGTGTATTGGAAAAATATTTTTTTCCCGAAGAACTGTCAGTTGGTTGAAAGGAAGAAGGAGGGAACCCAGCTCCTGACAATGATAGGCGTTGCGGATTATGTAGAATTTTCCTCTGCAAAAGCAAATTGTTACAGTACAATTTTGTTTCTGTGTTGCATATGTCACTAAGCTTTGCTAATAATGTTAACAACATGACTAAGCAAATAGTTTTCTTCTGCTTACATGTACTTTATTTATGAAACTACTGTGGTTTTGTGTGGAGATGAAAAGCTAATTTTAAGACTAGTTTAAATTTAAATAGGAAATACACTTCAGTTGTGCAGTCACTTGCATAATTACTATTTGGAATGAATGCTTCAATGTGTACATTTTTACCCCCTTAAATGTGTGGTTAAATAAGTTCATTTCATTGTCTTTCAATATTTATGAACTTCACAAATAAGTTACACTATTACCCATATGGATACAGGCTATATTTGAGATTTGGGAACTAATCTTTATAACACTGATTTTTTTTAAACATGTAAAATAGATTTTCTTTACAACTTTAAGAACTGCTCTTTCTAGCTACCAGCATATTTTCCCGTTCAATATAGCTTCGCATGAAATATTTCACAAATTTGGTAGAAATCTACCTCCTAAGGTCTTTGAAGTTTTAAGGACACTATTGAGTTTCTATAATGATGATTTCAGCCATTTCTGAATCTTATCTAAATTATGACAATAAAAATGGAGGGCAGGGGGAAGCTTCTGTTTGCAACAGATAAACTTTTAGGGCCTTTTTAACTTTTATTCTACAACATTTGGACAAAGACTGAATGTGTAAAGCATGACTAAGCAGAGTAGTTTCAGCTCATGATGAATGTTCAGATCATTATGATTTCATTTATCTTTTCCATGGGATAATATAGGATATCAATATCTGGCTTGAGTTGTTAAAGGGGCAAGGAATGATGGAGGACAATGAGGCTGGTTGATTTAATGTGATGCCTAGTAAGGTTCTATACTCAGTGTGGGGTTTCATACAGATTTCAAGAGGTCATCCGTACTGAACCATGAAAGAACTTGTTGCTGTGCCTACTTAAATAAGGAAAGTATTATCTGGGGGAAGGTGGCAAGAATAGAAAAATAAGGAATGAGAGCCTGGTAATGCAGGGGGAATTGGGAATTAAAGGTAGCTTTTGTAATGCATAAATAGAAATTAATTTTATACCACCTTTCTAATTATGGGGATTGTAGTGTGGTGAGTTAGCTTAGAATAGGAACAAGAAGAACCGCTGTCTTAAGAACATAAGAGGCCTGCCTAGTTCAGCATTCTGTTGGGCAATTAGCCAGCCAGCTGTCCTTGGGAAGCTACAAGCAGGATGTAAGTGCATTAGCAGTTTCCCACTCTAGCAATTGATAACGAGAAGCATATTGCCTGTGATAGTAGAGGCAATACATACTATCATGAGTAGTAGCCATTGCCTTGAATTTACCTAATCTCTTTTTAAAGTGACACAGATTCTGTAATTCTGCCATGCAGCAAATCCAGAAGCACTTTATCTTGAGATATGCATATGATGAAAGTAATTCACTATTGTAGGAGCACACAGCACATGAGCTCTCTCATTTTCATAGAAAGATGGATATCCTAGTGTTTGTTTTCTGAGTGTATGTTTAAGCACAACTGTTTTGCTTTGTTGCTGATCTGAACAACTGTACAACTTTGCATTCATTTATCCTCTGTGTGAGGGTGATTTCTTGCTGTTTATTACAGTATTGTTTCCTTTGCATGTCTTCCTGGTTTCATTCTCCATCTCAGGATATTCCTGGGCATTTTGTATAATACTGGTAGAGAACCCTGCCACCAGTATTATCTTTTCAAGACCTTTTATTGTCACTCAGAGTGATTCTTTGGAGGAGTCTTTTCCTTTTAAGTTTTCTGCTTTGCTGGGCAATATGCTGCTTTTACAATACAGTGTGATACTACCCTCAATATGCTTTTTCTTACTGTTCTTGTAGATTTTTTTTTTTTATTTTGAGGTGAATATACCTCACAAGTTCTCTCCTTCTCATCTGGTTTCTATTATTCACCTTATATTCTCCTTTAAAACTAGGAACTCTAACTTCCCCATCTTGGCTTGGAGGCTTTTCAGCATTAGTGTAGAAACATCTAAACGTGGCATCACTCTCCAAATGTGTCTGCTGTTTTGCTGCATGGTTCTTCATGAGTGTCTGTCATGCTCTATTTTATATTTGTGGTCTTTTTGAACATTTGCTACATTTGGTGACTGGCTTCATTTGGGCAATCCAAAACATGTGCTGGCTGCATTTGGGCATCCAAAATAGCTTCTTTCTCATCCCTGATGATGGTTCATCCCAAATTGGATACTTCCCAGTTATCAGCCTTTTTCCAGTGGTCACTTTAAAAGGTATGCTTTCTTCTTTTTGAGGTTGAGCATAAGAAAACTGGTTCAGATAGAACTCATGCCTTTTGTATAAGCTCAGGGTGTCCCAAGATGTCTCCTAGATTCTATCAAATGTAAGCCCTCTCCATCACAATCTGATCTCAACTTGTGGCATTTTGATCCATAGATGAGATGGGAGGTTAGGGTTTAAATTTGTTTAAAACTAGGAAATTTCTTCAGACAACCTGAGCCTTTACAGAGATTTGAGTTCTCATCCATGCATCAGGACTCCTCAACTTTACTTTGTCTAGCTGGCCTTGTGCATAGTACTTGGTCATTTGCTTGAAGTCTTGCCGGTGACTTGCATGTGAATTTGGCTTACTAGGGCATCTGTGTAGGCATTTATTATGGCATTCAAAGTCTTCCGTACTCCTGAAGCTCACTCTAAATGTAGCAGCAGAACAATCATGCAAACATTCTCCCCTTTGGGTTTTAAGTTGGGCTATTCGTTTTTTGTTTTTACTTTTATAAGTGCTATGAAGAGGCTCTTAGCCCCTGCCTTTCTCTTATATCTGACAAGGGCATCTCTTCTCAACACCCAGGCTCAAGCTTCTTGAACTTCTGTGAGGGATAAAAATTCTAGGAAGACTTAATCTTGTCCTTGGCCGTGACAACAAACTTAGATATACTGCCATCCTTATTACTGAGGCTGTCAGCAGCATTCCATAGTCTTGCCTTAGAAAAGCCTTTGCCTACTTTTGTGACTGCATAATTCTGGATTGTTGTTGGTTATGCTGGCATGTGATCTGACACATTTGCTTTAAAAATATCAATAATTTCAAAAACATACCCTTTCAAGCACTTGTGCAAGCAGAAGTGCTTTCTAGTGCAAAGTTACAACTAGATGTAACCCATGGATTTTTGGCATGACAAACTGACAGCATATGTTGAAAGGACAGCAACTGAAAGGCAGTGTCATACAATGTATTTTGCTGTGGGGCAGCGTAAAATTTCAGGCCCACTGCCCCTTTGTATTTGCGCCTACAGTAATTAAAATCGACAACTTCCATCTGTGCAGTTAGCTGTTGCTAGCATGATACTGAATGGAAGAAATAGACATTACCAAGAATGGTGTAAGAGTAATTCAGTAGAAGATAAGAGCTGTGCAACTTGAGCTAAACCATAAGCAAGGCATTATTATTGTTTCAATTGCAAGTTGGAACTGTTGTGCAGTTCCAACCTGTATACCTTTCCATCCAGTAGTTCAGAGGTACAGTAGTTGGTAGATTAACCATTCTGTACGTACCAGAGACACAGTATAATATTGTATCAAGTTTTATAAATTTTTGAATTTTGGGATATGCCTTCATACTTCACACATCTCGTATGAAAGAGTCAAACAGATGACATTTACTTATCTAAAGGTAGCTCCCAGTGAAAAGCAGCTGCAGATCGTCAGACATAAAACACTGTACAACACTTGGGTTTTTCAGTGGGGTTTCATTTCAGTTGAGAATCAAATATGTAAACTCTATTTTTGAAAACCATCGTATCTACAACTACTTTTTACCAGTTATACGTGTGCAGGTGTGTGCGTGCATGACATTTGTTTTTTAAAGTAATTTTTTACTATCAAAAATAAGTTCCTTCTTTTTCTATGTATTTATAAACCATATTCTTGTGTCCTAATATCTGTTAAATCTTATTTGCAAAAGGTAGGAAAACACAAGCCAAAGCTATTCCCAGCGAGCGAGCAATTCTAGTTCTATCATTGCTTCAAGGATAGTGTGATGAAAAAGGTTGGAAAGGTGACCAATGTTTTTAAGCAAATTGTGAATGCTTGAAATAACTTCACATGTGAAATGAAAATGCTGACTGTGTGAAGTATAGGTTGCTTTTCCCTTGCTGAGCTCACCAAAGTTTCTCAGCCTACAAAATTGCTTTGGTACTTGTATATTAACAGGAATTAAAAAGTAACTGGCACTCTAAATTTAGAATAGTTAAATGGTAAGAAAAAACTTTCCTGATGACATTGACTATTATGCACTAAGTAGAACTTTTACCTGTGCAACTGAATCACTGCAGCCTTCCTCAGCCTGGTGGCCTTCAGAGGCATTTGGACTACACTCCCCAACATTTCCATTTGGCAGGGCCATTGACTGGAAATTCTGGGAGTTGCAGTCCAAATGTGTCTGGAAGACACAAGGTTGGGGAAGGCTGGCCTAAAGGATCTGATGGCTTTGCTGTTACATGCCATCAAGTTGTCTCTGACTTATGGTGACCCTATGAATGAAAGCTCTCCAAAACGTCCTATCCCTGACAGCCCTGCTCAGCAATTGTAAATTCTAGGCTGTGGCTTCCTTTATGGAGGTGCTGCATCTTATATTTGGCCATCCATGGTTTCTTCAGAGAGCCACAAATACAGCTGTTTCTGTCCTGCATGAAACTTTAGCAGTTTTTGAAGCAGCACAAACTAGTAACTGGTCCTGCTCCTCCTCTTATTATTAATTTCATGTCTAGACCACCTGTACCCGAAGCTTTCTGGGTGGTTTGCAGCATGGTATAAGAACAATAAAATACAATAGATAAAACATTAAAAATTATTTAAAGGAACACTAAAAGTCAGTAAAGACAATTATAAATACCTGGCCAAGAGTAAAAGAAATTCACCTGGCTAAGTATATCAGATCCCTGAATGACCAGGGAACTTTAAAGGCCTTCACAAAGAGGGCTGTCTTAACCTGACACTGAAAAGATGGCAAGTTTAGTGCCAGGCAAGCCAACACAGGGAGGTAGTTCCAAAGATGAAATGTAGAACCCCAGCATTCCTCTCAATACAGTATGCTTATCCTTCTGGTTTTCTTTCAGCTTGGTCCTTCTTGTTATCTGGATGCAGTGAAGATGCAGTGCTTCTACTTCTCTTGCTCCTGATTTGCAGCTCAGGTTTCTGTTATGCATGGCACTGACATGCTGTGGAAACAATGGATCCATGAACCTTTGTGCAGGAAGAAATTAGTGCCTTTGTTGCCTGATCAGATTCACAGCTCACAATCATTAGGCCAGACAGAAATAGCTCTGGGTCCCTCCTCCCAAACTTTGCTTAAGCGGCCATTTAGAATCTTCTCCTGAAAATGGATGACTGAGCTATATTAAAGCCTGTGAGGAGCACACACCCTGTTTTTAAAGCAAGGTTGTGCTCCCTGAAGACTGGGATGAATTCGCAAGTTATATAAGTGGCGCAGAATTTGGCAGTGAAGAGGGTTGATTCAGGAGGCAAGGGGCATTTGTCCCCCTTTGGAAACTTACTTTCCCACACCAACTGTAGCCCAAACTCGGCTGAGATATCTTTTCAGGCTTGGCTTGCCACCTCAGCAGGCAGTATCTAATACTGCTTCTGAACTTCTGCTGGTTCTGCTGCATATACACCACCACTGTTGCAGCAGAAATGATAGTTTCTGAAAGCACCACTGGAAACGGGTGGAAATGCTTATTTCCAAAGGAAGACATGCCATCATTCTGTGAGTTCTACTGTTCTGAAAATGACTGTTTCTGCTCTTTCCAGTCACCTTGTGAAATGCAAGCTAGTTGGTCTTGCTAGCACACAGATAACATTGGATAGTGCCCAGTAAATCTACTCTAATGGATTCTAAGGGACTGACCTTTCCTGTTTTAACAGCGTCACTCCCTTCCCTCCTCTGCAGCTTAACTGTAACTTCATTACAGTTCTCAACATGCATGCTCTCCTTATGCTTCCTTTCTTCATTCTATCCAGTTCCTGCATATGCCTCACCTTGATTCAGGCCTTAGGAATCACTGTAAACACCATAAAAATAAAAACACCAGAAGTAAAAACACCATAAAAATAAACAATTAGAAAGTGGTTAATAGCTATCGATAATAGATTTACCAAGAACATAGGAAGAGCCCTACTGAAAGATGAAAGGCATGTCTGTTCCAACATTCTGTTTCCCACTCAGAGAAACTAGGTGCCAGTAGGAAGCCTGCAAACAGGACATTTGAGCAAAAACCAATCTCTGTTCCTCAGCCCTCTAGTTGTTCTAGCCTCCTAATTATTTTGTGGACTGTTTCCATCGTATAATACCCATTCTGAGATAGGTTGACCAAAACTGCATGGTGCCCTAAGTGTGGGTGCACCAGATTTATATAAAGGCATTATGATTCTAGCCCTTTTATTTTCAATCACTTTCCTAATGATTTTGTTGAAAGATGGAGTACACAGTAATTCACTGGAACACCCATATCCACATGCTATTTTGCATTAGATAGTGATAACTTACCTTTGGAGAAGCATCTTGCCTTTTCTTCAAGTAAGACTTGTTCTAGTATATGCTTGTTAATTTTGTATTTAGTAATAATTTTCACCAGCTAACCCAGAACAGACATTAAATTTTGTGGATTGCGATTTTCTGGATCACCCCCTTGATCCTTTTTAAGTAATTGATGACACACTGGCTACTTTCCAGCTCTTTAGTACAGAGGCTGATCTCAGGGATACATCAGCATTTTCACATTTGAGTTACTTGAAATCTCTTGTTTCATTACACTGGTGATTTGTTAATGTTTAATTTTTTAATAAGGCCCAGAGCTTCCAGATGCTATCATTGGTATTTGTTTCAGTTCCTCAACCTCCTTCCCTGAAAATACTGTGGTACTACATCTTCTGAGCTGAACATAGATGCAACAAATTAATGCAACTTTTCTGCAGTCTCTTTATTCTTCTTTAGCATTCACTTTAGTTCAATTGTTGTCCAATAGTGAAGGAAAAAGGCTTAAAAGGAAGGTTAAAAGTACGCTATTGCATTAATTTTTTCTAAAGCCTGAATCCAAAGAAATGAGTGGTTGGTTCCACTCTTCAAGGTAGTTTTAATCTTCTGTTTCTCCAGTTATGTTTCCCTATGATGTGGGAAATTTAAAATGAATTTCATGATCTGGAATGGTTTTTCATTCAAAGTAAAAACGAAAACAAAACAAAACCTAGCGAGCATACTAAAGTATCTCTGTGGATTTTTACAAGTCTTTTTTTTGTAAGGTTCACCTATTTTAGTGATATTTATTAAATTAGCATTCATTTTGTGCATCAGCAGTCTGCATTTGCTTTGGCAACATAAATGGTAACTGCCATTAACGTTCACTTTAAATGGAAGGAATACCATTTTGTGATGATAATATTCTAGTTGTGTTTTCTGTCCCATGCCACTTATCTGTTGAGTGATATCAAATACATGATGAAGAACATGAAACCAATTTGGTTCAGTTCCTGAAAAGTTTGCTGTATAGCTCTGGGAATTAGATTTCATTTCACTGTGGTGCTAAACCTGTGACTTTTTATTATGCTAATAGGAGGAGAGCTTTTGCAGGAATGAGCATTAGATAACATGTACTCCTGCCTCAATTTTATTACCTAGAATGATTGATACAGTGTTTATTGCTATATAACATTCATGGTTTAGTGGCATCTCCACTTTGTCTAACTTTATACTGTCATAGGAACATTTATGATTCTCTCTCTCTCTCTCTCTCTCTGTGCGTGTGTGCAAGCGAGAGAGAGAGAGAGAGAGATTTCTGTTGGAAAAGTCTCAGCATCCTACAGCAGGATAGGCAACCTGTTCAGGCCTGTAGGCACTTGTGTTAATTTTGAGAAACTGTCTTGGGCACCACCACAAAATGGCTGCCATAGGAGGTATGGCTAGTCAGAAAAGACAAGTAATCTTACCAAATGACGGAGCACATAGCAGAGGTGTACTGGGGCTCAGTGCAAAGGTATACTGATTCCCAGTACAATTTAGTACCAACAGAAACATATTTCACAGAAATCTCTTTTTTCCTTTCCTCCTCCTTTGTGACCAATTTATTCTCAGTCTCTTTCAGGGCAGGTTCACAGAACAGAAGAAAACATTTTGAAATCTTACTGTTCTGGGTCTGTTGTATTGTACAGACCCAGTTCCAAAGTTCTTGTAAGATAGGATTAGATTTCTGAAACCTCAGATAGAAAAAAATAGTCTGTTCGAACGTTTTCATCTTCACCATTAATTCCTTGGTCATCAGAGTCACCATTTTATTATTTTTGATACAGAAACACCATAAAGTCCCCTGGCAAGAGAGGCCATAGAACTGGTGTCAGACCATTTCTAGCCTTCAGTCTTTACTGCCCTCAGCATTATTGGAACAGACATATCATTGCTTACTTTATTCCCATTGGTCCAGCACTGTGTCCATCTTCCTATTTACTTTTGGAAATGGAGAGAATATGAAAATACATGGAGGGAGAAAGGGGGAATTGCAACAAAACTGTTTATTTTCATTAATAAAAAGTCTTTGTGGGGGACTAGAGCACCTGGGAACTGCTACAGGTACACTTGGGAAGGGAAAGGAGGAACCTGCCTTAGGCCCGCAGTGGACTAATTAGGAGGAGGCTGCTGCAGTCCATAGGCAAGAATAAAGGGTGGAAATTTCACTCACGGGCACTGCCAGGTTGTTTGGCAAGGTCAGGAGGGACCAAACAAGGGACATGGAAACTGCACTGCCCAGATACAGGGAACAGCAGGGGGTTGGACCAGATGGCCTTTAGGGCCCCTTCCAGTAAATAAAAGGAGGGGAAAGGGCACCTTCGTAGGTACCACAAAAGATGTTTAGGTACATATTGGTACTCGTGAGCATCATGTTGCATGTCGTGGCTTGCCTTATTTGTAGCACTGGATTTGCTTAGCCAGGGTATTAGTAGAAACCCTATGAGTTACTTTAAAAGTGTAAGGGAATTATTTGAGCCATAAATGAATTCAGGTGCTAAATGCATTTCAACATGCTGAATCATTAACATGTCAAATGTTCAGAATAGGTAATTTTATTGCAGGTTGTTTTGCTTTGGATACTGAATAAGGTTTTGTAATTTTATCAGATGTTAATTTTCTCATATGAACTTAAATTTCAGAGAACAGTTTAAGACAGAATAAAGATAACATAACCATATCAGTAAAGAAACGTACCATGGTCAGACAGGAAACCCCTTGATTCTGTAATTACTTGCTAGTAGCTGTCTGCCAGCTGATTCATATGAAACAGTCTGGGGAAAAGCAGGAATAGGGTTTAAATTCAAAGATTTGTATCTAGAAGGCATTTTTAAAGGAGCAAAGGAAATTGAGGCAGAGTTATAAAGTAGCTTAGAGCAAAAAAGGGAAACATGACTTGTTGAAAGGAAGAGAGGAATAAGTTTGGGAGGGAAACTGCTTAGGTTCTCTGGTTACTACTATCCATTTAGCAAGAGCGACTGGCCACAGTTGCAGTTGCTTGATCAAATTTCTTGACAGGACAATCATTACAATTTCAGATAAGCTTGGCCATGCTGTTCCTCACAGATTCTGTTAGATTAGGGTTGCAAAATCTGCCTGATTGTAGCCCCTTTCCTTTGTTTGTGGAGCTATCCCACCGCTCTATGACATCTAAGACTTAGAGTAAAAGTGTGTGCATATGTGTTGGAATGGACATATTTACTACATCTCCTTTACATTCCTGATTCAGAGGCACAGTTGTCTTATAGACGGGTTATAGTCAGTAATAGTTGGCTTCCATTTCTTTCATTCCATTTAGCTATTCAAGCAGTTGTCCACAAGGTTGTCCACAAGGTTGTCCACTGCGTTGTGCACAAGGTTGTCATACTTTGTACATGGTACAAAACCATGTAAGCTGACACTGTCATACACAGCAAATCTCATGCCCTCATTAGAAGACCCCTTTTCGGAGGGAAAGTTAGAGGCCACAACAGAGGGCAAGGCCCACAGCATCGTAAGGCTCTGAGCTTGTTGAAGGTCCCAGACATTTGGGATCTAAGGGAGCTTCCTTCAGAGAAGAAGGCTAAATGCTGCATGACTCTTAGGGAGCAATGGTACCAGAGGAGGCAGGAGGAGGGCGTTTCTGTCAGCAAAACTCAAGTAAGCGATAGGCTGTAGCAGTGATCTCCTGAATCACTAGAAGTGTAAAGTAGTCCTCAGAATGATTTGAATTGTGCACATCTTTGTTAAAGTAAAAAAATTGTGAAATTATATCTCTTTCTGACATTTTTGATTTTGCTATCAGTGTTATCTTACAAGAACATTAGTGATGGTTGTTCTAGATGAATGCTGTTTGATTCTAGAACAGTGTTAAGTCATAATTTGATACATGATATTTAGATTTTATAAATGTACACTAACTTGAGTGCTGCATTTTGGTAAGGGGTACAAATACAATGCAATCATTCAATCAGCTAATTAAGTGTATATTCATGACATGTTGATATTTTAATTTGCAGGGGCAACCAGTTGGGGACTGTGACTTTAACATTCGTCTGTCATGTATAGAAAAAGAGATTGTATGTCCACGGCATGACAAAATGAAGACTGGCCAAATTGACAAAGCACAAGAACCTTTTAGCGTTCGTAACAAACCATTTTTTGACATCCATGCAGCAAAAAAGGTAAATATGTTTTTGATTATTTAACTTAGGATCTTCTGAGTAGTCATTCTCTTTGCATGTGGCTTTAAATCTCTTTCAAGGTTTCATTGGATTTGAAATATGCATACAAAAACTAGGTGATTAGGTTCATCATGAATTTGTCTCCTGCCTCTTCCCCCTGGGTTTTCTGCTGTTATTTCAGAAGATGGCACAGCAGGATTTGCCTTGTCTTCTGACTCTGAACTAAGCACAAGCCCTTTTGTAGTTGTTGCCCCTCTCCTTTTGTCTGATATTGTTTTTTGGGAATGTCATGGCTTCATATGCCTCTGTCAAACCCCCCCCCCCATCTTGAAAAAAACCTCCATTTTAAAAGGAAGCCTGCTCTTTGACTGCTGTCAAAACTCTGGGCTCTCATAAATAGGTTTAAACATAAGTGACTTCAAATTCTCCATTGTCCAGATCACCTAGAGTCTTTGGAAAAGGTGAAAGAAATGGAGGGCATTGAGAACAGTCAGTTCCAAAGAAAAATTAGAGGATCTTGCTGGGAAGGGTATAATTTACACACTACCATCTTTTCCAGCAAATATCTTCTCATGACTTGACAGCTGTCAAATAAGAAGCGAAGTAGAAAAATAACTATTTGTAGCCTTGCTTTGTCAGGGTCCACATATGGTGCCTCCTGTGCTTTGACAGGGCATTGACATATCGAGGCTACACATTTGGAATAGTTGCAATAGTACAACTCTGCCAAAAAAGGGGAAAATAACAAAAAATACTCAAATCTTGGGCATTTTTTTAAAAGTAGCAAATCAGTGACAGCTGCTCTAGTACTTTGAAGGGGCTTCTATTGGTTTTCATTTTGGAGAATGTGAAAAATGATTTCAAGAAATAAAGGGGTTAAGTGGCAAACAAGCAGTGGTAGCTGCAGAATGGGATATGGTTGGTCTAGGTGAGACCAAGCCCCCAACACTTACTCTGAAGTTCTTCTTAGCTCTTGTGGAGTGCTGCTACTGGTGGTGTCCTGGGTGAGGTTGGCAAGAGCAGCAAGGAACACTGTTGCTTGTCTGCCACTTCCTCATACCCGCAATGGGGTCAGATGCCTGGGTTGAAAAGACACAACAGCCCATCCCATCTTCAGCAGTCCCAGAACAATCCACCTGAAGTTCTGAAGTAAGTGGCTAGTTACCCTGGATGGGTTGTTGAATCATGTGAACTCAGTCACAGAGTTGTGCCAGTGGTTGCACAGAAAGAAGGTAGCTCACACACCAGTATCTTTATTCCCCTTCTCTAACTGAAAACACTCACAAGAGAATTGGACTTTCTTCTATAGCGTGGGCTGTACATTATGGGGCTGCACTGGCACATGATTTCTTTGCCTGATTTCAGGTGGTGGTTCTTTTCTTGACACCACAACCTTGTTAGAATGTTCTTTAAGAATTTTTTGAAGGAAGTCTAATTTATAATTCAGATTTATGATTTAATGAATCATTAAACACTATGGTGACATGTCTTCTGACTTGAACCATGCTTCAAGTTTCCATCTTCACTGGCATAGATTGGGTTTTCTTGACAACTTGGGTGCTGAAGCCATACCTGTGATTGTTCTGCTTGCTGTTAATGGCTATATAAGACAGCTTAGCATTTTGTGGACACATGAAGATCCACAGTGGTATGGAGTCTGGAGAAGCCTCAGGAATAGACTCCTATTAATTGCAATCCTCCTCCTTCAGTTTGGCCGCCATAGTAATTGTTGTTCAAGTATAGTTTGCCTATGTACTTTCTAATTATTTGTTGTCAGGGAAAAGTATGTTTTGAAGGCAGTTATGCAGCAGTCCTGCTGAAGCTAAGAAGGGCTGCTTCTGTTAAGTGCCTGGATGGCAATATGCCTGGAACTTGGCATATGATGCTTTCAGTGCCATGTAGAAAAGACAGGGTCTAAAAAATTAATAATATAATACTGTGATTGTAAGTTGCTTTTGAAAAGCAATTAATATGAGAGCCATTATTATTGGAAAGTTGTATATAATAATTGAATACAAATGTTTATAAAAGTTGTATACAAATAAGCAATTAATAATTTTCTTTCATAATTGACTTTCTAATATATGATTGGTTATTGTTAAGATAAAATATGCATATCCGCTCTGTACAAAAAAGAACTAAATAAAATCAGCAATCAATCCAATCATTCTTTTCTGTTCCATTTTAAACCAAAGCACTTCTAAATTGGCTGTTTCCTCTCCCTTCCCTCTGCTTTCCCAATGGTTCACAGAAGCAAAGGCAGCTGGCCAAGCAGAAATGTCTCCCTTGATCTCCCCTTGGCATAATGAGGAGAAACCATTGGCCTGCTAGCAATTCCTTTGCACAATGTAATGCATTATTAGACAAAAACACAAATATGGAAGTTCTTAAAATTTTAAATTACTGGGGGAAGGGAATGCCAAGATTGGAATTAGTGGTTTAGGGGGCTTATGAACTTGTCTGGATTCCTTCTCTTTCCCTGCACCCCTCCAAAAATGTAAGTGAGGTACAGCCCTTGTATCCTCTTTTTTCAACAGATAAATTGTTATGAATTCCATACAATGTAAATTACCATGAGTGGAAAAGGTGGAATAAATAGTGTTTTGTCATAGCTGTGTGAACCTCTGAGATCCTTGGAAAATGGAGCGTCCTAAGTCTAGAATTAGGCAAATGTCTCCAAATAAAGGAGGAAAGAATAAAAGAAAATATAGATAGGCTTATCAGTTATTGCTGCTGCTGGACAGTAGAGTCTAACATTTAGGCAAATTAACCTTCACTATTGTAGCTATGTCATCCATAGTCCATAGAGTTGAAAGAAGTTAAACACCCAGCCAAATAAATGGTTTAGAAAATAACTGTTTTAATATCTTTAAAAATTACCTAGTGGTCACTTTTGTTGCTGTTATGGTTTCTGTACCTTACTCATAATAGTAAGTTGAGGTTCAATTGCCTTGAGGTGCTCTCTTTCTTTCATATGATACAATTTTATGTTGTTTCTTTTCTGCTCAGTTTTATGCATACACATTCAGTTTACTTAAAGGAATTTACACAAGGTGTGTGCTTTATTAAAGCATAACACAGCAACAGGAATACTGCAAAAACCCTTTTGGAGTGGAGAAACACTGAACTAAAAGTTGCCTGTGGTGACAACATGCACATCTTTGCATTTCTCTGTGTTGTGGTACTGTCCTTGTCCATGTGCTAATTATTTTCTGGGTTCATGTTTCATGGAGTCCACAGAATAGTTCAGTGATTCTCTGTTGTGTTACAGGTAATTTTCTACATGAGTATTGCAGGTAGCATCTGCCTCTTTTATTATAGAGACAGATAATCTGTTCACAGGTTTATCTTGCCTTTGGACAATACAACAATATTGCCTGGTATCCCTACCTGTTCCTCTTCCCATTTTTACTTCTGTATTCCAGTCGTATAATCATGAGTATTTTCCTGCTCCTAACCAGATGGCCTGCAGTTCCCAGGTAGCAGAGAATAGTAGCTGTATTACCTTCCTGCAGAGAATGGGCTCAGGCTTGGAGGTGACTTAGAGGACTGACCCTTTCTTCTCTCTCTCTCTTTGGCCTTGGATGGATATTATGTTGCTTCTCTCGCACTCTGCTATCTAATGCTAAAAGTAAGGAGAAGCAGATAGGTTTTAGGGAATTTCCTGCTCTGAGCTATCCAATAGCTGACATTTTTGCAGAGCAAAAAAGGAGCTAAATACCTTCAAAAACACACACATTTATTTATACCTCTCTAGTATAGAAAATATTATTAGGCCAGTATTCTATAAAAAGTTTTTTTAATGTTAAAAAGAGTGGTTGATTCCTTTTTCTAAGCTTTGCATTTTTCTAGTTTGGATGTATTGCACTTGTTTGTTCTGTCCATTGCCTTATTTTTTCAAGGTTAGCCTTTTGATTTAGAAAGTGCTATTAATTTGAAAAAGAAAAAAAGAGCTGACTTTGGAAAAGAATTGCCTTGGATCTCAGATTCAGAGATACTCCTATGAGGGATATATTAGTAGCTATTACTGACTTTATTTAATGGGTTCTGAAAGGAGGAGTAGAATCCTGCTGTAGGAAGAAGCAAGGGCTGTATGAAAACAGTGTTTGCCACAGTGATAGTTCCTGTTTTCAATGTGCTTTAAAATTTCCGAAAGTCAATTTAGCCAGGGATGTGGATAATTTAACTAGAGCTATAGTTAGATAGTATTAATAGAATAACATAGAATAATATTGTTCAATAAATAGAACAAATTTTGTCATTCTATTAGTCAACTGCTTTCCCAAATATAGGGGAGCAATAAACTTTGTTTTCTGTATATTTCCGTAGGATTTTAAAAGGACAGTGATATTAAAGATAGTATGTGAGGGAGTGCCTTTAAAGAAGAAAAGCTGAGGAATGCTATGAGTTGTATGCTGTTTTTCTGTCAAGCATGCATATGATTGTACCCTGATTCTTTTTTTGATGGTATGATAATGCACTGAAAGGCTAAATATGCAGCAGCCACGTCATTGCTTTCACCAAATGTGCCTTTGTGAAACAAGTATACTCAAATAATGGCTATAGTTTTAGAATTGATTGAATAAAGGATAGGCTGTGTATCCAGTTTGTGTGGCCAGTCATCACTTCATTACCATATTCAAGGACTTTGATTTATGTGGAAAGATTTGTAACAGAAGATGTCATATGGCTGTGCAGGAATTTCCAGTTGGTTCCAAACAGCCCTTAATGTTAGCAGAAGATGTGTGTGTGTGCTATTTCTGTCAGCTACCCCTTGCAAGAAAAGCCTCTTGCACTGCTTCCCATACAGCTCCTCTACGTTCCTTAACAATAATCCTCAGAAGTGGCTTTTCAGGGTGTGCAGAGCAGAGGAATGGGCAGGAAAACTGTTACAGCAGTGGAACCACATCTGCAGCTCTGATCCATTAAGTGGGTGAGGGCGATCACCCTCCTGTGACTGTTGGATATACTTTCAAGATTAGTCTTCAGGTGGTAATCATGACCCAGAAGGAAAGAAATGGGCTGTGTTTTGGTTTCTGTTGCTCCTGAGTTGATCAAAAGTTGCTCTTTGTATATCATTACCAATATCCTCATTTTTGCTCACCTACCCACCAATTTCTGGGGCAGAAGCAAGGGGATCAAAGAATTAAAACTACGCATCGTTTTTGGTGAAGTGGACAGGAAAAATTCTTAAATGGCTCTTACTAAATATTTGCATGTCAGTAGCTGGAACAAAAGTAGTGACTGCATTTGAGGAGGCAAACAGTAGAGGGAAAAGATGTGAGGAGAAAACTTTTTATGTTTTAAAGGTGAAAATTGGTGCTGGGAGGTTTGAACATCTTGGCATGGCATGTGCTCTTTTATCATATTTTATTTATCTTATTTATTTATTTAGGAGACTTCTATGCTGCCCCATTCGCCGAAGCCTCAGGGCGGCTCACAACCATAAATAAACTTCAAAATAGAATAATATAAATTAACAATATAAATTAAGTCGCCCTGGCCAAAGAATAAAATGAATAAATAATATTAACAATTAAAATAACATTTGAATAAAAAGGTCTTCGCCTAGCGCCGAAAAACAAATAACGACGGTGCCAGGCAGACCTCTCTGGGGAGCGCATTCCATAGATTGGGCGCCACTACAGAGAAAGCCCTCCTCCGAGTACTCACCCTCCTAATTTCCTTCACGGAAAATATATTTATCATATATTTTAGGGATGTGGCAAGAGACACCCTGTTAATCTGGACACATCCCATGTCTCATGTATATACCACACTGCTTACACTTTTAGCAGTAGTAGTACCTGGTAATTTGCTTTAGGCCTCATTTACATTAGTATTTTTTTTTTTACGATAAGATACTTTTTTATTTGACTGCTCTGCTGACACTTGCAAGTTCATGTATAAAACATAACATACTGTTATGTCCTTGACTAAAATGTCAATCTGGAAAACTCATCAACCCAGGCAGGCAGCTCTGTTCTATTTCAATTGGTAAGTGCCTGAATGAATAGCAGAGCTTTGCAGCATGCCACAAAGGTCATCGGAGAAGGAATAAATCTAAACGTTTACAGAAGAATGAAGTCCTCTGGTATAGATTTTGAATGTTACATGTACTTTAACTAGAATATCGAGCAACGTCTTTCAATTTTCCAACTTTGTATTATTTTTTCCTCTTACTAACAACTGTGGATATGGTCTGTATTTACCTCAAAGTGTCCTCTACAGTCCATATGGAAATTGGTTTTCAGTGGTCATTAGACTTTCAAATAACTCATGAAATGTAGTCCTGTTCTTGTCACAGACTATATCAAATCGTATTACCAATCTGTTCTCTTTTTGTATTCAGTTAAATCAGTGGCTATAGGAATTAATTATTTTCTTCTATTAAATACAAGAGGGACCTGCAACAACATGTTATAGTGTTTAGAATGCTCCTGTTCACTGTTCCAATTAGTCAGTGATGCTCTCTTTCTGGCTATTTCATTAATTTCCCTCTCCTCTATTTTTCACCCCCTCAACAGTCAATTAGCATTACTTGGCAATGGAGAACATTCAGTCTTCATTAGGCTGTTTCTGAGGTTCTTTCCCTTAGAATTTTTCTGAAGATTATTTGTTGTTTGCAAATCTTTGCTTTCCCTCAAGCTTGATTATAACTCCTTCCAATATGGATGGTGCTGTTTTCATATGTAAGTATTGGCAGTCACCTCTGAACCTTGGCAATAGAGCAGATTATAAGAACATCAGAAGTTAAGAACATAATCAATAGCCACTTTCATCTTAAATGGTTTCATGAAGACTGGCTTCATTTTAATGCAGCTGTGCAACTGATCATCTGGCTTTTCTGCTTAGATGGGGCCTGATTATCAACCATGTTAATTGTGAGTAACTCTCAACTTTGTCTTCAGTACAAAACACTGGCCCTGTTTTATGAGTATAAGATACTTGCATACTATTTGTTGCTGCAACTTCAGATTACTATCCTTTATTCTATGTTTATAAATCCACTTTTATTTATGTACTTTTCCTTAAGCAAATTCAGTGCAAGAGATTATTTAATTCTCTGGAAAGTCAATAAAATGTTTTGTGCTATAAACATAAATGGGCACAAATATACTCTGATTGTACGTTATCTCATAAGTCTGACTGGCAGCATGCTTGCAGGGATAAGTATGGGGAAAGCAGAGATTCTGTACAGTTTGCATTTTAAAAGATGAACAGAGGAGAAAGGGGGAGGAATTTGTTACATGAGGAAATAGGTTGTCTTTCTAGAAAAGAAAGTGTAGATTGGGTGTTATTTCTGTTCTTCCTGCTTGCAGTAATTTCCTGAGGCCAAAGCAGATACAGGAAGAAGGGTGCTGTGATTTGCACCTCCTGCCACCAGAAATTCTGTTTTCTTGCATATTCAAAGGTTTATTGGTAGAAAAATGAGATGAGATTGGCCAGGCAGCTTAATGCTTTCCCTTTCCCTTTCCATATATTTCAGTGATCAAACCTATTCTTTGTTGGATAAATGAGTTTAGGGGGTGGGATCACTTTAGGAGTCAAGAGAGCAACTAAATATGACAGTGATGTAGGAATTTAAAGATGCGCAATTATTTTGCTATCTTATAGTTGCTTTATTGCTTTGGATGTTATTTCTGTGGAAATTTAGAATTAATTTCTTCAAATGAAAACTCTGTTTACTATAGTTCACTTAAATAATTTCTATGAAAACAGTAATTTGGTATTTATCTTGTGGTTTATCAGAAACACAAATGGCATGCTTCCCTGGTTGTCAGAAAATGTGAATAGGTTGCTTTAGCATTCAGTGAACAAGCAAAAAATTCAAGAAAGCAAAACTTTTAATAATTTTGATCATGGTAGCTAATTTGTGACATTACTGCCAAAAGATTACTTTCTATAGATAAATTCATGGATCTATAGATAAAGCTATCCTGAGAACTGCCAGGGATAGCAATTGCTGGTAGTGTAAGTTACATTAAAAGGGTAGATGGTTGGCAATCACAGTTTAACACTTGTATAAAATTGCAGGTGTTCAATGCTTGTGTGAACAGATCAGGGTTATACCAAAATATTTCACATTTTTAAAGGTGTTGAGATATACTATAGAAACATATTTTAGTAAAATTTTAAAATTTAAATTCTAAATCAGTGAACTCATTAAATATTTTTTTAAAAATTAAACTTTAAATTCATAATATATGTGAACTGGATATGTTATGGGTGGTCATTTTGCTTACTTTGGAGTACTGTATTCTCAGCATTACCTTTTCTGAATATTATGATTGAATCTTCAGAAGGTGGGGACCCTAACTTATCACAGTATGTCTTATGCTAGCATTTTGTATCCCAGGTGCTTCATCAAATGACACCCCTGCTATGTTCATAATTCATATTTTCCTTGTCATACTTGTGCATCAAAACATGCATACTTACTTTTATTGCATATACAGCCGTTTCCCCAAAATGGTAAACTTCAAAGCATAGTCACCAAATATGCATAAACATAGTGTTGTCACTTCTGCATTGCCAATACCAGTCTTCACAGTTCCCGTAAGTATGACCCAGCAGATTTGGTGTCAAATAGTATTGCTGTAATATTTTATAATGTTCTCTTTCATATTAACACAGGAGGCAAATGTCAGGCCTTGTAAAAACATTTCTGCCACATCTGTTTTGTAATTGGACAGCTAATCACTCTTTCCCAACTAGTTTTGAAGCTATTATCCTTATTTTCATTTCTCTCTGCAATTAACTGATAAATCTCTGATGATTTTTGCATCTTTCGTTAATACATTAATTTTTCACATCTTAATTCAACACAATGTATTACAGTGTTAGAATGCATATAGAGACTTCACTGATGTGCATTGCCTAGTTTCAATCTTATTCTCCAACTGCGACATCTGGATTTCCTGGACATACACATGCTTTAACCTTCTGCATAGGCCTGTAAACAAAAATCATGGTTGACCATTCCTGGTGGCTGAACTAAAGCCTAATCATATTTTGGCTGCCAGGTGATGTCTTTCTTGCTTAATACAATATGAAATATTGACATTTTGAGATTGCTCGTTTGCAGGAACTAGGGTAGATCTTGCTAAGACTGGCCAAATGTGTAGAGTAAGTATAACAAGTTGAGCCTGTGTGATGAGGGAAAAACTGCAGTTGGGTTCACAATACTTCTGATAATTAATTATCTCAAAATTGGTTCATAGATGCATATTTATTACCTGAGGATTGCAGTATGATATGATAACTTCTGTATTTCAAATGAGGTCAAATGCCAGGGACAGAATTTTCATGGGATCTCAGATGTGATGCTTTCCATAGGGATTGATTCACATATTGAGGTGTGAAAAATTAATTAATTTAATTTCTTTACTGCCCAATAACCTAAATCTCTCATTAACTGTCAAGGAATTAAAGTGATGTTCATATACTTTTGAATTGGTCTTACATTGTTAACTGAGGTCAAGTCCTCAACGCTTTTGCAGAAATGGTATTAAAAAGTATAACTTCAGTTAATCAGCATCACACTAGAGATAGAAGGAAAATGTATATGTAATCATAGTCACTCAGATATATCGTAAATAGATAAATGAAGGATTTCTTCTTGCTGTATTTGCTAACTATAAGAAATATATTGTGACCCCATAGCTTCCATTTATTTCTTGTGCTGAAGCCCTTCGACTTTTGGTCAAATTCCAAAAGTACAGTTGGCTGGGTTTTTTTCACCTTGACTAATACATGCAGTCACACAAAATAGCACACTAGCTCATGCTTTTTATTTGCTGTATAAACTGTATTTTTACTCTTTCATTAGATACTGAGCTACTACTTAGGTTGCTTCCCTGTAGATATTATACAAGCATAATGATCATAGACTAATAACTATAATTAGTGAATTTCTTAGCTTCTTAGTGATTTTGATTGACTATCAGTGCTCTTTTTGTTTCCTTGATTTTATTAACTTTTGCAATAATAAAATTACATAATAAAAAAGGAAGGAAAATGGCATTGATTTGCTATCATTTCCTGCAACTCCCAGGCTTACCCACCATTGACCATCTGAAGCTGATGGGAGTTGAAGTCCAAAATATCTGGAAGGCACTAGGTTGGGATGGCTGGTTCATCATAATAACCAAAGTTGTAGAAACTTTAGAATTTGCTAGTTCTTTCTAGCATAATCTGGTTGCTACGCTTAGTCCTCTAATCCACAGGGTAACTTCCCAATTTAGGATTACTGTAGGTTACACTGAGTGAAAGAGTAGGGCAGAAAGTTCAATAATGTCATTTGCCAACTTGCACAATCTTTTTAAAATACTGTATAACAAGAGATGTGTCATTTCTGAGAGTATTATGTGATTAAACATGACAGCTGGTCCTAGCAGGAGATGAATTGGATTGAGCAAACGCTGCCTCTAAGAATGAACCATAAAACAGCATGGCAGTTTCTTCAAATCCCGAAACAAATATATGTTCTGATTTTTTTTTTTGTATTTTTCTGCTCCATTTAATGTTTGTATAGCTGCAAATTTCTGAACTTCTTGTGGTCTTTAGAAAATATTTTGTTTTCTTTTGTTGCCCTCAAGCACAGGGTAAAGTTTTTAAATGATGATGTTCCAGACTCATACCGTTGAATAAACTGTAATTAATCCAGGACTACTTTGAGAGACTCAGCCATCTATCAATACAAAATGAAAACAGCAGCAGACAGGGAATAGAACTAAAATTACATTAGACAAGACAAGGAGAACTGCCTGTATTGCTGGATGCTTTGGGTTCCATTGCTAGGTAGAGAAACAATTGACACCATCTGGAGCTCTTCTTTTGCCAAAACCATGACCTCCTTTCTTTGTTTTATTTTCAGTTTTGTTTTCATTTTCCATGCCTTCTGGAAGGTCTGAATCACCTCACCTATATCAGCCCTGTGTTTCTTGCCAGAATTGGTGCTATTATTCTCCCTGCTCTTCTCCCAGCTCCATCTGTTCCTTCTTGTTTTTTGCCCTATTTGTCATCTTCTTCCATTTTCTCTCCTTCCTTTTTCCTTCTCTTTTTCAATATGTCATTTTTGCTTTCTCTCTCTCCATTTGTCCAGTATCTCAAGAAAACTGGAAGAGAATTTACACCTAACATCAAAGCTAATATCTTTTAGTTTTGCTATTATTTTTCACTATCTCTTTTTCTGTAGTACATGTACCAAAATATTTTTCTACTTTCAAGTCATATTATGAAAAATGGCTTTGATGAGATCCCGATTAACACCACCAACTGCAATGTTTCCGAGCTTAAATAATATATGCTAGATCATAGAGGTTTCCAAGCTGGCAAGTAGAGCACAGAATTTATTTTATAACATTAAGACCTGCCCATTAGGCTGTGGTTTTTCTTTGTAACTCACTTCCAATGGTTACAGTTTCTCCCACCCTGTTCTTGCCTTTCCTAACAGCTGGCCGCACTCATTGTTTGTATTTGATCATTACACCATATAGCTATAATCTACTGCTATAGCCTCCCAGCTGGTATGGCCCACTGCCCTCTGGGTTTTTTTTCTTGGAATTTCACAGATGATGTTGCTGTGACCAGCAATTTCTTGTCTTCCCAAGTTACTTCAGTGCTAATGTACGGCTGTAATAGTGATATTTACTTATGTATACTACTTTATCAGTGAATACCATAAGCAAATCAGTTAGGTCCCATAGTTCCATCAGAAATGGGAAGGATAGGGGAATGCCTGCAGGAAGTAACAACAACATGCAAGTCAACTTGTCGGGTGGTCATGATCATCTAATTGTGGTTAGAGAGCAAGCAGATACACATCTTCATTGATACAATACAGATCTGTCACTGTAAGTTTTGATGGTTTAATATTGAGCCACATTATCAGTACTTTTGCAAGATGGATTATCTCTGTGTGGCACCAAATAAACATTTTGTTATCTCTGTTTGAAGCATACTTGGAACTGTTGATTCAAATTAAATTATTGTATAAATTAAAGCAGGATTGACAAATAATAGGGAAATAATTAAAATGTTCTGGCCTTTATGGACAAAACACTACTGCTAGAAAAACATAATTGCACAATTTGTTCTCATATGCTAACATAGTATATCTAGATATATTTGGTTTTAACATGGAAATCTTGACATAATTAAGAATGGGCTATACATGACTATAGTATGAATATAATGTGTGCAGTGAGAGTTTTTCAGTTTTTAGGTTAGTGTAAACGTAGAAGCAAGTTGCAAACTGGCTTAGAAAGAGCGATCTCTTTCACAGCCTACCTATCTTTTGAAATTTCTTTCTTCCTTAGTTTGTTTAAATTATGTTCTAGGATTGAAGTGATCATGCTTAAACACTGACGGGGCCTATTTTTATAGTGGGCTGCCTATACTACAACAAAATCTAGACTATATGTTTATATCTATAGAACACTAAACCATGTTGAAATCAAGCTATAGTACAAAGGAGAATTTATTTGGGAGTACAGACACATGAGCATGTCACTTTGCAAACTATGATTTTGAAGTTGCTCCATTTTCTCGTCTGACTACCATCCAGCAGGAAAACTGCCATAATATACCTGGCTTGGGAGCCATCACTGAGGGTTAAAACTGCTCTAGCCTTTTTCCACTGAGGGGAAAAACTGCTCTAGCGACACTAGAATTTTGCTAGTTAACCAATTTAAGCACATGTATATTGTATAAGGGTACAGAATAGTTCTGTATATTTATATAGGAAATCAAGTATCATATCTGGCAGTTTCGGTATTTTTTGACAATGGTGGTTACATCCCCATCCTGGTGTTAGTACTGTGGTATAGATTGGCGTGTTAGCAGACTTTGGTATCTTTGGCTGTGAAGGCTCACTGTGATTTTTTGTATTCACTGATGAGGAAGGCTTCCTTGGTTGACCTTCCTTGTTTTTAACTGATTTCTTGTTTAAATGTAGAATGCTATTCTTTTGTTTTTTGAAGCTTTCCATTGCTCATTGCTTTAGGATCTGTTTAGGTGTGTAGCAGTATATAAATGCTATAAATAAATGTGCATGTGCCTGGTGCAAAGACCTGAACAGGGTCCTTACAAATTTCATGCAGTTCGGAACCTTGCCTCATTAGGGTTTTTAGCTTTAAAAAATCAGATGATCAGGGCTTCTGAACTGCCCTGAAACTCACAATTTGTTCTAGTTTCCTGGGTCGTCTGGAAACTACTCACACTAAAGGTTCTTCTATGTTGGTAAACCTCATTTCAGGTAGCAAGACACAATATGAAGTCACTGACAGTTCCCTGCTTCCCTCACCAGCTGCAGGGCTAGAACTGGGAAGATAGGGAAATAATTGCTACAGATGGATGGTAACAGCCCAAAACAATTGCAGGAATGCGTCATGATTTCCTCTGTAACTCCTAGCTAGATGGAAAAGAGGACCACATTTGTGGCTGCTCTGTGTTTCAGCACCTCAGCAGCACAGTGTGAAAGTAAGCAAGCTCCATTTTCTTCTCCACACCTATAAATGATGGTTTATGTTGCTCTGCATTTCCATGGTGCTCTGAGTATGTGGATGTGAAGCACTGATACAATCCCAAGCTGTCTTTCTAATCTTGAGGCTGGGGAGATACCAAGGCTTATTCCTGCAGCTGTGCTGTCTTTCCCCGACTAAGTGCCTTAGAGTGCAAGTGAACTATGGACTACCCTCTGCCCCTTCTCTAGTACTTTAGAGAGGGTGCCCAACTCTTGTATGATATTTTTTGCATTACAGAGAAAGTTGTAAACAGATACGGTTCCATAGGTGAAAGAAGACAGGTAGATTTTAAGGGTTTGCATGGTTGGGGAATGAAAGGTAGTTATGATGGATTCTCTTCCCAGCCCAGTGTAGCATGTGAGTTTCTACATCATCCATACTTGGCAAGGTGGGGCTGGTGGGGATGGCTTCTAAACCACCCTGAAACTCATAATTTGTTCTAGTTTCCTGGGTGGTCTGGAAACTACCCACACTGACCACAGTAATGGGATTCAGATGACACACATAATAATGGAAATAGAGTGGTATGAACCAGGAAGAGAAGCATCTTTTCCTTCCCTGATCATGCTAACATTCTTTTTGGCCTTAAGGAGTTCCTTGACCTGGTCATGCTAGTTTGTAATACAGCTGTTTCTAATGAGGACTTGATCACACATTAGCTTGGCTTCTTCTTGAGTTCTCCTATCAGGCCCTGGATTACACAGAAAATATATTCATTTCTAGGGGAATGTTGTTATGAATTATAAGATTGTTTGTGTAGCTGGAAAATAATTACTTTTGGAAACTTGAATATCCCCTTTTTATTATATTTTATTTTTGTAAAAATAGTTGCATTATTTTAGGCATGCTTATTATATTTTAAGTAAACATGGACTTGTCTAAATCATACTATATATCTTTTCTGTACATTTAACTGGGAAAGGACCCATAGGAGGTTTGAACACAAAACATCTTTGGAACGATATGCATTTTTAATTCACCCCACTGTATTTTAGTAGCATCATTTTCAGTAACTGATAATAGAATATTATAGAATATTAAGCATAATAACTTGTGTTGTTCAGCATTGTCTAATTGTGGTGGCTGTCATACTAAAGGTTTCTTTGGGCAGGTATTTTTTTTAACCTGGAAGAGCAGACATGCTATACCACAGACTGCTTTTTAAAGTTCCCTTGGTTTCCAAGGCAGATAGCTATATCATGTAACAGGTTGCTGCCAAGGGGCATAAACCCACTAATTGGACGTGGTCAATAGGTAAAAAGTAAAGTTAATCTCAGTTAATGGGTTCATGTGTTTCTGTTTCTTCCTCCCAAGTTGGTTGGTTTGAACAAGTTATAGTTACAGTTAAGCACAAGTTGCTCAGCTATGCATGTCATGACTTTTTACTTGATTTAAAACTGAAGCAAAAGCTTCTAGACTCCTCTTTGCAATTGTACAAGGCAAAGAGGGAAAGTGCTTAAATGCAAGGATTGTTGTGTTTTGTTCTTGTGATGCTTATCTGTGGTTTAGCATCATGTGTGAATATAACCATTGTTTATTTCTTATTTCTGATTCAAATGTGCAGTAAATTAAATGCTGAAAAATATTTTCTTTGAAATGGTCCGTTGTGCACATAAGGGTCTTGCTTCCATTTGAAGTGTTCTCCAGCATTTTACACCAAAATAATCTCAAATATGTTGTCCTTCTCCTCTGAGTGGTACTTGAAAACAAATTGGGGAATAATGACAAAGTTGTACTTTTAGAAAAAGTAACACTGTGGAATACTGAAACATGCTGTAAAAATAACCACTAACATGCTTGAGAATATATGTTTATGAATATTATATAATATTTGAGAATATTATGTTATATAATATAACATATTTTTGAGAATATTATATATATTTGAGTATTACATATTCTGAAATATTTGAGAATATTATATTGCACATCTGACAGACCCCTCCATTATCTAAGCCATGGGTCCTCAAACTGCGGCCCGTGGGCTGGATTCGTCCCGCCATACCCATTTATTCAGCCCATCATAGAGGTTTTGGACTTGCCGCACCCGCACCCAGCGGCGGCTTGCTCGCAAGGAGATGGTTTTGGACTTGCTCAGAGAAAAAGATTTCCGCATGCACCTGCCCCTGCCTCATCCCCCCGCCCCATCTCATGCCCCCCGCCCACACCGCCTTGGCGGCCCGTGCCCATCGCTGGCACCAACTGGCCCCCTGTTGAAAAAGTTTGAGGACCCCTGATCTAAACCAACTTCTGCCAGATTTTAGGTAAGTCAGTTTCCCTTTCCTATATTTCAGTTGAATCATATGTGTATGTGATGAAGAGGTGTAGATATTTGAAAATCATTAGACTCTTCAGCTATTTCAACTGCAATCCTATACCATTTATTTTGGGAGTATGCCCTTTTGAAATCATTGGGGCTTATTTTAATAATTCATGATAATATTTTAGACTACATGTGTGTAGGATTTCACTCTTAAGGGAGCAATTTGGAAATCTTATGAGGAACAGTTAAGCATTTGGAAAAAGAATCCTTTTTGTAAGTTCAGTTCAGCAAGGATATCACCAAGGGTATTATGGAATCCTCTTAGAAATAAACAGAGACTCTGCAGTGACCATCTGGCAGTGATGTACTAGGTACTGAACATCTTGCCTTGGGGCACAGACTAAATGAACCATGGGGAATGCTGCCTATCTACAATTACATGGCTTGACTTCCAGCTTTATAATTCCAGTTTAAGTTTTGATTGGTTTTAATTTTGAGCTTTAAAAATATACACAGATGAATTTGTAGACATTCGTGCAATGAATATATATAAAGTGCATGTGGAAATGCACCTTATAGTTACAGGCTTCAGCAAAAGTGGACCAGGTAACCAACAAGTATTAATTTAAAGGTGGCATCTGTATACTACAGTGATGCAAACATTGTATGTTCCGCAAAACTTTGCATTATAGGGGGGTGAGCATTTAAGCTTCCATTGTTGGGATATTAATCTTCTAGCTGTTATAAGAATGTGGAGGATCCATTTATGTTGATCATTAATGTCCATGAAGTAGTGAAATAAGTGTATATCAGCTGACTTAAAGACTGTTTCAGTTCAAAATGTGTAATGACCTCTTCCCCCTACAAAACAGCTACTGGACATTGCCAAAACATAAGTTTAACAGAAGCATTAGGTACGTTGCACTACCAGCAATTAGCTGAAAAGGACAGCCCTAAGATCCATAGATGTGACAGATATAGATGCCAAAATAATTGTGAGATAAAATGGCACAACCCAGTTTCCTTTAAGTATTTATGAGCATGGTTTGTGGGTCACTTTGAGCATTCTTCTAGTGTGCTTCCAATAGTAATATAAGCAGGCAAGTTGTGTTTGGCATGTAAGATCAATTGTAAAAAGTGTGTACATTAAACAGTACCTTGATATAATCACTATAGTGATTATATTGCTAGTGTATTATATAGTGTATTATAGTTGCATAGAACTTTCAAGAAGCAGTTAGATAGTTGGGGCCAGACTCAATGAAATTAACTTAAGTCACATTTTCCTTGTGTTTACACTAAGTATGACTAAGCCTAGACTCAACCAATAATATTTTAAGATCTAGCATGTTGCATGTGCTATGATTGTTGATTCCAGTGAAATAAAAGAATATGCAGTTCTACAAATAGCCTTTAAGTAAGCAAGTACTCCATAAAGCATGTTTTGTAATACAGTGAGTTCTTATGAGGTGAACTGCCCTGGGCAAGTTTAAAAGCATACTATATGTGACTTGCAGTATCGCAGAGCTACCAGTGCTCTGACTGTTATTCCCTCATGTAACAGATGGCACTCGCTGTGAAAGACTGACAAGCTGTGGGATAGCAAAGCATTACTAATAAACCCCGTCATATGTTAAACTTGACCTGACATTAATCAGGTTTAGAATGCTACAAATGAATCATGGATAGTAATTAGTGAGCTAATGCTATTAGTGAACAGCCGTATCATACTGTTTTCCCTTTTTAGAGGAAAAAAATCAATTATGTGGCTAATTTATAGTTAGTGAGGATAACATTATGCTATCTTTAGAGTTTTGTATGGTGAACTTTTCTTCATCAGTGAACCTGAGCTAATATGTAGAGCTAATATACCAGATAAAATAACTGAATTGCAAGTTGGTTTGCTCTGCTGCAGTGAAAAGTCACCAGTTCAAAACCTACTTCAGACAGGACTCTTTAGGGTAGTCATTGTCTTCCTTAGAATTAATACTTTCTAGAGTGTGTAGATTCTTGATTAATACTTTCCAGTGTGTATAGATTCTTGCGTTTCCTCCAGCTTCTCCAAAGAGAAAGAGATGGGGGAAAGACAGGGAGTACTCTGCTATTTCACTGTGCTTTGTTTCCAGTTTGGAAAAGTGCTGCTTTGAATCTTGTCTGGAGGAATGCAGTAGGATATTAGGAATCCTGTTTCCTGCTTTATTTGATTAAATTAGTTTAAATCATGCTGTTCAAGGTAAAAAAAAAGCTCTTAAGATGAGCTTTTATGTTTGGATTTGCTTTGAATTTTCCTACATTTCAACTTGTCACCCTGTCTTTGTTGTTCCATGTCCCTGGTAAACTAAGGAGCTAAATGAGGTCTTTCCAGAGAAAGCCAGCATGTCTTAGTAATCACATCAGAGCATTCGAGAATAGTAAGTCAGAAGTCTCCCACATCCAGATATCATCCTTTTGACCCAGTGAAATAGACACAGTCAGGGTGTGACCTTAAACATGTATTGAGCTGACGGCATGTGAGCCCACCTTTGCCAGGTGCAAGGAGTGAATGAAGGAGTCTCTTCAAATTTGTAAGTCATGAATGGTTGACTGGAAATACATTTATTCATTGTAGGTGACTATGTGGACTTTAAGATCAAAAAGAGATACTTAAAATTTTGCACAGATATTCAAGGCATAGTACAGACCATTAAACTGGGAACACAGTAGCTTTGTCTTGTGAAGCAAATGGAAGGCGTTAAGACATATGGGGGAGGAATTAATCCAAGTGATCCACTAATCCCCAAACCTAAAATTCAATATAAGAATCAAGCTACTTTTTCCATTGCACAGGACAAGCCAATATAGGTGTTCGCTCTGTAATAAATGGATTCACAGCAAAGACAATCCATTGCTAGTTGACCACATGTTCAGTATTTAGAACTGTTGGGGCAGAGTGTTTGTATGATACCTGTCTGAAAAGTCTGTAACTTAGAAACGGGCAACTTTGGCTTTCTAGGGAAAAGAAATCAGTGATTTAATTTGTTTTCTGAGCCAGTCTCAGAGAATAGGCCTCCCACTTCCCCAGATACCATAACCCTTTCCTTTTTACAGCTTTTCCTGGCTTGGCAGGAGTGGTAGTACTCAGGAGAGCTACATCTCTGGAGAGATCATGAGAGGTTTTGATATCTTGTATATTAGCATACCCTGACAGTGTTAGGGCCCTGTCATATAAAATGCCTTCTTTACATATGTGTCCATCTGCCCTTAAATCTGTAGGGGAGGTCTTGCTCTGGATCACATCCTTGGAGGTCTACAGAGGCATAGTATTGGGCATTTTCCACAGCAATACCTGCACTATGTATTTTTGTTCCTAATTGGGCTACCTGACTTACTTTTTTGCCATCATGTGAAAATCTGGTCATTTGAGACAGCTTTCCATATGGGCAGATGTTCTGTTTGATGCATCTGCATTGTTTTTAACTGTGATTTTTAAAATGTGGCTGTTGATTTTAAGTTATGATTTCAATGGGTGTTGTATGGTTTTTGTGAGCCATGTAAGGTTCCCTGTAATTGTTAGAGAGTATATGCTTGTATATGTTTATTAAACTATATAAAATCATTTTATATAAAATATAAAATTTTATATATATAAAATATATAAAATGGCATTTTTAGTAGCTCATAAAATTAAAGTTACAGTGGGTGCCTTCTTGAACAACTTCTTGAAGATGAAATTTGACTTCGGAATAGATTCCATTTTGGTTGTTTTTGTTTACTGTACTTGTTTATAATTTGCTTACTTAATATAAAAGTTTAATTTAAATATTTAATTCAAGAAACTTCAGGCCTAGAATAATGTGTCTCTGTGGGTAAGGAAGTAAATAAATGTATAGGTGCAAGGTATAAAAGCAGTAAAAATAATATACTTTCTTTTTTTCTTATGGCGAATTTCTTGCTATCCTTTTAAAAAGTAGTATTTTTAAAAGTGTGTATATAGTTCCTTTATTCACTGAATGCATTTTGATTTCATCTTCAATATGCAGTGTATGCTTGGCAATCCTCCTCTGCAAATACAAGCAGTTGCTTTTTTCCAAAAGTCCAGAAATGATCTATTATCATAATAGCATCCTCCGTAGTCTACCATCCACAAAGTTAATTCAAAAGCCTCTGTATTTCCCATAAAAAACTAGATTTTATTTAACTGGAGACATAATGCATATTCAAACTCTGCACAGTCAAGGTCAGTGGTCAAAACAGCTATATTTCATAATGTAAATATGTATGTATTCAGCAACTATTTCTGATTTCATGCTTGTTTTAAATCAGCAAGCTGCTGAATCGATTATATTTGGCAATGCTGTTCTATTATTTTGGTGTGGGACAAGCTGAGAAGTCTGATAGTATTTTTATGAGTGCATTTTTGAAGGATTGCCATGAGTATACACGTTTGAGTAGAATAAATTCAATAAAAATGGAACTACTATTCAGTTTCAATTAAGGGCAACTTTTCACAGTTTTTGTTATGCCCACAAATTGTGGTAAGATAATTTTATTTCCAGAGGATTGCTGAAGAACATTGTTTAGAAAGATCCTTAGCTCAGCAATGCTGATCTCAACAACTCAAAATAATAGTATTGCATAATAAAATCTTTACAAACAAGTAGTTGAACTTTCACAAGTCAAATGGTATACTAAAGAAGAAAGCTGGCCATGCAAAAGATCTGCAAAAGCAAGATGGCTTACAAAACTGGGAATTTGCTGGCTCCATTTCAACATACTTATGAACAATAGTTCGTCACTACCAGAATGAGGCCTGTTGTGCCTTGGCCTAATCAAGTGCTAATCTAGCAGCTTCCGCTTTAGACTTATCACATGAATATTGACATGCTAGTGGCATAGCCGTTAACGCCTCTCTGAGGGAGGGTCAGGTGCCTGCCCCTTTAAAGGAGGCGGTAGTCCGACCGGTCCTGAAGAAGGCGTCACTGCATCCAGAGATGGCCACTAATTATAGACCAGTGGCCAACATCCCGTTTCTGGGCAAGGCGTTAGAGCGAGTGGTGGCGGGACAACTCCAAGCACTCTTGGATGAAACTGATTATCTGGACCCATTTCAGTCCGGCTTCAGACCCGGGTACGGTACTGAATCTGCCTTGGTCGCCCTGTACGATGACCTGTGCAGGGAGAAAGACAGGGGGAGTGCGTCCCTGTTGGTTCTCCTGGACCTCTCAGCGGCTTTCGATACCATCGACCATGGTATCCTTCTGGACAGGCTTGCGGGATTGGGGGTTGGAGGCACTGCTTTGCAGTGGTTCCGCTCCTATCTTGATGGCCGGTTCCAGAAGGTGGTGCTGGGGGACTATGGCTCTGCGCCATGGCAGCTATGCCATGGAGTGCCGCAGGGGTCCATTCTGTCCCCATTGCTGTTCAACATCTACATGAAACCGCTGGGAGAGGTCATCAGGAGGTGTGGGCTGCGGAACCATCAGTACGCTGATGACACCCAGCTCTACCTCTCGTTTTCCACCAATCCAGGTGAGGCAGTGGCTGTACTGAACCGGTGCCTGGCCGAGGTAATGGGCTGGATGAGGGCCAATAAACTGAGGCTCAATCCAGACAAGACGGAGGTCCTGTTGGTTGGTGATTCTGGCTTTGGAGAGGGTGAACTGAACCTTGTTCTGAATGGGGTTGCACTCCCTCTTAGGGACAAGGTTCGCAGCTTGGGAGTGCTCCTCGACCCGGAGCTTTCACTAGAAGCTCAGGTGACCGCAGTGGCGAGGAGCGCTTTCCTCCAGCTTCGGCTGATCCACCAGCTGCGCCCCTATCTGGAGTATGACTGCCTCGCAACAGTGACACATGCATTGGTGACTTCCCGTCTCGACTTCTGTAACGCGCTCTACGTGGGGCTACCCTTGAAGACGGTCCGGATACTTCAGCTGGTTCAAAACAGAGCTGCCAGGCTGCTGACGGGGACTGGGCGTTGTGTTCACATGACTCCAGTTCTCCGTCAGCTTCACTGGCTCCCCATTGAAGTCCGGGCCCAATTCAAGGTGTTGGTGATGACCTATAAAGCCCTAAACGGCTTGGGTCCTGGTTACCTGAAGGAGCGCTTGGATCCATATATGCCCAGCCACCCCTTGAGATCGGCGGGGGAGGCCCTTCTCCGGGAACCCTCCATGAAAGAAATTAGGAGGGTGGGTACTCGGAGGAGGGCTTTCTCTGCGGTGGTGCCTAAGTTATGGAACGCGCTCCCCAGAGAGGTCCGCCTGGCGCCGTCGTTATTTGTTTTTCGGCGCCAGGCGAAGACCTTTTTATTCAAGCGGCATTTTAACTGTTAACATTATTGGTTTTATCTGGCCAGGGCGGCTTATTTTATACTGTGCTTATGCATAGCAGGAGAGGGTGGCCTAGGATGAAGCCCTTAGTACAACTTGTCTGAGGATTGTTGTATATGAACTGGCCCTATATATTGCTATCTTTAATTCTTTTGAAAAGATACTTCTCATTGTTCATTTTCTAAACTTATCTACTTCTTTTAATGATCAAGTGACTCATTGATACTGGAAGACACTTTTTTCCAGGAAAGACTATGTTGCAGTAATATGAATGTTTATATGTGTAGGCCATATATTTTCCATCATTATTTTACTTTATAATTGTAAAACTGAGTAATCATTTGTTTTTTTAACAGCTTCTTGAGGGAAACTTTGCTAGAGAAGTCAGTCATGAAATGGATGGACTAATTTTTCAACCTATAGGAGTAAGTTGCCATTACTTAACTTTTTATCATTGTCAAAATAATTGAAATTGAAAAGTTAATAGTGTTTTAGATGAGGAAGTTCATCAACTTTGCTATTGAAGATTTCTTCATTCACTGCCAGAAAAATATTTAAGCAAAGTAATTAATTTGTTCTAAAATCTATTCTTCTTGGCTTAGTGAAGAATCAGTTAGCTTCTGTATACAGTATCCTATGTTAATTTGATTAATTATTGTGAAAATTTCAAGAAATGTAATGGAGTTGCATATTTTCCTACATGCACCTCTTAATATAATGACCATAAATATGAGCATATTCCTTTAAATTCTTATTCGTATCGATAATATATCAGTTGACTTTTAAGTAAATATGTTAGAGGATTAAATGTGAAAACTGGCACTGAATGTCTATATACAAATACTGTTACTATATTATTTCTGACTTTGATTTCTGACAGAAAGTGGTAGACCATGTTTACTGGTGAAAGAATGGTGCACATTCTGATATGGCAGTTATTTTTCTGAATGTACAGAAAAACAGGACAAGTAAATTATATACAAAAAATACAATAATCGTAATATTGCTCTTGTTAGTTTTCATTACAGTGGCTTTCAATTAGTTTAATGCAAAATATGTTTATTATGCTTAAATCAGTGTAAAAATATATTTTCCAACAATAATAGAAGTAGTCATAGAATCAAGTTCTAGTTTCTGTACAAATTACTAATGTCAAATGACCTTTTTGGTTTACCTGGTGCTGTTTTTTTTTTTTTTTGGCAATTTGTGAAGAAGATATATCTTAATTCCTTGTGAGTTGTCTCCAGTTCTGCTTACAAAATACCCTTTGATTCAGTGGAGGCTTCTGTCAGCAGCAGGAGGAGTCAGTTTTAGGTGATTCCTCTCTCAGTCTACAGGCCTGTACCAACCAGTCTGCTCCAATGGGCTGGAGGACCCTTTGAACACTATAAGAGATGGTGTGAAGAATTCCAGAGAGGTGGGAAATCATCAAAAGTTGCCTTAATCCCTTTTCCACTGAGAGAAGCTTTTGCTGGATCAGATAGTTTTCCACCTGTGGAGTGACATCAGTAAGATACAACTACAGTTTGTTTTGGTGTTTTACTTAGATGTACACAATCACAAAGCATGACAAGCCCATGATAGTCTGTGTTGTCTGAACTCAGTCAAACTGCGTTTAAGCAGCTTTAGCCGTTTTCAGTCAAGGGACCTCTGGATTTTGTTGTATGATCCCAGTCAGTGGCTGGCTTTGGATAACATGCTGAAAGGTTGAATAAGAGTTGACTGTATGCTGTCGTGGAGCCATGGTTTGTTGTTGAAGTGTGAGTTACTGCATTGTCCTGAATCCATCAGCATTAATAAACTACTTTTTAAACCATGATTTGTTGTTGACATTGTTCATAGATAACAAACCACAATTTGTTAGCTTGACTGGATTCGAACATCACAATCCACATTTCAGCAACAGCCCATGGTTCAACAACTCATATTGAACCAGTGCTTGATCTTGGACTGGGTTCTTGTGCTGTGTGAGCCCAGTCTGTGGGTAATAATCATGTTGTACTCATATGATCACAGGAACCCCACTTGTACAGCAGAACCAGCTGTCCACTGCCCAGTAAGGAGAACAAGGACCTATCTTATGGTTCCCAAAAGGTTCATTGTGTGACCTATAGGTAGATTAACAGTATAAATGCTTTAACAATATGGAAGCTTAAGTTAACACAGTTTAGTTTAATAATAACTGCCCAGGCTTCTACAGCACTGGAGTAGAATGTGTCCACAGTCTGAACTTACATAGTTTATATAGAAGGCTTTCTTCCAGGCTTTCTTTTTAAAAAAATAAAAACAAAAACACACATTTCCAAAATATTTTTCTTTTTTAAAATTGGCACTGGTCGGAAAAACCATAATGTCCAATAATCACAAAATTATTTAGCCTAGCTGCTTTAGAAATTATAACCTTTGGCAGGAGGTCTTTGTAGGATGTTGTGGCAAATTTAACCAAGCAATCTGTGCAAAATTGACTTACTGTACAGAAACACTGACTCCCTCTGAAAAGGGAAAATAACATTTTCTATTATAAAGCTTCCCTCTGAAAATGGAAGAGAGCATCTTTTAGATATAAAGCTTTCTGAAAATGATTTGTGACAGCAAGTACAGAGAGATTAAGATGAAGTAGAAACAAAAGTTTTTATCTGTAACTTCCTAGTTTCAAAGTATATGAAAAAAATATATTTTTTTCACTTTGGATTATTTTGGAATTTCATTGACTTAAGATTTCTCTTAGATATACTATATCAACTGATTCTGTAAAAAGCATGCAATCTGTTGTGGCACTTTTGAATATATTTTCTTTGTATCCAGATTCAGGAAGAAGCAATATTTTTAGCACTTTAAGGGCTAAGTTAACTTTAAACTGTAAATATTTTGTAATGCCCTTTAAAAATCTCAGCTAGCTCAAATTCATTTATACCACTCCAACTGGTTTTGGTCAAATTCATTACTTTGTAGCATAGTAAAAGTGCATTTCAGATCATGCTGGTTAATAATCTATTAAATGTTTCCAAAAGGTTATGTTTTATATTGCTCCTCATCACCCTTTCCCCTTAAACCATATCCTAGGGTATAATTGCTGATCTCTCTTAATGTTTCATGATTTTTAAAAAAAAACCATTATGTGAGCTGGCAAGAAATTTTTCAATATTATTAATTAGAAACTCTGTATGTGTAGCTAAGGTTTGACTCTGCTTAACATGATTAGAAGTAGATGTTCTTGCATTATTATTATTGTTTAATACCAATATCATTGTAATACCTACTGCTTGCAGTCACTTATGCTATATACTATGCAAATATGTATTGATCTTGATCTGGGGATCTGTTGGAAGAAAACGTGAAGACCGTGAACACCTGTAATATAAACAGGGCATTTTTAATAAATTGGGTACATTTCATACATTGTTCAGCATAATAATGCAATTATAATGCTCTTAATAAGCATGTTCATGTGCTGGGGTTTGATAATCAGGTTTTTTGGAGGGGGGTCATTTTGCAGAATCTTTTTCTGCTATCAGTGGAATTATTGTAGTTCACAAAGTGAAAATCAAACTTGTAATTATTTCATCTTGTCCATATTGAATCTCTGTCATTAACTTGTTTCTACATTTTATTTTAACATGTACAACAAACTACGCATCAGTATTTCCCATATTCTCAGTAGTGGTATCCATAGTACATATTTGCATTTATACTTTGATACATTTAAATCTTGTAGATTTGGTGCTTCCCCCCCCCTCTTTGATAGTAAGGCTCTCAGTGGTATTATAACTTGTAAATTATTGGCAATTCTCATTGTCTGGGGGCGGGGGGCGGGCTTATTCATGGATATAAATAGCTTTGCAGAAAAAAGTTGTTGCATGTTCAGTTGCTGCCACTGAACAAGTAATACTGTTTCAGCTTTCTTTTCCATAGCTCTGTCAGTAGTTGGAGCATTTTGCCATCAAGGTAAGGGTCAAGTGGAATTTTGCTGCTTGTGACCCTGAAAATCTTATCTTTATAAGGCTTGCTGCATAGGCATTGTGCATGAAATCTATTTTTCTACATGAAGTTCATCAAAACTAAAGATCCATTGCTCCACAGTAAAGGGGTCATGTGGCAGGATCATGGCCCCTTCCTCTACAGGTGCATATTTCTGCTGCCTCCCTAACCTTTAACTTCTAGAATGGGTTTTAAAGCCTTTGCAAATAGCTGCAAATTAAGTTAGGTGGTATGAACATGGTTGATGTTGGTGCCCACAGATGTGGGTTCCCACAGATGTTGGTGCCTACTTGGGAAAATTTTGCCTCACTAACAAAAAAGTATGCTGTTCTGCTTCCTTAACCATGACTAAGCAGTCAGGGTCATTGCATAACCATAAAAACATTTTGGCAGAAGGTATAAAACTGAATTAGGCTACAGATACCAATATTTTCTCACATATTTATTCATTGCTCAATCGGACCCTTTCTTTTTGTTAGAAGAGACATAAAATATTAGTTCTAGGAAGAGTTCAGAAAAAAATATTTAGAGGGCGTATCATAAATGTATTGTGAACAAGCATCTCAGTCCACCAAGATGAGAATTGTTTTAGTAAGTTGGCATGATACTTCTTAAGTCATTCTGGAAGCAGCCCAGAATAAGTAGAAACACTGGTTTCTGGGAGGAGGAAGGTTGGTGGACCTCCCTTATGTGAGCTCCACTAGTGTCCCCCTTTTCAGACACAAGGACTTCTTCTCATTTCAGCTTGTTCCTGTGTAAGTGGTGAGAGCTGCTTGTGCAACAGATTCAGCTCATGGCCAGTCACCATTGGAAACTATGAAATATCCCTTCAGTTTTAATCCAGACATACTCCAGTGATTCCAGGGTGGAACAGTCTTTCAGTCTGGGGGGTTTCTCCTTCTCTTTACGATCTAGAATACATTTATTTATTTATTTTATTTAAAAACATTTTTATGCTGCCCCCTTTGCAACAAGCCTTGGGGCGGCTTACAAAACAGATAAAACGAATAAATATTGAATAAAGTTTAAAAATCCGGATACATCTCAGCAGGTGTATAATAAAGAAATAACAACAATTAACAGTTAAAATATCGTTTGAATAAAAAGGTCTTGGCCTGGCGCCGAAAAGCAAATAACGACGGCGCCAGGCGGACCTCTCTGGGGAGCGTATTCCATAGGTAGGGCACCACCGCAGAGAAGACCCTCCTCTGGGTATTCACCCTCCTAATATCTTTCATGGAGGACTCCCGGAGAAGGGCCTCTGCTGCCGATCTTGGGGCGGGAGGGCATATATGGATGCAAGCACTCCTTTAGATATCCAGGTCCCAAGCCGTTAAGGGCTTTATAGGTGATAACCAACACCTTGAATTGGGTCCGGACTTCAATGGGAAGCCAGTGAAGCTGACGGAGGACTGGGGTTATGTGAGCACAACCAGCCCCCGTCAGCAACCTGGCAGCTCTATTTTGCACCAATTGAAGTATCCGGACCGTCTTCAAGGGCAGCTCCATGTAGAACATGTTACAGAAGTATTATCAGGAAGTTACCAGTGCATGTGTCACTGTCAATCAGGCAATCATTTCCCAGGTAGGGACGCAGCTGATGGATCAGCCGAAGTTGGAGGAAAGTGCTTCCCACCACCACTGTTACTTGAGCTTCTAATGACAGCTCTGGGTTGAGGAGCACTCCCAAGCTGCGAACCTTGTCCCTGAGAGGGAGTGCAACCCCATTCAGGACACCCTGAAGCCTGAACCACCCACCAACAGGACCTCCGTCTTGTCTGGATTGAGCTTCAGTTTATTGGCCTTCATCCAGCGCATTACCTCGGCCAGGCACCGGTTCAGTACAGCCACTGCCTCACCTGGATTGGTTGAAAACGAGAGGTAGAGCTGAGTATCATCAGTGTACTGAAGATTCCGCAGCCCACACCTCCTAATGACCTCTCCCAGTGGTTTCATGTAGATGTTGAATAGCAAGGGGGACAAAATGGACCCCTCCGGAACTCCATGGCATAACTGCCATGGTGCAGAGCCATAGTCCCCCAGCACTACCTTCTGGAATCGGCCATTGAGATAGGAGCAGAACCAATGCAAAACAGTGCCTCCTACTCCCAATCCCGCTAGCCTACTCAGAAGGATACCATGGTCGAAGGTATCGAAAGCCGCTGAGAGGTCCAGGAGAACCAACAGGGATGCACTTTCCGTCTCTCTCCCTGCACAGGTCATCATACAGGGCGACCAAGGCAGATTCAGTACCATAACCGGGTCTGAAGCCGGACTGAAATGGGTCCAGATAATCAGTTTCATCCAAGAGTGCTTGGAGTTGTCCCGCCACCACCCGCTCTAACACCTTGCCCAAGAACGGGATGTTGGCCACCGGTCTATAATTGGTGGCCATCTCTGGATCCAGGGATGCCTTCTTTAGGACTGGCCGGACTACCGCCTCCTTTAAAGGGGCAGGTACCCGGCCGTCCCTTAGAGTGGCGTCGACAACCTCCAGGATCCAGGTCCCAATCCCTTCCTTGGCTTGCTTGAGTAGCCAGGATGGGCAAGGGTCCAGTAAGCAGGTGGTAGGAAGTACTTGTCCAAGCACCTTGTCCATGTCATCAGGCTGCAACAACTGAAACTCATCCATCAATTGTGGACCAGATGGCAACATTGGCACCTCCCCAGTAGAATCTGATTCACTAGTAGAGTCCAGCTCATGACGAATCTGAGCAATTTTCTCCCTGAAATGCTTGGCGAAGTTGTCACAGTGGGCCTTCAAGGGTGGCACGAGATCTTTCTTTGGGCCCGGATGTACCAGCCCCTGTACCACCTGAAAGAGCTCCGCTGGATGGCATTGTGAAGAGGCAATGGAAGCGGAGAAGAATTTCTTCTTCGCTGCCCTCACTGCCACAGCATAGGCCCGATAATGGGCTCTTAAGCCTGTTCGGTCAGACTCATCACATGATTTCCTCCACCTATGCTCTAGACGTCTCCCAACCCGCTTCATCGCCCGTAGTTCAGGTGTATACCAAGGGGATGAACGGGCTCTGCCAGGTGGGAGAGGACACTTAGGAATGATCGTGTCAATAGCCCTGGTCATTTCCCCATTCCATAGTTCAACCAGGGCATCGACAGGAGCACCAGCCTTACCAACCGGGAAATCTCCCAGGGCCTTCAGGAATCCATCTGGATCCATCCGGCTCCGGGGGTGGACCAGCACAATCGGGTCCACACCCTTACAGAGGGAAAGGCCGCTCTCGAGCTCAAAGCTCACGAGGAAGTGATCTGACCATGACAGGGGTGTCAGACACAAGTTCCTCACCCTCAGATCACCCTCTTCCTGCCCCATTGAGACAACCAGGTCCAGAGTGTGTCCACGTTCATGGGTTGGGCCAATGACGTGTTGAGACAGCCCCATGGCCGCCATGGAGGCCATGAAGTCCTGAGCCGCCCCAGTCAGAACCGTCTCGGCATGGAGATTGAAGTCCCCCAGGACCAACATCCTGGGAGTCCTCAACACCAAATCCGAGATGATCTCCATCAGCTCAGGCAGGGAGTCTGTTGGGCAGAAGTGTGCACGGTACACCAACAGAATCCCCGATCTGTCTTGGTTCCCAACACCAAGCAGAGGCGCTCTAGACCCAGCCTCGAGAGGACAGGAAGCCCCGTGAGGGAAATAGAGGCTTGGTAAACCAAAGCGACCCCCTCCTCCCCTTCCCTCCAGGCATGGTCGGTGCTGGACCAGGTACCCGGGAGGGCACAGTTGAGAGAGAGAGACATCCCCCCCTCCCGCCCAGGTCTCTGTAATGCAAGCCAGGTCGGCTCCCTCATCCACTATCAGTTCGTGGATGAGTGATGACTTATTTTGGACCGACCTGGCATTAAGCAGCAGCACCAACAGACCCGGGGGGCGGTTGACAAGCCTACCTGGAACCCACCGGCTGGGGGAGTAACCAGAAAGAGGAACAGGTGTTAACCATCTGTCCTGCCTTCTTCTACGCGGACTCATTAAACTCCCAACGCCATAACATCCATTGCCCTTGACCACCCCAGTGGCGGCGCCCACACGCTCCCCAGGCAACCCCATACTCAAAGCCAGAAATGAATCCATTAAAAACAACTAAAACACATTAAAACACGTAAAAACGATTAAAAACAACCCCCACAATCCCTGCCGGCCAATTTAACCAATCTCGCCCGCCGGCCAACAACAAAGACCCTGGCCAGCCCAGCCCCCGCTCGGCCCCGAACGGTCCCAAATGGCGCCACCGCCCTTAGGCCGCCGGCCCTGGTCGCTGCCGGCGAGTTAAAGGCCACATCGTCCCTCCCCTGTGCCCCATCCTCAGAGCGGCATGGCTCTCATCCATGCCGGAGGAGGGGCGCAGGAGCAGGGCCCGCGGCGCACTCGGCTGGGTGGTGGGCCCGCAGGCCGTCAGCGTCCCAGCTCCCGGGTCCGCGATGGCGCTGTCTGTCCCAGGGACAGCAGCGTCCTCAGCGGGCGTTGGTGCACCGGTCAGCCATGGCGGTGGGTCTTGCATCAAGCTCAGTTTCCAGATCAGCTCCATCAAAGTTATCAGGCAACAGGTTCTTGGCATTTCTGCTATCTGGGCTGCTGTCACACCACACAGATTGCACTGCAGGAGATTTTCTCATAGATAAAAGAGTCACTGTTTAGGCAGGTGTGCTTTAGTTGCACTTGACTGCAAAGCTTGAGAAAAAGAAAGCAGCATTCCTGAATAGGGATGTGTGAAGAATTTGCCCAAGGATAGTCACCTGTCGGATTCCCTGGTCTTGGCTCCCCAGTCTCTACTATTCAGTGGCCCAGAGTCTGAATCCCTGGCAAGTGTCCCCACTGTTCACAGGGTGCTCACCAGGGATTGTGGCTCATGCACCGTGCAAGCAGTGCCCCTCTCACACAGCAAATGCACTCTCTGTCTATGAGAGGTCCACAGGTAGGGCATGAGTGCAATAATACCATTCTAGCAACTAGCATTCAGAGGCATAATTTAACAGTGCACCATGCAAAGTATTTCCTCTTTTGTCTTTTCTGAATTTTCTACCATTGCACTTCATGGGGTTATTCTAGGCACTAATATTACATGGGAGTTGCTCTAGTCTTCTGATAGTTTTCTCCACCTTTTCCAACTCTCTTTGACCAGAATTGTACATAGTATTTCAAGTATAGTCATACCATAGGTTAGAATACAAATATAAGGGGTTATCCCCCCTCCTCTCCCCTTGCCTCCTTGTTCTGTCACTTCACTTCAGTGTATCTGTTAAGTTGCAGTCTTTTTTTGCACCACTTGCTTACATTGATCCCTGTTTGCCATTTCAGTATCAATTTGCCCCATTTGATCCTTTTGGAAGTTTTTACCACACTTGTTTGTTTTAACCACTCTAAATAGCTGCATCATTTCTGTTGAGTTGTTGCTAATTTTTATAGAAAGATAATATGTTTCACCCCTTTTAATGTTTATTTTGCATTGTAAAATTTTATGGTCTAGCTTTGTTAATGTGAGGTGGGAGTTTAATGTTATCCAGAATCCTGTTTTTGTAAGTACCTGGGGCCAAATCTTAAACTTTATTGGTAGCCATATACTTCTGTGCCTCGTTCTTTCAGAAAAAAACCCAAAAACCATTAAATGCATTACCTATCAAATTAGCTACTTCTCACGGCAGTTTAGCTCTCACAAATTGTTTTTAGGTTGTCCTTTTGTAAAGAGCAATCTGTCAGTCTTTTGCAAGTACTACTGACTCTTACAGCTACTTTTTCTGTAGCTATGAATATATATCCATCACAGTCTGGTTTTTGTGCAAGCATTCTAGATACTATTCGTGCTATCTCATCCATATTAACCCATTTTCTCAAGCGCCCTTATGGGCTTTGATCCTATAGCTCCAACAAGCTAGCCATTGACATATAGCTGGCATGATTTCAGCCTAGCGTTATGGAGAATCTGTGCTCTTACAGCAGCAAAAGTGAGAAGAAAAGAGAGCTCAGATTCAGAGTATATAGTTTTGTGAACGCCATAATCTTGTGAAAGAGCACAGGTTCACATGTAGGTTCTCATCAGAAATGGTGCAGCTGTTTAGAGTAGTTAGAACGAACAAGTGTGGTAAAAACTTCCAAAAGGATCAAACTAGCAAATTGATATTGAAATGCCAAACAGGCAACAGTCTAGGTGGAACTCCCCCATAGGCACACATGTGTCTTAGATAACGTAGCTGACTCTTGCTTGACCCAGATTGCTTTTTGGATGAACTTGTCTGTGACATCCTATAAACCTCTTGCACCGTACATATACACAATACACACTCACAGAGTCCTGGTCATTTACTTGATTTCTGGGGCCAGTTGGTATTCCACCAGCAGACCTTGTCTTTCATACCTTCTGCCACTTAATGTCATGGTTCACTACAGCTGTAGTTTACTTTCTGGAGCTCAGATATCTAGAGTGTGAAGACCTGGCAGCACAAGAATCTCCGACTCATGGGCCTAATTAAGCCGCCCCGAGGCTTCAGCGAATGGGGCGGCATAAAAATGTTTTAATAAATAAATAAATAAATAAAATAATTAGAGGTGGTGGGACTTTGTATACCAGTTGCTGAGGAAGTTGCAGGAGAGTGCTGTTGCACTCATATCCTGCTCGTGGATCCTGTGGGCAGCTGGTTTTCTACTGAGTGAAAAGACTACTGGGTTGGATAGACCATTGGTTTGTGTCAGCATAGGTCTTATTATGTTCTAAATCTGACCTACAGAGGTTGTCCTCAGAGCCGTAGTTTCTAAGCCCCAAGCACTGGAAGCATCCATAATAGTCAGTACAGGATGAAGGTATGTGGGGTAGCATACCTGCACACGAGTCCCTACCTCAACCATGGCAGCTTCTCCTGGCCCAGGTCCTCTGTCTGGAAGGAGGATGTGATGAAGGTAAAATGGCATTGCTACACAGCAGCCTTTTCCAATAGGAGAAGCCTTATGTGCAGTAAAGCCTGCTCACTGTGAGCATGGCAAGAGGAACATTTTCTCAGTGTGTCTCCTGGTGACCAAATGACATTAGGGAATGGTCGTGCCTTCTGACATGTCATTTGGTCCATGGATGCCCCAACCCAGTTTTAATTGTCCTGTACTGACACATACCTTTGGCACCCTTTCCTGTGAAGAGGTCCACCCTAAAGCCAGCCATACAAAGCAGGCAGTGGGGAAGGCAAGTAATACCCTATTAGCAAAGAAAGAGCAGTTGCAGTGATATTGAAAAACAGTGTTGGTTGTGGAAGCATTGAGACTTTCCATGCTGTAGACTTTCAGGACTATCTTACCAGACTCCGCAGCTTTCCATTTGTTCGTGTGCCTTCAACACACACACCAAAGTACTTCTCAAAAGTGATTAATGTGTGAAGAGTGGATCCATTTGAGGCACATTATTTCCCTCATCTGTGCTTTGCATGGGATTAAAATTCACCTACCTTTTTTGATTGGTATTGTTAACACATTAGACATTAGTCTGTGTCCAGCCTTTGTTTTTTGGTGTGTGGGGCAGCCCTCTTACAATATTAAATCAAGACATAAAATGCAGTTCCCCTGCCATCTTTTACTCTTCAGAGAACAACTTTAATAAGTATCTGCAATTAAGGACAATTACAGGTGCTACTTTATGTGAAAATTTTCTTTTATAAACCTGAGTAGCTACTCAAAGGATTTTGTGTTTTGAGTGGTAATGTAAATTATAGTGAACTTAGAATTAATTTATTATCTGCAAGTGGTCAGTTAAACTGCAATAAGCAACTTGTACTTGCATTTATACTTCAACTTCTTTTATACTTATTTGTAACTTTTGTTTTTATTTGAACCTATTATACAGTCTGAAGAATTTCAGCTGAAATTATGGTCAAATTGAGAGGATTGTATCCAACATAAAAATACCATATCAAATACGTATACATCATAATTGCACTTGTGGTTACAGATCAGAATTAGAGTATAGTTTTGTGGCTGTACCATGCAGAGCACAGGCAATTCAGATTTGTAATATTTGACATCAGTTCTTAGCTAAAGTATTCAGACTTTTAGCTATACATTTGGATGGCTGTTTGAGGAATTCCTAAGCAGATTGTGAATATTTTGCAAATAAAAGGGCGCTAAAGTTGTCATAAATCACTGAATAAGCTTTTACCTCCTCCATACTGAGTTAGTTTTTCTATACAGATTTCTTTTGCAAGCTGCCTTGATGTTTTTAATAGAAGAAATATATAAATATATAAACTAAATGTTTTTGTTGCTTCAAAGGGTTTTAGAGGTAAGTGTGCTTTTCAGTAGTAGATGACAATTCATGTCTACAAAAGTCATATTTCTTTGCATCCTTGGAACAATAGCACTGACAGAACTATTTGTATTTCATCTTACATATCTTTAAAACTGATGTGGTTAGGAGAATTCTAAGCCGACACTGGCTTCTGTGATGTGCACAAATTATGCAAACTGAAAATTCTTTATCTTTGCAATTTTTGATCTTTTGCATAATTCTGATTTTGCTAGTCATGAGAGGAACACTAATATGTGACCTTGACCCTTATTTACTCATCTCTTTGGTTTCTGAAATTTTAGCAAGCATTAGCCTTACAGGTTTGAAAATATCTAGCATCTGTGACAGCTAGATACTTGGCTTAAATAGAAGAATAAAAGAATGCTGAGGATCCTGGAGGCTGATTACTCTGTCTCCTGTTGTATCATAGTCTCACAGAATTGTGACATATATAGCTTTGGCTTGTCAAGTAGGTGGGATGCTATATGGGTAGAACAAACATTTTTATCAAAGCTTTGGTGAGATACCTAATAGCAATTGTCAATGGCTAGCATTGTTTACTCTGGACTTTGCATACAGTTAGTCCATTTTCTCTTATGTATATTAAGCTTTTATTGAAAAAGTGGGCATTTGAAAGCATTATTAATTGATTAAATATTTACTATGGTCAGGTATGTTAAATACTGAGTAATTTGTAGAAGAAAAACCAGTATTATACTCAAAGACAAGGTCACAGTTTGTTCAATGTTGTTGTGGCTAGATACTGTTCCAGGGATGATGTTACCATGGAGAGAGCTTTGGTTTCCATGACATTTGCTTGCAAATGTTGATAGGCCTTCAACCTAGGAAGGTTTTTGTCCTCTGACATGCATAGTGGGTGGTGAAATATTCCTTCTCAAACCTCTGTGTATATTTTATTATATTAAAAAATCTAAGCTGCAGAAACCTAAATATTACACATTACTTTGTCATTCAGAAGGCATTGTGCTTTTGCTTTTAAAATAAAATATGTTTTTTACCCTTCAACTTTACCTTAGGAAAACAGCAGCTAAATAAGCATGATAATGTAATCTTTGTTTTATCGCAAAGTTGTGAGTTAAAGGGAAGAAAGCGCATAAACTGGGTTGCACAGTGATATTGTGAAATAATATATAAATACATATAACAATATAAAAGCTCAGTTTTCTTGGATTTTATTTTTAAATAGCAGCTTCAGTTGCAGTAGAGTCCATTTATGTGGGTGCCACACTACCCATTTTCCTTGAATAGAAATTATGACAAATGCAGAGAGATTTTGCTTGCAGTTCTTGCAATTCATATATGCAGAAATTATTGTAATTGCTGTCACAATTGCATTTGTTCCTTCTTTATAGCTTACATGGTAAATAATGTGTTCCTATCAGTTATTGATGTGAGCACTTGAAGATTTGTGTTCTTTCTTCCCGCTTTCATTTTTCCTTAATACCCTCTCTAGAAAGAAAAATGGTCATATTCTTTCAGCTACATCACATGTTTTCACCATGTCTGTTTTTACTGAGAAAAGAAGTAAACAAACAGATTAGAGACTATTAACATTGCTGTTTTGTCATAAAATTGGGTTGTCATTTTAGCTTTACTAGTATCCTGAATTTCAATAAACCCCCATCAGTATATACCATCACTTCTTCCAAACTACTTGGGATATTTTTTTCCAGTAGAACACACTGCTGTCCTAGGCATTGGAATTGCAACATATCCATTTTTTCTGCTATGTGATCTTTCAGCATATCAGCACCACAACCCATAGTCCAAGTGACCCTATAGCTTTATATATCTGAGATATATTCTGTGTTGACTATTAGATATTTCTAGTAGTAGGTACCAGTCTGGCTCTTAATTATGTTCTACCTGCTTAGGAATGCACAAACAGTAATTCAGGAACATGAACATTTCCACTGTTCAGCTGGCTTTCCATAGTTTCTCCTCTGTGATACATTGAATGTATTTTAGGGCTTACTCAAAGGCAAACCAACTTTTATTTTCATTTCAGAAAAGCATAACATAGATTCAGTATATCAAAAGAATTTGAGAATTTGAGAATTTCCTGACAAGACACTACTGCAGATTTCCTGACAAAACACTACTGTTAAGAAAATGTGGAATTTTACAGTGGAATGGCATTGTAGCATCCAGCTGCTTTTGGAAGTTTAAGAATGTACACTTCCATACAACATAGATTATTTCTTTTGCAGATCTTGTTGTCATAATTATCTAGCATCATAAAAATAAAATAAGAGTCTTGCTGGATCATCTGGATCATCTAGTCCACTATACTGTTCACGTAGTGGCAAAACAGTTGCTTGTAGAAATGCACAAGTAGGACATAAATACACTCATTTTCCCCAGCATCTATGATACATAGACCTATTGTCTCTGATACTTGGAGCACAGTAGCCTATGATAGCCTTCTCTTTCATGAATTTGTTCAGGCTTCTTCTAAAGTCTTCCAAATGATTGCCATCATGGTATCCTCTGGTAGAAAATTCCACAAGTTTAACTGTGAGCTGTAGGAAGAAGAACTTTCTTTTATCTGACCTCAATTGCCTACCATTTGGCTTCATGGAATAATTCCCAGATATTCCTAGATATATTCCTGCTCTCTTTCAGTTTTATCTACCTTAAATTATATGTTACAAATAAGCATGGCCACTTAACTTCTCACTACTAATGCTAGATCATTCATGAACATGTTGAAAACACTGACCTTTTGGGGACATCTGCTGTTTGGATCCCTCTATTGGGATATTTCACCATTTATTTCACTATTATGCTATTTTTTCTACTAATCACTGAACATGGGTTGATTCTTTTCAACAGGGTTTGCCCTATATTTATTAATTTTATATTGTGTAACTGGAATCTGTGCATTTCCACCCTTTGTGAGTCTGACAGAATGGCTCAGAAATCCAGTAAGCAACCAGGAAAAATGACAGCATGACTAAAATAACATTAGTATTGTAGATTTATGTTCTAGATTGCCATAAATTGATGTTCGTAACAGGAAATTTTCCTCTCCTTTCCATCATTTGGGTCATAAAGGTAGCTTAGGAAGGCCATCTTGCAGCCTACCTGACCAAACTGACAGAGGCAGTCTCAATTGTGCTGTGTGAATTGCTCAGGACGGTGGTTCCATGCTGAGGCTCTCTCTGGACAAGACAACCATGGTGCTGTCTCAGTTTGTCATTGACTCAGTACATGAAGTGCAGTATTCCCTTGATTTGGTCTGTGCTCTGAGCTGTGAGAGGAGTAGTCTAACACCATTATTTGCCTGGCTTTGTGGGATCAGTTTCAGTTGCTGCAGCTTCATGATGTGGATAAGGTACTTGCATTGTGCAAGTACCTAACCATGCATCTCCTGGCTAATAAAAGCTAGCTAAGTGGTTATGACCGAGTGGCTCCAGGGAATGGTAAATTCATCTTTGTGTGAAGGGTGGTTCTTGCCATCCTTAAAGATGCAATTTTGCACTCCTAAAGAAACTCATTTTGAACCTGATGGTATTTGACAATTATGGATCAGTTGCAAATATCCCTTTCACAGATAACTGTGAGGAGCATGGTGAAGCAACTGTAGATAGTTTTGGAAGATACTGATTATTTAGACCTGTTTTAGCCTAGGTTTCAAACTGGTTAATAAATTGAGCCAATTTTGATTCAAAATCAGATGGATAAATCTGTATTGGAACAGAGACAGTTCTATCTTTATTTCTTAATTACCTTTTAATACCACTGACCATGGTATTCTCCTGGATTGACTCTGTGGGCTGGGCGCTGGAGGCTATGTGTTATAGTAGTTTTGGTCGTACCTGCAGAGTTGATTTCAGAGAATAATTACTTGTTAGCCAATTGACAATTGAACTGCAGGGTTCTGCAACTACCATCTTGTCCCCAAAGCAATTCAAGATCTGCTGGGAGTGGTCATTAGGAGATCTGGAAACAAATGTCATCAGTATGTCACAAAGAGATAGAGCTGTGTATCGTCTGAATCAGGTGAAGCTATGCAAGTTCTACAGTCCATTTCATGTGGGGCTGCCTTTAAGCTGGAGCTAGTGCAGAATGCAGCAGTCCAGCTGTTGTCAGGAGCTGCCTCTTTTCACAAGCAGCTCCTTTGCGGATGGAACTGTAACAGCTGTCTGTTCCCTTCCAGTCCAGTTTTAAGAATTTGCAATTAGTACATAAAGCCCTAAACAAGCCGGAACCAGGTCACATGAGAGAACACTTTCAACTTGCCCAGTCACTGAGGTCATCAGAGGACGTTCTCTTGGTAGTTCCTCATGGACCTATGGCCAGTTTGAGCCCACTGAGAATGCAGTCTGTAGTGTGGAGGCCTTCTCTCTGTAGGATTTTCTGCCAATGGAGGTCAGCCAACCATCACTATTAAGTTGCTTTCAGAACCTCTTGAAGGCATCCTTATGTCAACAAACTTTCTTTAGTTGACCTACCATGGTTTCTAAAATATTGTTTTGTTATTAAATCATTAAAATGGTGTTTTATGCCTTTTATTCCCCGCTGTTCTTGAATTTGCTTAGATTTGGAGCAGTATATAAATAAAAATGAATAAATAGAACCCTTTGCAGTCTGCTACCCAATTTTAGAGTGTAAAACCATAATGGCAGGGACCTTACTTTTTTAGGTTTTGTTGTACTGTAGATCACCGTGCATATTGATAGCTTTCTATTTTTGAGAGAAGTCAGTTGATTCATTGTGTCCATTGTATCTGTGCAGTTGTAACCCCTTAACAAGTCAGCAGTACAGGTTAATGATGCAGATTGAATGTCGTGCTAAATCATAAATCCTGCTTTAATAAGGCAGGGTCTGCATGAGTGCCATGAACTCCTATCCAGCCATTTCCTGCTGCGTCGCTCTTCCCTTTATGGTACAGAACACATATACACATCTAGACTTATTAATCCAGGACTTTATTGCCCACCTGTGACCAATGTGTGTATGATGCTGATTGTTGAACTGGCATTGTTTTATAATTTTTGACATGGGCTAGAATTACTTCTTTTGAGTTTTGGAAAATTCATACAATTCCTCCAAGATGATCAGGCATGGAGCATTACTAATTACTAATCTCTGGGTAATTTCCTAGATCTGGTACACACAAGTATTAATTTGTTCATATATTATGTTTACATCCTTCATCCAAGTAGCTTATGGTTGCACACATGATCACTCCCTCTCCCAACATTTTATCTTGCCCTTAGACATACATTAGACTGAAATACGCAAGTCTTTCATACATTAGACATACATACATACACTAAATAGAAAGGCAGTGACTGGCTCAGGGTCACCCAGTCATAGGAGCTTCCCAGTCCTAATCTGAACTTGTAACCACTGCCCCACACTGGCTTGCAGACAGTCTGTCCTAAAATGTAATTTTATTCTTAAAAGATTCCATTTATAAGCACCTCCCTTTAGGGCATAATCCTGTGGACTGTGATCTTACTGCTTGAAGTCTTTGAACTCAGAGTCTTCTGAGATTCCTGTTCCCTGATGGGTTGAAGCCATCAAGGTAGTGGAGGTGATGTTTCTCTTTCTTCACTCCAGTCATTGATTTTTATTTTTATTTTTTTGCCAAATGGCCTTTTCAGACTTTTACTAAGGGCACTTCAGAGGGGGAGCGAAGAAGGCTGCAAGAGGCTCAGATTGCATTGTGGAACCCTTTCCTCACTTCCCAAAGTCAGTTTTCCAACGTGAAGAGGCAGTTGATGTGGTTCTTCCTGGCTTTTGGTGATGATGTGGTGTGGTTCATTTTCAGACTCCTGCTTCCATTCATCCAGGGGCTGTAGGACTGTTTTCCTAATGTACCTTTCTGAATATGATGCTTTTGGCAATGAAAGTGGAATGTTACATTTTTTTTCTTTCCAAATTAACTTTTTGCTTGTTGAAAATAAATTTATTCTGGCAAAATTGAGCATGGTGAAATTTAGCATTCGGAATTGTACTCTAGATCTGAGCATATGAATTTAATGCAATTAAAACTCATTATTTCATAATCATACACTAATGTGCATTTTAAACAGATTATTTTGTTTCCTGTGTGTTGTGTAGTGATAGTCTTTGAATCTAAGTAATACAATACTTTATTCAAGAATATAAAATTACCAGAGGAAAGAAGCTGTGGTGATTTCAATAGTTTGTGACTTTTCTGCAAATCTGTACATTTGGACATTGCATTTGGGCTAGATATACAGTGCTCATTTTTTCTCAGTGCTTACATAGCTTTTGCTAGTGTGTGTGTATGTGTGCGTAATGTATATTGTAGGATAGTATGAGGTTTAATGCTGTGTGTTATGTCTATATTAAGAATAAATGTTATCAGTAAAACTAAGAAATCAAAGGCTTAATAAATCATTTGCTGAAAGCAAACCAGGCATAGCAAGATGGCAAAACCTAGTTTGGAAAAACCCAGGGCAAAGTGTCTGGGTCAGTGTTCCCCAGCATTGCCTTCGCCATTCTAGTAGCTGCAAACTCACCCAGGCAAGAATCTTAACAAATTAATATAATAATGTTTTAAATAGTCTAGCACTAGTAGGAGAACTACTGAATTGCACTGGGGAAAATAAATATTGCAGTGGCTGCAATCACATAGTTCAGTGCTTGCCCTATATGTGGCTGGCATATAAGCAACATAAAGCAATTAAGGACACAATCTTATGCATGGAAGCCTGGAGATTTCTGGGATTTATAGTACTTATCTCTGTCTAAACATGTATAGGACTGTGCCCTACAGCATTTTAAAAAAGTCTTAAACAGTATGCCAGTGTTAGCCCTGATATGTCCTGCCCTATGGGTCTTGCCATTTAGCCAAGTATGTTGGCTGCTGAAGCCAAACCTTGAATTCTGGGGAGCATTTTATCATTGAAATATGGACAGAATGCACTTGTGACAGTTGGGGACTTAATTCTTAATTCATTCTCACTTGTGCTTTTTTGTTTCTGCCATCCTCTAAAGGCATCTTCATGCTATATTAACCTATGATACAACTCTGCACAATATTAAAGGTGGATTATTCATGAAAGAGACAATCCAGATCAGGCAAATGGATATTTTGGAGGCTCTGTAAATAATTCTTCACAATTATTCTTTCCATAAACTGTTGTTTGAAATTAGAGGTCCAGAAGAAATTACAGTTGCAGCTGCTGTAGCTAGGATGAGTAAAGTGCAACCAAAAAGAGGCAATGATTATGGAAAGACGATGTAAATTCAATAGCTTGCTTTGTTCTTCTCCATGGGCACATGCTGAAAATACAATGGTTTCTGCTTAGTCGTTTTCTTTGCAATGTCTCATTTAACTGTTTCCTTAACTTTCAGGAGTAACAAAATGGAGATCTAACTGGTAAGCTGTGGTTGTGATTGTTGCCTCAAACCAAGGACAATTTGGCTTCATATCACATGAAATAGACCAAAAGCAGTCTCTGTGAATTGGACAGGGAGGAGTAATTTTGTATTGTATGACAGGACTTTTATTTTATTAAAACACTTGCATGAATGGGGGCTTAATACAAGAAATAATAATAAAAACATGCACATGATATTGCCATAGAAAAGTCACTAAGACAAAGTAAGCCTAATATCTGATACACACAGCCATAATCTGTGTCTTTCTTAATACAGAAAGCAATGAATGTCCAAGTGCATTTGTTGCATTACCAGTTTTCCGCTCTCTATGTAATAAAATATTGTGCAAATCAGTGAAACCAAGAGCTTTACACTTTGTAGGCTGATTCATCATCCCTTCCATTACTCTATATAGGCATACCTGCTGATATTTTAAAAAGGGTAAAGAATACTTTCATGGTAATACCGGAGACCTAGACTCTGCACTGGTAGCAGACCAAGTGGCCATTTGCCATCATTGGTTTCAGCTACAGGGTAGCATACAGTACACTAGCATGTTATGCATTTTGACCAATTCTAAAGCCTCAAACAGAGCTCCTGACTTGATTCCATTTTTCTACCCCTTCTTTGGACATTAATCATGGTCCTTTCTGACTCAGCTGGCAAATATCACTCAAGATTTCTTGGGTCTCTTACTGAACAGATGCATAGGGTTGTTCTTAATTCTCTCATCAACCCAAGGAATGAGGCTGAAAAATCACATTAGAATGGGTTTTAGTTACACCTATCTTTAGCACTACTAGTAAATATACCAAAACATATACTTAAACCAGTAGCTGCTGCTACTTCTGGTTCTTTCATTCATCTGAAGAGTAGGGGGACTATTAACTAGCCATTAGAATTAGTTATACTGGTACTCATCCAGCTTTCTGTTTTCAGGCTAGATGTGACTTCTGACCAAGTTTTTCAATTCACATTAGTTTAATGATGGGATAGGACAGATGTTGGGAGCATTGTGCACAAGAAAGTTAACACAGTTTAAGTTGTCCTTTATAAATCTAAATGTTTTCAGTTGTGAAGTGACCTATCAAATAAATAATGGGATTGTAATATTTAAATGTAGGTAGCTACTAAGCAAATTTGTCCATGTTCTTGTTTTGCTCAATGCAACACTTAGAAAAGTGATTAGTAGGCTTAAGAGAGGGGCTGTGCTCTTAAGTTTTAAATTAAAGTGCTTAAGAAGCAGACATTTTACCTATGTAATTACAAGTATAGAAGGCTTTTGCCCGATGACCCTGAAGAACCATTGAGGTGTCTCAAAAGTATTTATAACCATTCAAATAGCACATATATAATAATAGCAAATCCAGATATCTGAATGCTATGCCTTGTGTAGCCAAAACAGCACTAACCTTGCATAAGAGGGGAGATACTGGCAGATCTGGGTAGCCCTATGCTTTGCAGATATATGATCATTTAAAAAATTCTAACATTGCAGGTGTCCTGGAAAACAGCCCAGTGATGCTTGAGTAGGCCAGGAAAGCTGACTCATTCTTGGCATAGGGGTGTGGGGGGAAGAAGACAGAAAAAGCTGGGGAAAGGGACAGTTGGGTGGCTATAAATTGGAGTAAGAACTCTGTTGAGTGCAGCTTATATGCTGTTGCAGATCCTACCTATACCATCTAATGGTGTAGTGGTTAAGAGCATGGGACTGGGACTCAGACGATCTGGGTTCTAGTCCCTGCTCAGCCATGGAGCCAGCTGGGTGAGTTTGAGCCAGTCACAGACTCTCAGCCCAACCTACCTCACAGGGTTGTTGTTGTGGGGATAAGATGGAGGAGGAGATGTAAGCTGTCTTGAGCCTTTTGTAGGAAAAGGCAGGATATAAATCGAAAAATAAATAAAATTTCTAGATCTTACTTTTGTCATGTTTATTAAAATCCCCTGGGAATGAAACCAACTATTTTTTTATGTTTCCTGGTATAATTAATACATATGAAAGATGTATATGTTCCTTTCTAACTGGTGAATACAGAAATCATGAGTTTTTTCATTCACTGGCATGGTACTTTAAAAATATACATTCTTTTAAAACCTGATCTGTTTCCCTTTGTCTGTTTAGACCATTTAGCCAGGATTTACTTGAAAGAATTTACTAGAATGTACTAGTAAGTAGCGTGTAAGTCCTTAGGACCCACCACTTTCCCTCTATACCACAAAAACTTGCAATGGTTTACACAGATATGTCTTGAATGACTTTCTCCTCTGAGAAATATAGTCACTCTGGGAAAGAGATTAGTGAACAGTGGCAATAATACATGTTTCCTTCTGTCAGGGGGCAAGGCAAATGCACATCTAGGTCTATATGGCACCTTCCATTAGGAACTATTAAACTAAATTTAGATTTAAATTTATTAGACTCTTTATCCCTGAAATATCTTGATGGTATGTTAAAAGCCACCTAATGGTCATTTATATAAATGACTTGACTTGGATGTCATGAGCAATTCCTGAGCAGCTTTACTCAAGGATTGGCAAGTAAGTACACATGCACTTCTTGCCATTTCTGCTTCTGAAAACTGCTTTTGTTTGTTGGGATGAAGTGGAAATCCATGCATTCTGAGTTGATTCACTGTTAAATAACACATAGTTAACACACCATGAGAGCAGAATGACATAGGAACCAACACACTCACTTGTGTACCCCTAGTTTGTTAACCATGACGGGAAGGATTGATCCAGACCGGGCCACTGTGTAGGCCAACACAGGAGCCACAGAAAAATCCAAGTTTTCTAGATTTCTAGCTCCTTTATTAAGACAAGATGTTACAAAAAAAAGTAGGCAATGAAGAGTCTAATTGAGAGTCCATACTGTCATTTAAGTTCCCTCATCTGATGATGGAAACTTGATCTGGCAGTCCAGATATATGCAAAGTTCCATATTAAATACCTGGATGTTAAGTCACCATTTCATCACCATATCGTGTTAGTTGCGAGCAAATAACATTGACATTCAAAATAATTTAGACGATACCTATAATTTCCTGTGCTAAGTTTGAAGCCAGTGATGAACTGGCTGGGGGAAAACTCAGTTCAGTCTGCAGTTTATTTGCTTGAAAGGAATTGGCAATAAGAAATTGGAAGCACTTAGTTAATGGATTATTGGAATGTTTGCAATAAACAGCATCATTTTTAAAATTGTAGTAGTTTTTCTAGAAACATATGCCAAATTTAACTGTATGCCAACGTACATTTAATGTAGGTGGAGATATATATTGTGGACTTGTACCTTCTGGGATCCTTTGCTAGGAGAACAGCCAGGCTGGCCTAATGAGGCTTTCTTCTCATCTTTTTATGCAGTTGGGCAAATTAGGTACTGAGATAGCCAGTGAGAGAAAATAATGTGCCTTTTGTGTGCTTTTCCTCAAATAGACTATTGTGGGTAAGGGCAATGGCTGTCCAAGGCTGATTTAAGGCACTTGCTGTCCATAGGCATAGGTTTGTGGACAAATACTTGTTTATCTGATAAAGCAGAGGAAATATTTGTCAAATATTTTTCACCTTTCCACCCTAATAGATATTATTAGACTGCTGGGTTTCCAAATACTATCTATATTCCAATTACGGAATTCTGTCTCCTCTCTAAGGAAATATTTCCAGGAGTATAAAGCTATAATATGCTTTATCATAGATGGAGATTTTTCTAAACAAATTGCAGAAGTCAGCAAAGTTATGACAACATTGGAGGTAAGTGGCTGCCCACATTTATTAAAAAAAAATAATGTTGGGTCCCATTTTTGCCTGAACTTTTGAAATCTGATCCAAAGCTAGCTTCAGTGTTGATCCTTAATGCTGGGACAATAGAGAGCTCTCAGTGGAGAGAAATACCTTTATTTCTTTTTTGTAGCCTAATAGTTCTGTTTGTTGTTTTGTGTGGCTCTAGCCATTTTATGGCAAATACCACAGAAGCATTTGTTAGAGTGTTGTTAGAGCTTTTGTTAGTGGGAACAATTCATATTTCATTTCTAGCATTAATAGGGAAGGAAGATGTTAACCAGAGGGTCTGAAGTGCTGGGGCAGAAGATCTTTAGTTGAATCTGGGGCAGAAGGGAATTACTTGGACAGACTGGAAAATTCATAGTGGTTAAAGGACATCTATCACTGGCCTTTTAGCAGGAAAGGTTCACTCCCTGTTGTTAAAGCCAGAGTCTCTTGTTATAGTTCTGCTCCAAAAAAATTAAACTCTAAGGGGGAGGTTTGTCATTAATACACTATTCTTATTTATTTATTTAATCTCTATCTCACATTTTTCTTTTTGATAAACAACTCCTCCTCCTCCTCTCAATCTTATTCCACAATAACCTGTGAGGTAGGTTGGGCTGAGAGTTTGTGACTGGATCAAAGTCACCCAGTGAGCTCTATGACTGAGTGGAAACTAGAACCTGAATCTCTTGATTACCAGGTCTGTACTCTTAACCACCACACCATACTGGCTCATACCACATTCATCATTTATTTAGGATATTTCTAGGCTGTCCATCACTTTCATCTCTGGATGGCTTACAATAAAATGTTTAGCGTTTCTTAATTTAATTAAGTGGGATTTATTGGTGACATAGACACTGAGAAGGATGAAAACCACCTTCAGATGTCTGTTGCTCTTGAACCAGATTTTATTTGTTATACTTATAGCCTACCTGTTTTGGCAAGGAATCCATGGAGACTTACACAGTATTCCTTTTCTACACTTTATCCTTATAACAAGCTTGAGAGGTAGTTTAGGTTGAAATCCAGTGTCTGACCTGAAGTCTTCCAGGGAGCTTCATGGCTGAATGGGGACTAGAATCCAGATCTTCTTCTTCCCAGTCTATACTCTATCTTCTGTAGCACACTGAAAGATTAGGTCTGAAAGTACAAGCAGTAGCAAAGGAAAGAGGGTTGGGAACAAAGAGGTGTTAGTGCCAGGTATATCATGCAATAATGAAGTGAGAAACTTGGTAGTGAGATGTAAAAGTGATTGAGCAGATGGAAATATCTCATTTGTAGCACTAGATATTGTGCTAATAAGATTTGTTTGTGGGAAAACCTTGTTTGTGAAACCTGTTGCTGAATTTTGAGGGAAGTGCAGGGAGATACAATTTTGAATTTACTTTTGAATTTATTGCTATCTTTTGATTTTTTTAATGACATAATGGATGATGATCTCTCCAGTCCTCACATATGCATCAAATACTTTCTCTAGAGCCCCATGAGGACGTAAAGTTCATTTTCTTTACTGGGACAAATAATTCACACACATTCCAGCAATAGTTGCAAGGAAAATTCAGTATATAACATAACACATATGACTGAAGAATAATGAATAAAATGCATTAAGAAATGAAATAAGTAGGAAAACACAATAATACCAATTCTTAAGAAAGCATCATATTATGCTACCATAGAAGCCAATATAGCCTCAGAGAACTAGTGCCCTTAGGATTATTTTGGAAGCTGCCTGCAGAGGACTTCTAACTGCTGGATTACAATGAAGCTAAAATCCTTTCAGATGTCTCTCTCTAATATGAACAGATATGTATTGTGTGGCAGTCACCACTTTAAAAGCAGAATGAAAGGTTTGTCCATGGTAGCCATGATTATTTCCATTGAGATGTTTTGTTTTTTAATGTGAACATTATAATGACAGGCATTGCATGAACAAAAGCTTTCAGCCGTCACTTGGTGTGCTATAATATAATTTTATAATACATAAAAGTTAACTAATTACTAGCAATTACTTCTAAATAATGGGTAAGAGGAAAGCTGTGCTTTTTGGCAGAAACTGCCCAGATAAAGATACTTCTAACTAAATGTGTTCTCTATACTGCTCTTTTTCTTTAAGTATCCGCATTTGGTGTTTATTTTTGTTTTCGTAAAAACAAATGGGTCTCTTAAGTTAGGCTTTTTCAAACTATGTTCTTTGGATCCCTGGGGTTCCTTGGAAGCTAGTTGGGACTCCTCAATTAAAAGATCGGCAATGACAAACTTCACCAGAACACAGTTTACCTGCTTCTACAGACCTTCATTTACAGATGGTTGGCTCTTGTTTTAGGAGCAGCAGCTCATTTGACCTCATGGCCGACCAGGTACAGCCTATTTAAGTGACTCCTCCTACAGAGGAAGCAACAGTTGGACTTGCCTATGTGCTCCAGAAAAACGTGTCATCCCAAGGTGAAGGAATGACCTCCATGAGCTTTGAGAGAAACAAAGTATTCTTTCTTCAAAACTATTCTGTTTACTAATGCACAAATTTGAAAAAAAATATTGACCAAAATTCCCATAATTAAGCAACTAATTATTGCTTTAATTATTTACTTGGGGTTAGGCTGGAGATAAATGCATATAAAAATAAAATCAAATTATGTAGGGAAACTCTGTGGTACTGATTTTTTTTTTCTTATTTGCAAGCCTTCAGATAAAAAAACTATTTCTAAATAAAGCTTTGAATTTGAGTATAACCTTTAGGTCACATTAACAGTGCAATTCTAGGTGAATCCCACTGTTTTTGAGAGGACCTTCCCCCAGGTAGGTATGCATAGGATTACATCCTCAAGTGTACTTTTATTCCCCTTCCTGCAGTCATCTTTTTGTTTTTTGGCATGAATGCTGCTGATATTATTGGAAAAAAATAGAATTTTTCCCATGAATGTGGATGAAGAGAAATTCTTAGGATAGAAATACCAATTCCCTATAGAACTTTCTTATGTGGTTACTGAAGACTAGTAGTGGCATTTCAGTGCATGTTACTAACGATACTTGAGCCAGCTCTGTAGCACTGAGTTATATGTGCATTGGGTTGCAGACTATGGTAGTAAATTGCATGAGATTGTTGGGTGCACATCTGTTGGGCTGGAATTGGGGCACATAGCAGCAGACAGTGGCACATATATGCTGAAGTCACAAAGGGATTTGGGGGCTTGAACATGCTTCATGCATGGCACACAATATTAACCAGTTAATTAAGTGTTTTATGCAGGAGAAGATTGTGAGTGTACACAGGATTCTAGAAAAAATGTGAAAAATCTGTGGCTTGCCAGGCACATAGCAAGTTACAGCAGTTAGGAGCTATGAACTTTTTTCTGCCCAGAACTGTTTCAAGAAGCACCTACATAGTGGATTTCCATGTTCTACATATTCCAGAGAATATACAAGCAGGAGCTTGCACAACATTGATTTTGAGAACTTGGGATTGCGCCCAATGTGGGTTCATCATGACTATATTCACTGCCCTAGCTTGCTAAAGCTATGCTGATTGCCCTCAGAAGCAGCAAATGAACACAGAGTAAAATATTTGCTGTACAAAACAGCTACTTCCTTCTTATCTTTTGGTATATGTTTAGTAGTCACTATACAGTAATGAGAGCTAATACTTTCTTTTTAAAGATGGTATAATTTGTCTATTGCATTATAACAATACCTTTTATAGTTGCATGCTATGTTAGTTTTTAAAGCAGAGAAATGTTGGGATAAAGGCATAAAAGGCCGTAGTTTAAAAATATCCGGTGTTAACATAGGGCCTTAAGACATATCCAATGGCTTGGGAGAAAGGAGGGGGACAGTGCCCTTTCACCAATTCTGTATGGCTGATCCCTAAAGACCACATGGCAACTGTGTGTGCTATGTACTGATCTCCTATTAATCCCCTCAGCAGATTTAGAAGAAACATAGGGGTAGTTCACATCTGGAGAAGACTTATAAAAGCCTAAATAGTGTGTTACCATCTTATTTCAGGTTCTAAGCTTTCTTGTTTCATGCTAAAACACCAACTATGAGTTTGGGATGTTGACTTAAATAATAAGTTTTCTTTAATTCTTCTTAATTTTTTAAAAGAAATACAAGCCTGGACGATGTGATGACATTTTGAAATGGAAGCCACCCAGTCTGAATTCAGTGGATTTTCGCCTAAAAATAACAAGATTTGTTGGAGAAGGGTATGTAAACTCTTCCCATTCATCTTATATAATATAGACTAAAATATGATGCCACTTGCTGACTGGAGAAATAGAGAGAAGGGGCTTAAGTGAACTATGTTCTGTTCAAGGAAAGGGTTAGGCAAACAGGCTGAGGATGAGGAAGGTGAGTAGGAAGAGAGACCATAAGACAGGTTGACTAAAAGGAAGGAGATGAGTTGGGTTAAGAAGGCAAGAGCCTACAGGGAAGGAAAAAATGAACAATTACTACTTCTCTGATGCTTTATTTTTCTGGTTTGAGGCATCTTTCCCTAGAATTTTTATACTATAGATAGCTTGATTGGCAGACAATAATTCATTGGTTATTGTGCAGTACAACCTAGTTCATACATAACTAACCCATGGGCTACATTCACACATAATGTTAAACTAATGTTTATGTTAATATGGATTGTTGAATTGTAAGTTATGTGCAAGCCCAGAACTATGGGTTAACTATGGATTGTTATGCACAAGCAGCGCACAAACAGATCCATTCTTATTATTACATTTGTATACTGCCCCATAGCCCATAGGGATCTCTGGGCAGTTCATAGTAGAACAAGAAAATACATATTCCATACAAATACAATAATGTAATCATGCAATACAATATTTAACTATAAGCAATGCAAAATCAAAACAAAACTTAGTACAATACTAAAATACAGTACATAATATCAGCAATAATAAGATGCACCTATAACCCCCTCACACACAAAACCCAAATACCCATTAGTATACTAGCTAAAGAAACACAGCCACCCAGGCCCTGCCTTAACATCTCTCCAATGCCATGATACAGCAGGGTAATCCAAATGGGCCCCAAATGGGGTACAAATGGGCAGTGCCCTTTGGTAGTTGCTCTTTGGCTGCAACCCAAGATTGCCGCCCTTGGTGGTGTCGGCAAGAAAAAAGGCCCGGTCTCCGAGGTCCCTGCTCTTGTCTGGCTCCTCTTGGAGTTTCTCTCCCCTCCCTCACCTCCTTGACAGCACTGACATGCTGCAAAGGCATGCATAATACAGAAAAGGAATGGACAAAAGGGGCGGGAAACAAACAATCCAGGAATTGAAAGAATAACCCTTAGTCTGCTTGTAAGTCTGGCAGCCAAAATGGGGGCTAACTGTGGGTAAGGCAAAAATCCATGTGTTTATTAAATCATGATTTGTTGTGAGCCGCCCCGAGGCTTTGTTGCAATGGGGGCAGCATAAAAATGTTTTAAATAAATAAAATAAATAAATGATCAGAGTCTGTTAATCCCAAGGGGTTTTGAATTCTGACTTGTTGTGATGTACAAACTCAACCATGCTAACAAACGGTGGTCTTTTAAGCATGAAAAACTAAGAGAACATATGGTTTGTTGTCAGAAAGTGCAACAACTGAGAATATGGCTTGACAATGGCTTATCACTGAATTGTAGGTTGCTGTGTTGTGTGAACCCAGCCACACTAACAAACCACAAAGAGAAATCATGGTTTGTTGCTGATTGTAAATTCTGGGTTGTTCATGGTTAAGAAACCATGAATTGTTAGCTTAGCTGGGCTCATACAATGCATAAATGATTAAGTAGAAATACACACTTCAGTGGTAATCCATACTCAGGGTTGTTGCATTGTGCAAAGCTAGATTTCTGGGTTGCTTAAACTATAGGTTGTCATTATGTGTGAATCCAGAACTATGGGCAGGGGGGCGAGTTTGGTCATTTCACCCATCTACAGAGAAATAGGAAAGAATAGTAAAAAACAAAAACAAAATACATGTCCTTACTATAGCACTGCAAAGGTATTTGGGATACAGGGAGGGAGCAAAGGAAAAGGAAGACTAATAACATCTCTCACAATTGTGTGCCAGACAATTTGATCAAATAAATCATGGGTTAGCATTCTGTGCAAACCAGGTCTATATCTGTGGTAGATATATTTCTGGATGGTTCATTCTGCTTTCCTACATTTGTTACTGAAAAAATTATATAAAGTCTCAATGATAGTCAGCTCATACCTTATAAAATGGCCTATTTTAAACTTCCAGATGCTTCCATTGGAGCGATGGGGTTTCATGTTGCCTGTTTCTAAAAGTTCAAATGGAATACCATTTGTAATCTGTCCCATATACAGCATAATGGCTGAAATATCAGTTTCTGAATTGCCATCAGTTGAGTTCATACCATGATCTGCGGCCTAGCCTGCTGCTTTTCATTCTAACTCTTCTTAAACTGGAATCTCACAAGATATGAGTATATTTTGAAAGAAATGCAAAGCCTCTCCCCATATACACCTGACTGTGTTGCCAACCACAGGTGTGCTTTCTCCTATACAGTTTATATCTTCAGATGGGCAGCTTGCCTTGGGGAATTGGGATGTATATGTGGGGTGGTGACCCCTATTTCTTTTTCAACAGAAGAAATGTAAATAAACAAAACAGTCTAGCCAGTGGAATACAGTCTGAGAGTACAAGATAGATAGGGAATGGGAAGAGAGGGGAATAGTTTAAATGATGAACCAGGGGTTTAGAGGCACTCCGTTTGGATGGATGAGCATAGAGAAGCACTATAGTAATTCAGAAAGGATACTTTGAACTGTGTGTAAGGAACTCATCACTTGAATTCTAAATATTCTAGAACGGCAAAATATGCAGACCTAGTCATCTACAGAAAATGCTCTCTGTAAATAAATGGGAAAGGGGAAGTTTTGCGATTCCTGCACTTTAGGTTTCCAAACATTGCAGTAACCTGAGTAGTTTTTATAATTGCCTTTGAAGATAGAAAGTCTCTGTCTGGTCAGCCAAAGGAAATGCGCACATTGTCACCATGGAAAGGCATACTTCTGCAGCAATACTTCCTATTAGGAAAGTGAAGATGAAGCTGTCATTTTCTTTAATGCTGGGTTAAGAATATCACCCAATAATTACAGGTTTGTTGTGGAAAGAGACAAATTGTCTTGTACAGTGCTTCTAATGAATGTGAAGAAATCTTATGCTGTCATTTTAATGCCAGATTTCTACATAAGCATAAGAACTGGGATTATTATACTAAAAACAAATGTATTTGGAAGATGTCCAGTGTTTCATATGAACGTTTAATGTTGTAACTGGATAGGCAGTTTTAATTATTTGAAATAGTTTTCTTCTTCAAAGCTTATTAAACAGTAATTAATGTCTAAGTAAGTCCTCACTGATGCAAATTTCTGCTTTTGATGAAGCACTGTAAATCTGCATAGTACGTTATCACTTTGCAAAGTGTTCCAGCATTTTCTGGAACTCTAGTATTGCCCCAAACCCATGCAGTCCCTCATTATTAAGGGAAACATATAAATAACACTTTTTGGAACACAAGTTTAAGAACTGAGCTCATACGGTTCCTTGGGGTGGAACATTTTCTTTATAGACAGTACAAGGAATAGGATTCATTCTCTTTTGGTCTCTACATAGGTAGTAATTTGAATGGAGTCTCTTCAATAATCTCCGAGTCATTATTTTTACTGTTTCTTAATCTCTTAATCAGGAAGCTGTCTTTTCAATTATGGTAGTTGTCTTTCCTTCATGGGTTTGTTTGTTTGTTTAGGTTATTTCTTTCTGTGTCCCTTTGCTGTAGCAAGTCTCTTATAAGAAATGCCAGGCTTACAGCAGTAAATTTTTCATCTCCAATGTTCATAAAAGCTTATCACTCAAAGGTAGCAATGAGTTTTGCAAGCCACAAACTTTGACCATACATTTCACATAAAGTAGATTCCTCCACTCATACTATCTCACACTCACACCATACTCACACTATCTAACTCCAAGTGCTTCTCAGAGTTCAACAGGTAAATATAAGATGCCTGATACATAATATTAATATTATGGTTCCATGCAGTAATGTAATTTCTTGTCAGAAAAGGAAGGAAAATGATCACAACAGTGATCGTGAAACAAAGCTGAAGAGGCCACCTTGACAAATGCAGCCTGCCCTTGGTGCCAGATTTAATGTCATCAGAACTTGTACTGATCTCATTACTGTTTTTGCTGCCAGTCAACATTCAGACCACTTCACTTCCTGGGCCAGGGGGCTGAAGTTGACACCAGTTGTGACTCAGGAAAAACAGACAAGCAGATAGTTTCCTTGTGACTGATTAACTTGTTCTTAGTGCTTTTGCACTAGGATCCTACTGTAGAACCATTGTCCTTCACCCATTTATTTTGTATGGGTCATCCACATGGTCTTTTCATCCAGTCATTGTCATCTTAATTTCCCCACTGGTCCAGCTTTATGCAGATGCTGCTGCTTTGTAATAGTTTTGGTCATTTTATGTTGCTATGTTTAATTATTCTAGGATAACCTTTTCCTGTGAACTAATAATTTAGTTGTAATGCATAGAGGACATTGAATCGTGCCTATGGGCTCTGCACTGATTTTTTTGGTCTTGCACTAACCATGGAACTGCCATTGGGGTGCATAAACCATGTAAACAGCTATCTTTATGATCATTCCATTGTATGAGTATAATCTAAACGGGCTACAAATCTCAGGCTGGATTGCTTTCCACAATAATTCCAATTGTTTTCTTTGTAGAAAAAGAAAGAAAAGCTGGCTTCTTTTATAAGACTACAACAAACCATAAAAATGACTGTATATTGGTTAATGACTGTATACTGGCTAAATTTGTCCTTATGTGCTTTAAATGAGGAATGTGAAATACTTTGCTTCAGTGGCATGAAACAAATTGGAAGGTACACTACTGTGAATACCTTAATGAATTACCTGTGCTGCTCACTGATAGTTTAGATAAAAGGAAGGGGGTCTTCTAATTGGCTAAATAAAACATGTAAAATCTCATCAATTAATTTTTAAGCAAACTGAAGATAAAAAATTAAATATACCAATAACAATTTCACCCATATTTTGTCAACTATTTGTTAGTGAAGTTTCCTGCTTGTTTTAAACTTCATCAAATTCATAATGATTGCCTCATGCAAAGTAGGTGGATTGACATTAGTTTATAAAAGGCCCTTTACTCCAAGGATTGAAAACATGACCATGGCCACCATCCAGGAGGAGGGGACTATTTTTTTTTTTTTTAACAAACCATTGATTTGGGCTGCATCAGGGACTGCATGCTAGCCACTCCTGTGCCTGTGGGTTAGAATTCTTCCTACAAGCACAAACTAATTGGTTTGGGTTTTTTTTTTTAAAGCTGAACTCCTTAATATACAGTAGTTGTTAAGCGAGATGAATTTCTTGACCAAAGTTTGAAGGATTTGACAGTTATAGGCTGAATTTAGTTTCTTTACTTGCAAGTCCTAAAGTGATAAGGAGTCAATTGCACTGTAATGATATGCTGTTGCTGGCATTTATACTTTTGATTGATCGGAGGTGTTGTTGCTCTTTATTCCTGCAGTAATAATTGCAGCTGAAAAGTTCACATGCCAAATAGCACAGCAAAGTACAATTACAGTAACAATGGTTGGTCAGGTATATAATACTTGGAGTCCTTTGTCTGTTGATTTCAGTCTAATGGAACCTCATTTGTCAGCCAGACATGAATAAATCATTCAGTGTATTTTGAGGAAATCAGGGAGTCTCCCTGATGGCCTACCTTAGCAAACGTCATTAAACAAAACAAACATTAAAGCTTTCAAGGCCCCCAATTAGGAAGTAATATGGTATAGTATTTTCTGATAACCATTAATTCTATACTTACTAGCCATTTCAGTTAATACAGATTTCATTTTAAGCAAGAGAGCACAGTGAAGTAGCAATCCATTATGCACTAACCTGGGAGTATGCACTATTGATATGAGTGGGGCTTACTTCTGAGTAGCTGTGCACCCAGTCATGCTGCTAAATGTTCTTTTTCTCATTCTTCCTATTCTTTTGATGTAATATACCTAATATATCAAAATCAAAGATAATTTTACATATAGGAAAAAACAGTTTATACTGTTTGTGTCTACTGGTTAATAATTGTGCTTTATTTGTGCTAAATATATTGCTTTAGTTAGTGAAAGGGACCATATTTGATTCTCAAATGTCTGACATTTATTGATTTATAAGACATGGTTGCTAAGCTGGAGAAGTCTCTGATGTACATAAGCTTATGCAGTGAGATAATTATATGAAAATATTACAGGTTTAGTGCATATGTATGTTTTATTATTTTTATATTTGATATAAATATTCCATCTGCTCTGTTGGAATCTGCCTCTCAAGTGGCCTTTATTATTGTATTTTTGTCTTTGCCCAGCTTTATCACCTACTTCTCTGTTCCAAGATTACAATGGCATTCAAACAAGTTGTGCAAAGGATTATGCTGCAGCTATAATGCCACTTTTCTAACATAAAGGGCAGGATTACAAATGATAAAACTACATTTATACTTCGGTATTGCAGCAAGAAAGCTCCAGCAACATTGGAGTGTATATACACACAGAGACGTTGCTTCACTGGTTGCAGTAACTCTCTTGTATGGGGAGAGGTCATAGCTCAGAACTGAGTGCATGTTTCCAAGGCTGGATTGCCCCAGCTCTTGTCTGAAGTCCTGGAGAGGTGCTGCCATTCAGTATTGAAAGTACTGACCTAAGTGGACCAATGGTCTGATTCAGAATAAGGCAGCTTCGAGTCATCCTATTTCTCATCTTGATACATTTACACCAATTTGACAAGTGATGCAGAATAGAAAAATGAACTCTACAAATAATAAGCAAGGTCATCAGGACTAGTGAAGTATTGAATTGGAGGGCAGGAGGATATAACAGTATCAAAGTACAGTGGTACCTTGGCTCATGAACGTAATCCGTTGCACGACTGGTTGTGACCCAAATTGGTTGTGACTCAAGTCAAATTTCCCCATAAGATTCAATGTAAATAAGGTTAATCGGTTCTGGCCCCTCTGAATGTGGTTGTGAGCCAATTTTTTTGGTCGTGAGCCAAGTCAAATTTCCCCATAAGGTTCAGTGTAAATAAGGTTAATCCATTCTGTAACTATTTTTTATAAAGTTTAAAAAGGGTACAGGAATTGAAATATTACAAGTTGTATTAAAAATTGCTATGGAAGAACACTGAACGTTTTCAGAATTTCCTATCTATGTTTGATTAAAGACAAAAGAACACTTCTATAATAGGATAAAATGGAAGGGCTTCATAATCAGGAAAAATTATAATAGCAATGGCTGTTAGACTATGTAATAATCTCCCAAAGGAATGATAGAATATTAATTATTTGAATAATTTATAAATGGGCTGGCCAAAATATTCAACACACTTTAAGAAACTGTCAGTTGTGGGTAAAGGTATGCCACAGTATTTCTTAAGGTGTCTTATTTCATTTTTATTATGATTATCATAGTTACATGTGTGAAATAATGTGCAGAGTTCCAGCTGCAACCTAAAGATTAGCCCGCTGACATATATCTGTAAGTTATAGGCAAATCACAGCAAATGGAAAGAAAAAATGCTCTAGAAATAGATGCTGATTTTCTTCCAGTTAACAGCCTGCAATTCCTCAGGGAAGCATCTAAGGAAATAACAGCCAACACATGTACTACATTGCAATTAAAAATGATGTTGTCATTTCCTTTAATTCCTGGGCCTGAATGGATGGTAACTTAAACTGAAAGGACAACCATTGTGACTTGGGGAGACCTTGCATATAATAATTTTTTAGTGACTTTTTAACAGAGTGCCTTGTTTCAATTGGGATAAACTTACCAAAGAAGTGTTGCTTAGTGAAAATGTCTTTTCAGTAAAATATTATCTTCTGCAATAATCCATCAAACTATAATTTATCTTGAAATGTTGATCATTACAAGCATGACTACCAGCGTGTTATTACTTTTCAGTGTTCAGTTCATTACATAACTTGAACTAGTAAATACTAAATTATACTTGTGACTTTTGGTGCTTGTTCAGTTAATAAAATCCAAGTTCTTAAATTGCTGAATGTTGGGGGACTAGATAGATAGAGAAAATATTTAAACCTATATTGGATATTAAAATAAAGAAAGCACCCCCACGTTTTGGAGAGCATTTTAAAAATATCACTAAAATTATACTTGCAGGTTACAGACATAGGATTCTTGTAACTGGACAATATATTGACATGGACTTGGACAATTTTTGCTTTGTCTATTTTACCCTAAATGTTTTTCCCTCCCTTTAAAGGGCATTTCTGCGTGTAGGTAAAATCTGATAAAGAATGAATGCTTTCAGGTTGAGTAGGCAATATTGATTGGATTGTAAAAAGCTGGTAATGCTGTATCCATGTCAATATTAGAGTTGAATTAATTCTTCCCACATGTATAGAGGTATTGGTGAGAAACTGCAATTTAATAAATGATGGTGATCGTCATACTTGAGTTTTACAGTTGTTATGCTTGGGCTTCAGCACAAACTGTTAGAAGGCTTTCTTATGGCCTGTTAACATGGTAGCAGTTTCACATGTTTTGATACAGATCTGCCTTGCTCTTATGGGACAAAATGTATTGGGGACATGGGTTAAAGAAAAGAAGGAATATATGGGTGACTGCAACTCCTGTCCCCAAACACAGTTTAACTTTCTCAGTTGAGGTTGCTTCTGGTATGGAAGCAACTTGGCTGAGCGGAACAAATGCAACATGGTAAGCTACACATGAGGGAAATAATCCTGTCTCCTTAAGTACATATAGCTTTTGCTGTTAAAGAAAATCTTTCTATGTGATTGGGATAGTATAGTGGCATGAGATTGCAACTGTCATGACTAATTATTTGCCTTCCTAAACAATTCAGGGTTGCACTGAAATACTAGTTCCATTAAGGAACTTAATGTGAAATCTGATGAAATATTTCTAATGGTGGTCCTATTTCTGTTAGCGGAACTAGGAGAAGGGCGATTCCCCCTCCCCTTTGCTCTTTCGAAATCCGTTCTACAAGGTTGGAGGTCTCTCCCAGACATATTAGCTGGTACAGGAGGAGGAAAGAGAGGGAAAGTCCCATTGCTGACATATACTTCCACTTGGGCAATGTCATTAGTGGGAGGGAGACAGTGGCTGTGGTCACACATAATGCTAAACAAGCCTGCAAATCACTTTCTGGCCTGGGTCACACATTTGTGTGGTATCTACTCATGAGTAGTTTTCATGTGCCTCTATCTTGCCTCCAAATGGCAGTACCTATGCCCAGGCATCAAACCTGTCCCACGTTGTGACCAGGCAGGAGTGCTCCTGTGGCTTCTGCAGGTGGTGCAGCCCCATGCCCCACTGCCCAATATGCCAGAGCTGCAGCTGGACATCAGAACACTGTGCAAGCAGGAAGACAGGGAGTGCAAAGCAGCCAATCGGAGTGAGGCTGCGCTGCCTAAGCAGAACAGGAGAGTGAAAAATGGTGGCTGAGTATCTGCTGCAGTTTAAATTGACAGTTTTTTTATTTTAAAAGAGCAAAAACTTGTACCACATCAGTCATTTTTATGAAGAATGGAAGAAGTAACAGTGCTGGGAATTCAAAATTTCCAGGAATTATGCATCTTTACACTTCCTGGAAAAATCTTCCAATTACATAGTGTCTAGAATAATTTTGAAAGAGTATAAATTAGGCAGTAGTATAGAAATACATTGTCTTAATCTTTTTATGCATCTAAAAGCAAATATTTCAAAATCCAACCTTTCTCATTTTTCAGGACTTTTAATTTTTGGGCTTTTTAAATACAGTCACTGGTGTTTTTGGGACTGCAGGTGGCACAGTGGTTTAAACCGCTGTGCTGCTGGGCTGGTTGATCAAAAGGTCACCGGTTCGAATCTGCACTACCGGGTGAGTTCCCGTTGCTCCGTCCCAGCTCCTGCCAGCCTTGCAGTTCGAAAGCATGCGAATGCAAGTAGATAAAAAGGTACCACCTCGGTGGGCAGGTAACAGCGTTCCGTGACTTCGGTGTTTAGTCATGCCGGCCACATGACCACGGAGACTGTCCGCGGACAAACGCTGGCTCCCTCGGCCAGGAAACGGAGATGAGCACCGCCCCCTAGAGTCAGGCATGACTGGACTTAATGTGAAGGAGAAACCTTTACCTTTTGCTAGTGTTTTTATTTCCCTTTTTTCTAACATCTCACAGTTATCAGGTAAGGCCGATTAAGATAATTCCAGTCACTGAGCCTACCCTTTATTAAAACTGAAAACTTCTTACCAGATCAAATATCACCACAATCAGTGCCACAGGTCTGTTAAAGCAATACAAGTGTTTAGTACCATTAGGTATTGAAGCTTAATAACTTTATCTCCATAAACCAGATTACTTTGTCTTTTAGTGAAGAACAATGCACTCTAGTACTGGAATCTAAGCTAAAAGCAAGATACAGATAAAAAAACCCCTATCCTTGTGATAAGCTCATAAATACTTTTGCAGATAAATGGGTAGGAATATTTGAGGAAATAATTGGGATTTTTTTGTAAACTTTAAATCAATGGTTGATACATCACAATTAATGTTGAAAATTAATGTTTATCATTCTTCTGAGAGCCTCCTTACAAAGAAATATGGTGCATTTAAAGCATTTTATTTGAAACAGTTTTGATTTTATCTTGCACTACTTGAATTCAAGAATTAAGTGATCATATCCTGAACAAAACCATTTATTTTGCATGTGTTTAGTCATACTTTATTGTTCTTTGAAGACACGTACCTGTATTAAAGGAATGTGGTGATATATCAACATTTCCTATAATGCTTTTTTTTAAAAGGCTTCTCCCACAGACTGTTGGACTGCTTTACGTTGGAGGTTTTGAGAGACCTTTTGCACAAATTAAGGTAAGAGCAATGAATTTTTTCTCTGTGTGTCTTGCTTAAACTCTTGCTGGAATCCTTTCCCCTTTGTTACCCATCACCTCAGCATTTTTGTTACTCACTAAAACAATAACTTTTGGCTCCTTTTATAAGAGTGTATTTCCTGTTACTTTTACTTCCTAAAAGCATCCTATTTCCAAACACATTTTCCTTGAAAAGGAAGACTGCCGTCTAGAGGAGGCCCAGCAGAATATGGCTCCTCTCTGCTGGGTTAGTCCCTGCCATCCTCACCTGCTTTTTCAGGCTGCCAGTAGTGGAGAGGTTCCTGCTGCCATGCACTGCTGTGACCAGGGCATAACTTTCAACATGCTGTGATGGGCGCTTGCTGTCCACCCTCTTTGACACTGCTGTCAAGCAGCCGAGGGGAGAGAGGAGGTGCCTCAGTGCTTCCAGTGTGGGATTCCTGTGCAAGATCTGAGAAAGAGAGAGAAGGAGAAGGCACCCTGCCCCCAGTGCACCCCTGATCATTTCCCAGACACATCAAGGGTGGGGTGATTGATAAGCCACACTGTGTAGCTTTCTATGCAGTATGGCTTGTTGTGTTGTTTAAACCAGTGGTTTTCAACCTTTTTACAGTTGGGGACCAGCAAAAATAGGAAAATTATGTTGGGGGCCACTGAGGCAGAAATAAAAAGCATTATATACATAATATAGTATTTTGAGTATTAGTTTTGAAATATAGTACACAAAAAAAGAAAATTCTCTAAAATATCCAGAAAGTGAGCAATAAAAATGCTAATAAAAGAATAAAATATTGACATTAAATGTAATCAAATACAACTGAAATTTGTATTTGGAAATGCTGGCGGATCATTGCTGGTCCATGGACTGGTGGTTGAAAACCACTGGTTTAAACCATCCCTTATTCTCAGTAAGGTTTCCTAATAATGTTTGAATGGAACATTAAGAGTTTTTCCTAACACTTATTCTCTTGTGTGGTAACACAGAAACTTTGCATTTTTAATAAAATTGACAGCATCGCTAATCTTTCTCATCCATAAAATTTATTAGTGACTTGACATTTGTAAAGCATTTTGAGATGTATATCTTTCTTACTGCTTCAAGAGATGTATATTTGTAAACAGTCATGATTTTATTGCCTCTGAGTGGCCATCTGTGCCTTCACACACATATGGGCTTAAGCAACAGCGGAAGGCCTAGGTCAGAAGAAACTTGTACAGCTTGGTGTCATGGAGTGGGCGGGGCTGCCCATCCCCTCTGGAGGCTGGCTATAAGGGGAGCCCCCTCCCCCCCAGCCCAGTCCCTCAGTTCCTGACACAGTTCCCTGTGTCTCGCTCCTTTCTCCTCTTTATCTCTCATTTAAAAAAAAAATCACTTCTTGTCTTCCTTTCTTTCTCTTTCCAACGGCCTACCAGCCAAACTTCACGCAACCATGGACTGTCAGTCACTGGAAAGATGCCGGATGGCCGGCAGCCACTACAGCTCACCCTGCAGCCACTGCAGTTCACGGCCTGCCAGCCAGTGCTGCACCACTGCTGCAGTGCACCTCCATATGGCCACCATTGAGCCCTGGCTCCAGCAGCCACCACCTTCACAGCATTCTGCCATTTGTTGCTGAGGCCTGCCTCTGGCCACCGATTGTTTTGGCCAGTTGCCTCCACCATCAAGGCCTGCCTCTGCCCACCGTCAAGGCCTGCCTCCGGCCACCACACTGCCTTTGTGGCCGACTGCCTCTGCCATCGAGGCCTGCCTCTAGTCGCCATCGAGGCCTTCACCCGGCCGCTGCTGCCTTTGCAGACCACAGCCTCCACCATTGAGCCCTTCATCCCACCTTTGGCTTCTGCTGCCTTTGTGGCCCGCTGCTTCCACAATCAAGGTCTTCTGCCACTGTTGAGGCCCGCCTCTGGCTGCTGCTGCCTTCATGGCCTGTGGCTTCCGCCATTGAGGCCTTCACCCCACCTTCACCCACCGCCTCCACTAATGAGCCCCAGGACTGCCGTGTCCTCCCTCTGGCTGCTGCTGCTTTCCCAGGCTGCCGCCTCTGCCATTGAGGCCTGACTCTAGCTGCCACCATTGTGGCCCATCTGCTGGCACTGCCGCCTACGCCGCCGCAGCCTCCCTAAAGGTGCCGTCATGGCCTGCCTGATGTTTGCTGCTACTGACGCTTGGGTTCACCTGCTGCCACCTTTGCGGCCCACTGCCCCACACCATCTGGCCACCACTGCCATGGTCTAGCCACCAGCTCCACCACCGCCCTTCCCCTCCTGCCAGCCACCCCCACACTACAGCATGTCTCTGTAGCCTCCCCAGCTGCCCGATCCACAGCCTACTGCTCCCCTGGGTGCTGCCACTGACATGGTGCAGCTGCTGCAGCCTGCTCCCTGGTATCTCGGTAGCCCATGCCACCATGAGGCCAGAGCCTGCACCCATCCCCCATGTGCCTACAACTGCATTCTTACTGGCTTAACTCCGCATTGCCTCCATAGAGCACCCTGCTATCCCACTGGCTTTTCTTGATGCCAGCTGAAGCCTTGCTTGATGCTATGTGACGCCGCTGGCACTCTGGCTACCATTCTGTCATGGCCAACCTCCTGGCACCACTGGTACCATTGCTTGGCAGCTCCCCCACTCATTCCCCTGTGCCACTGTGCCAGGCCTCCAAGTGCTGCCACAACCTACCTGTTGGGGCTGTTGATGAGGACCACTTCCAAGTGCCATCAATGCGTGCCTGCACTCCCACTCCGATACTTGGGGAAATGATAGCCTGAAGTGCCTGATCCTGCCTAAATTTGAAAGCTAAGCAAGGTTAGGCATGGTTAGAATTTGGATGGGAGACTCAAGCCCTGCACTGGGCAGGGATTTCGACCGGATGGCCTTGTAGGCCCCCACCTCACTGAAGGCCTGGGGAGCTGCTGCTGCCATACCTGTGCCCTGCATCCCGTAAGTTCAGTCCCCAGCCCAGGTGGTGACTGGGCCTTGTTCCACGCCTGACTGCGGCGCTGCCTACTGCAACATGCCACTCCGGGCCCATGCCCCTCCCACCTGGCTACAACCTGTAACCTTGCACCCACCATGCATTGACCCTGCCAGCCAACCTGGCACTCTAGATAACACGCAGCTCGAGTCTCAGATGGCCAACCCTGAGGCTGGCCATGAGCTTATCACCCTGACACAGAAGCCTCTAGACAGATCGCCATCCACACACTGGCAACACATGGCCTCCCTGAAGACCACTACCACCCACAACCATGGAGTGGGGTCCAGACAGGGGGTCTACATCTCAGATCCCACGTGACAGGCTGGTCCACCACCCTGCCCGGATCCTTGTCTCACTCTCTGTTGCTGCCACATGAGCACAAGCTCTACTGCACAGCCCTCTACAGGTGGTCAAGCCTGAGATAGGCCTGCTCACCACCCTTCCCCGGACCACCTATGGATTGCCAATTCCTGAGGGATGGGACAATCTGTGACCTTACAACTCCACCCCCACATAGCATTCTCTCAGTTATCCAGGCCTCTATTTACTCTCCAACTTAGAGAGCCCTTATGGCCTTTCTAAGGCTAGAGAGGTCTCAGTCCACTGAAACCCCTGCAGAACCCATGCTAAACCACCTGGAGATCCTCTTAGCGTGAGCCTTTCTCTCTATCATCCTCTCTTACCCTGGCTTCTCCAGCACAACTAGCAGTTTTCTTGCATCCCAAATCTTAGGGTTCTCCCCAGTTTCTCCAAGGACTTCAGACCTCATCCAACCAGCCCCCTTCTGCACACCCTCCTGACCCTCCCAGCACCGGCACAGTCCCTGCTCACCAACTGTTGTCACACCGTCGTCTCCTCTAGCTGTCCAGACCCATACAGGTGGCACAGCCCTTGCCTTCGACATATCTCGCATGGGCAACTTGTGCACTGTAACAATGGGAGAAGGGAGAGCCCTTATTCCCCCTCAGACTCTCCATGTGAGTCCCCTATACCATCTCCCTAGTCTGGAAGACAGCAGGCTTCAGCCTCACTGTACGCCCGAGTACACACTCCATGTGCTCCTGGGCTGACTTGACTGCCCCTCGCCTCACCCCAGATGCACAGCATCTCAAGAGCCACCATATGGTCCACGCCCTTGACCTCTGGCTGCCACCACCACCTTGATGCCTATGCAAGGTGACCCTCCTCTTGGCCAGGCAGACCTCTCATCATTCCTACAGCAATGACAACCCTCCAACCTACAGGGGGGTAAGCTTGCCAGTTGCCCATATGTGTGTGATGAGCAGAGACCACGATGAAGAACAACAGGTTGCTTACGTGTAACTGTCGTTCTTCGAGTGGTCATCTGTGCATTCACATAACCGCCCTCTACCCTGCTAGCCGTCGTCACTGTGGTTATGCCTCTGCCTGCCTGTTCAATTGCCTGGGAACAGTGTTGTCTCCAAGGCACTTAGGGACAGGGCGCGGGGGGGGGGGGGCTCCCCTTATAGCCAGCCTCCAGAGGGGATGGGCAGCCCTGACCACTCCATGACGCCAAGCTGTAGACATTTCTTCTGACCTAGGCCTTCCGCTGTTGCTTAAGCCCATATGTGTGTGAATGCACAGATGGCCACTCAAATCTTCACAGTTACTGGTAAGCATCCTGTCTTTCTTGCTGTTTTTTATCGTGTTTGGGGGCAGTATTGGCTTCTGTGGAAAGCATATTAATATATGTCTCAGTATCAGAAAAATATGTAATAGCTGCTTTCAAATATACTGCCAGGTACTACATATTATTTACTCTAAATACTGTATAAAAAGTCACTTACTGGTAAGCAGAGAGGTGACCACGTTTGTAGATTATGTCAGATCATTCCAGGTGGTCAAAATGAACAAAGAAAAACTGATTCTCCTAAACAAACTACAATTTCCAAATTGTAGTTGAATTAACAACAAAATAGAAAATATAGTTTGGGGCCACAAATCCAAATTTACATACACTGTTGCATTCTGAACTGGTGATGATTGACCAGAAATGTCAGGCACATTTGGATGTAATAGCACATACGCTCAGATATCCTGATTCCAAGCCCTTGGTGGCTTTATACATTAATGCCAAAACCTTAAAGGTTTGGTAACAGAATGGGCAGTCAGTGATATATATTAGTAGCATGCTCATCACGCAACAACCTTGCCTACACGTGTGCAGCTGCAGCTTCAGGGCAGCCATTCATAGAGTGCATTATAGTAGTCAAAACATGGAGTTACCGATGCGTAGATTATATTGCTGAACTATCCCTGTCCAGGAACCTTTGCATCTGCTCCTGAACAGCAGTAAGGTGTTTCCTTTTCTTGAAGCACCCCCATACTTAAACAGAAACACACCTACATACATGAAGCCTGAACTGGGGTGGGGTGGGGATATTGCAGCACTGTGTGGAAGTTCCTATGAGTTATGATGTGTATTACAGAGTGAAGAAGAAGCAACATTTTCTAGTAACTCTGTATCTTGCCAATTTAAAAAATTGGAATTCTTTTTTCAGTGTGGACCAGGGGTCTCAAACTCAACTTACCTGGGGGCCGCTGGAAGTAGAGTTTGGGTGAGGCTGGGCCGCATCAAGTATTCCACCACCGCGGTGGTGGTGGGCTGCTTATCCCATGGTCAGCCCAGGCGCCGCCGGTGCTTTGAAGGCCGCAGGGCCCCTCCCCCGTGCCCCGCCCATCCCGGCAATTGGCCCATGGGCCGCGAGTTTGAGACCCCTGGTGTGGACAGTTCAGTTGCCTTTTTTTCCTTACCATATAGTATTAGCTGCCTGTGGCTCTTGATGGATTTCTCATACAATCTAAAAGCAAGCATAGCCTAAATGTGATGGAAATATATCTTTTTAAAAAAAGACCTTCAATTCCTCCCAGAGTAGCATCTTTTCTATTCAAATAGAGTAGAGTTAGTTTTTCTTTTGAGTCTTTTTGGGATCATATAGAATGTTGGTCCCTAAATTGAGGTCCAAGATGAATGTCTCATGATAAGAAAGCTCGTCATACAGATTAAGTTGCTATGGTGCAAGTACCATTATGCTGATGCTACTTAAACAAAGCAGAATCCACTTGACAAAGCCCTTCCTCCTGGATTATGTAAAGTGTTAGACTATGGTGGTAGGCAGCATATAAATGAAAGTATAAGAAAGAAAGACAGAAAGAAAGTTAGTTTTGGATCCTGTAGTCCAAAACAGTACTTCATAGGGGAAAATGGAGGTAGCTACATTGAGCCAGGAAAGGTTGAAAATAGCCAGCAACAATGGTCAAATTAGTGCTAGATTGGGTGTAGTATTGGCTTTTAGTGCTGATCTAGGGCAACAAATTGAACCCTCAAGGTAGTATTTGGACTCCAAACCCTTATCTCTGAAAATGGATTCAGGGTTTACACCCATCTGATATGGAAACCCGCATATTTCTAAAAATTTGTTGTGGGGCACAGGAACTATTTTTTAAAAATCTACAAAAACTGTTTTACCCTTGGCTGTTACCAAGATTCATGTTATTCTAAACCTTAGCTAATTGGAAATGAACATACCAGCTAGATTATGCCCGTCTGAGTATATTAATGTTGTTGCAATAACTGTCTTGAGAGAACAGCACTATGTCAGGACAGTGCTGTTAGCTGTGTGATTGAGTCAAGTTCCTTACACAGCCCCTCCTATGTTATGCTGGTTTGATAGGAGGATGGAAGGAAGGAAGGAAGGAAGGAAGGAAGGAAGGAAGGAAGGAAGGAAAATTAAGAAATTAATTACTCTATGAAGACTATATGAATTTTCAGGTTTGTGTCTCTATTGAGGGAGGGAGGTTGGGTAAAGGAAAGAACTGCTATACATCAAAAATAAAAAAAAGACAGTATTTCCATCTTGGTTTGTATATAAAATATCTTTTGAAAACAGATCAACTTGCTTAATTAGCGGTACCCCCTCATAACAATCCAATGAACATTGTCCTGTCTAGAATGAACCTTGGAATACTTAAGACCTTAAGAGATGTTGCAAAGTTATCTTAAAACTGGACTGATATTTTAGTCCATAATACATTATCATATTATGATTTTATGATAAATACGATAATGGTCAGGACCTTAAAAATATTTTAGAAATGGCCAGTGATTTAGGTCAACTCAGTAAACTATGTAAAATCCTATTTTCTTTCAATGACAGACCCCTTGGAATGTCACACATTGCTTTGTTCCTTGATTCAAAGAAAATTTGCCATATGCCATGAAGGTTGTTTCAGAAATACATCTACATGCTTTGTATAACTAATTATATGATCCTTTGGATATACTGTTTTTTTGTTTTTTTTTTTTTTTTCTATTGCTGTAGAAGGTCTGAACTTCATTCAAATTATTTCTTTAGTCTTGCATTAGGAAAATTCTTATTTAAAAGGAGAATTATGAATAGATTGTAAAAGCTTATTGTTCAAGATGAAGTATCTTAAAACGAAAATCTTTTCACAATTTTGATTGAAAGGCTTACCAAATGAGAAGTCTCTCAGGATTATGAAACAATGTCCTGGCTTCATGAACAAGCCAGAGGCAAAAATGGCAAAGCAATTTAAAATGTAAGACTGAAAAGGTAATCTAACTCATAAAAATATAATTTGGATGCCTTTAGACAGTATAATTTTGAAAGAACAAACCTGCAGCATTTACTGACCTGTCTCCTAATAACATTTATATGATTACCTACCCCCTTTTCTTTATTAATATAACAATAGAAATAGAACTTGGGAATACATCCTTCCTGGACCCATGTTGATACAGTCCAACAATTACAGTCATAAGAATGGTGCTAGAACATTATGACTAGATATTTATTAAAATTCGTATTTCTAAATTGCCAGTATTGGTTATTGGAAATATACCATAATTAGACTTTTGAGATAAAATGTGTTCTAGTGTGCTGCAACCCAGATGAAAGAATATAAAACAAACTGAAAACATGTGATTAAATCTATCTCATTTTACTGAAGAATGTTCCTGTACAGGGACTATTATGCCATTGGGAAAGCAGAGCTACTATCTCACCAATCTGGGGCTTTGTTAGGCATAAAAATCCACCCATGCATACTATTACATATAATTATCATAAAATTATGGGCTAGGAATTGAAGAGTCATGCTGTTGCATTTTAGACAGCATATTTGTAATAAGCTGTAATAAAGTAAACATTTTGAATGGATATAAGAATAGGCCTTATTCGCAATCACAAATGTGTTTTCAATTGAAATGCTTTTGAAGCTCAATTTAACAAAGCAAACACATTTTCTGGCACTATTAGCATAATTGTTCCCAGTGTTGAATTCTCATTTAAATTTTTTTAAAACTTGAATAAAGCTAGCTGTTAGAAAGAAAGGCTGAATGGAAAAATATTATTTCAAATGCTTAACATTTCACTACCATATAGTGTGTTTCGTAAGAAAAATGTAAGTGCCATAATACTAGTGTTACTTTGTTAGCTCTTTGGTCTATGACTCAGTCATTCATTGGTGACTTACCCTTTAATAGATAGTGTTAAATCCAATGTCATGTTCTGTCCCTTTCTCCCTACCCCACTAGCCCTCTGTGCCTCCTGAAAATCTGGTCCAAGTTCTCCAGCTCTTAGAAAGAAAAGTTTTCATACATTTTACAGCACAACTCCATGATTAACCTTTCACCTTCACTTTGCAAATACGAGTTTGCCATGTTCACGGAGTACTTTTTTCTGTACTGCTAATATATATGAAGTGTCTGTTCTTTTCTTGGCAAATCACAAATCACATAATGGGATTGTGTGCTGTCAGAAGAAAAAGACTGGGTAGAAGCATTTTAGTAGAAGTACAGAGGATGTCTGATTTGTGGGTAAAGTACAAAGTGGGCACACTCATTAGCCAGCACTCTTACCAGAGGACAAAGCCTGTAGTAATTAACAGATGTTCCTTTATGCCTGTGTGAAATTCTTTTTGCGCAATGTTTTTGGACATATCATGGAAAAGTATGCAGTAATATTTGCTGTAAGTCTCCTTTAACCTTTTATTGATCATGCTTCTCTGTGAATCTCTGAGAAAGTGGAGGAATCCATACTATACATTTGACAGAGATACTTTACTAATAGCTAGTGAATTAAGACTGTAATAGTAAACTCTCTTACTAGAAATAAAGTCTCACTGACGTTGTTAAGAGGAGCATCATCTGGTGATCTTTCTTCTACAAAGGAGCACCAGGAAGCTAGATGTGCAAACTGTGTATTTATTGTCCAGTCTTATGTGCAATTTCTTGACACTTTTCAAGGAACATTCTCAAGGGGGAATCAAACATGATCACAGAGAAAATCTGATCCTATCCTTTAGAGTACGCCTTATTGATTTCACTGTAAATTACTTCCAACTGAACATATTGTAGAGGTGTGCCTTTTTATTTTATTCTACCATGGGAGACTCAATATGAGGAACAGAAAATCAGAATGTCAGCAGTATAATTTGATTTGGAAAAACTGGGCCAGGAAATCAAGACTTGATAGTATTTGGGAACATTTTGGTTTGGAGAAAGCATGATTGTCTTTAGATATTGCTGTTAATGGGCAGAGTCAACATCACTATTCCAAATTCTAGATGAAAGAAAGCTGATACTCTATTTTTAAAAATGTTTATTTATAATTGCACTTATATTCCCTCCTTCTTGCAATGCGATGGTTTTCTCTCATAGTACATATGGGGGAAGGAATAGTTGGATCTAGAGTAGAGCTTGCAGAAATCAGTGTGTTCCATTGGGCTTGTCTGGCTCCTCCCTCCCCCACAGTGGGAGATGTAATTCTCCTCCTTCCAAGCAGACTGAGACAATAACCTTCTAAGGAAAAGCTTTAAGTTAATGAACGTGAATCAGACTGCATAAAAGTACAATTGAAGTGTATTACAGAAGTCAATAACAGAAGAAACAAGCAAAATTAGAATAGCAGCTATTAAGGAAGTATATCTTCTTAGAGGTTGGGTTTAAACAGAATACCCCTCAAATTACCTACAGAGTCTTCTTGCCTCAGGCCAATCACTTGGAGTGCCCAATACTTCTCTGCTGGTCTACCCTCTTTAGCGGACACCAGACACTGGGATTATTGAAGGCTGATCTGTCCTTCTCATTAATAGGCTTACTTGGCCTTCCCACAGTGTCTGAAGCTGCTTGGCTTACTGCCTTTTATTTTGCACAAGGATCTAAGCTATTACTTTTTGAGTTTTGTTCCATTCATTTAAAATGCTATCCAAACTTACAGTGCAAAATATTTTATTGTTCTTCTCTTTGTCAAGAGGCTGGCTGAAGTAGTTCTGCCTGGAAATACAGATTTCTCCCTAACTTTAGCATACAGTTTAGATTGGAGACTTATATCTGTGCACCTAGGGGGTATATAGACATGTAGAAGATTGCACTACTAATGTATTATTATCTCACATAATTTCTCTGCCTGCAAATTAACATAGGTGATTATGGTAGATTGTGGTCACTTAAATGATACAAGAAATGGGAAGCCTGGTATTCTTTCTTCCTTTCTTTTTGCGCTTTTCATGTTCAAAATAATTATGGTAACTTGTCATTGTTGAAAGTAATCAGCAGTTTCTGTTGGGAAAATGCATTTAGGTCATTGCATTGGCAGATGTTAGCATTTTCTAGAAAAATCTGTCTTGCAGATTGCTAATGAATGGCCAAGCAAATACATAGATAGTTAATACTGCTTAATTGTCACAGTCAAATAGAGCAACCACATAATTTTCTGCTATTCTTATTCTGTGAATACTACAAGAATGATCAACTATGACAAAGCCTTGCAAAGATTGCTAGTTTGTACAAGTCATTGGCATTGGTAGAATTTCTCCTCCTTTTTCTCTCTTAAGCAGGTGGTTCTCACTAACAACCTTTTCCTGCTTCAGCAGGAAAATGTATACCTATATACCATTTTCCTTGGCAGAAACTGCCAATTAATACTCATTTCCAAGTCATTACACAGGCTCAAGTTTCTTTTTGTGTTTAAGGATATTTACTGCGGATTAGAAAAGGAAGTTGTATTTTTCTGAGTGTGACTATTAAGCTAGCTGAGTCCATGCTTGTGAAACATCTGTTTGAAAAATGCTTTTCTCACACACAGAGAATTGTGTAATGTACTGTTCAAAAGAGGATTATGGAAAAAAGAAAGATAGACCCGTCAGGAAATTAATCATGCAAAAGAGATGGGAATGATTTTAAAAAAGGCTTGTTTTATACTGGCTGTGTGGTTGTATAAAAACCAGAAATTTCTCATGATGTCACATCTGCTGGAAAGATAAAGTTCCAATGTTCCTTTTCCAGAAAACAGTATAATAAATAAAAAGTACATTACTGTTGTTTCTAGGGGAGACTTGTAGCTGCTACAGCTTCAGAGGAAAATCTGTTTTTAAAACAAGTGATAGTAACTTAAGAAGGAGACTTTTGTTGGAATTAAATTTTCTTTTTAAAGTTTATATGAAACTAAATGAGTTTGTCAGAATAGGTTAAAATGTTCTTTTTAAAATCATACCTTCGGAAGAAGTAAAGCTGATGTTTAAACATATGTTTAAATATAAAATAGTTACAATTAAATCTCAATATGCAAAATTTATTCCTATGGCCTTATATAAACAAAGTTGTCTCCCATAGGTATCCCTGTTTTTCCATCACATGTAAATACTTCTGTCCAGTCTGAGTACTAGCTCTTGCTCCTCAAAACTTCTGGGTGCCAGTTTCTATTTTTCTTCACTAACATCACATGTGTGCAGAGCAGGCTGCATAGATTTGTTGATTATTTCTACCTCTCTGGTAGTGGAACTGGACCAACAAGGCAAAGAAATTATTTCAATTGATCATATAGGACAAAAGGGTGAGGGTGGCAGTTCAGTCAGTCCAAACAAAAATTTCAGGAGAAAAAGTCCAAAATCTTCCCAAAAGTATCACGATACCTTTACTGGGCAATTCAAAGGTATAAGCCTTGGTGAAGAAGGTGGCTATGTCTAGTTTGTTTAGAGTGATATACACCAAAAATAAAACTGGTAGCGCATAGGCAGCCAATATGGGACTTTCAATAAAGGTGTTGCACACTGAAAAGGAGTAGCTTCCTGACAACACTTGAGGAGCTACATTCTGCTTTTGCTGTAGAACATGGTTAGAACATGGTCAGAACATGGCTAAAGGGAGCCCCACGTGAAGTATGTTGCAGAAATCCAGTTTTAAAGTTACTAGCATCTGTACCAGTGTAACCAAGCTATCCTGGTGCAGGAGAGTTTGTAACTGATTTACTAGTCTAGATCAGTGAAAGGAATTTCAAGCTGCCATAGCTACTTGGGCCACAAAAAAAGATGGATTCAGGAGTATCCCCAGAATACAACCTGATCTTTCAAAGGGTGTGCAGCCCCATCCAGAATAGGCAAAGCTTGTCCACTTGTCTATAGGCTTCTGTCCTTCCAGGATTCAGTCTCCGTTTATTGGTCCTAATCAGGCCCATTATCCAGGACTTAGGTTTAGGTTGCCACAAAGAAATAGAGCTGTGTGTTATCACCATACTTATGGCACTTGGCTTCACTTGGGAGAAAAGCCTGCTGCAGAAGGACCAGCTTGTACTGACTGCCACCACTGAGAGTAAAACCCATTCTCTTCTGTCTGGCTAAGGTTCTGGCCAAGGATTCCACTGGCGTCTCTTGCCTTGGATTTCTTTGCAACCCTCTTGCATCCTTAGAGGAGAGAAGCACAGCTTCAGTCACAGGATTTTCTGAACATGCTGTACGCCACCTGGTTGTTAAATCTGCATTAGTGCAATCAATAATGTGGCACGCTTTGTGCCTCCTCCCTTTCATCCTCAAAGCATTTAGTCTGTGTTTTGATGAAAACAAGGTAAAAGATTATTTGGGATTCAGGCAAATAGTACAGAATGGGAACAAATAATCACTTTCAAAGCACAAAGCAATTTGCAATTTGCAATTTAAGGTGGTAGTTCTATTCCAAATGGCAAATAAAACACAAAACACAGTCACACTATTCACAGGCCTGTGTTACGCTGCCTTCCTTGCCCTTTGAACACTTGTGGTCTCTGCAGTGCAGTTGCTCAGGTGCCTCTGCCATGTTCTCCATCTGTTTCTGGAAGACTTGTCCTGTAGCAGCTGTACTGAAGAAAAGGCCCCCACTTCCTTTCCCAGTGAGCCCCCCCCCCCCCGCACACACACACCTTGGCGCAGGTGCATTTTATTCTGGCTGATTCTCTATACAGTGCTCATCTTTGTCCCAGAAAGAATCTTCTGAAAGATTCCTCATTGTTTGGCACTTGGATTTTTTTAAACTAATTAATAGGCAGTTGGCCTTGAGAATACTTCAGCCAGGGCATTTGCAATACCAGTAGAAATTAGTTTCTCTTTGGTTTTTAGCAGATGGCTAAAATTAGATATAAAATGGAGACAACTTCCTCTCATTCCTAAGTAAGATGGGGTTCGTATGCTCTGGACAACTCTAGGTCACTCCAGACCAACCATAAGAGGAACATGGTGGTACCTCTAGAATCTACTGCTCACTGGCTAAGGGTCCAAGAAATAGCTACCTGGTGCTACTCTCTGGTTCTACCTGCAGCTAGAACCAGAACCACTTTAATACAGGGCTACAGTAGATGGATAGCAAGAAACAGGCATTGATGAATGATAACTGGTAACAGTGAATTACAATTTTTGGAACTCATGGGGTTCCACAACTCATGAATTCATGAATTATTAGGGCCTCCAATTTAGGGCTAGGTTGGTCCATTTAATTCACCTAGCCTGGAGAATTTAAAACTTTGAACATGTGGGCTCATTTTGAATACAGTTCATTATACAGCTCCACCAGACTACCAAAAAATAGTACATACAGAATCCTATGTTAAGCAGAAATTCAGTCAGAAGCATCTGGTTGCTCCATCTTTATGCCCTCCTTTTGCCTTTCTTCCTATTGCCTTTCCATCAGCTTTGAATATATATGTGTGTATACAGATAAATACAGACAAACCCAAGTGAGCTATTTTATAACTGACTTTGTTTGAATTTGAGTTGTTGATTATATACATATGTGTAAAAATGTAATCTTTGTGCAATCTGGATTTAGGAGAAATTGGAATATCAAGATTGTGGATAGTTTTAAAGGCTGATTTTGAGATGTACTCACTAATTCAGATAATGAGAATAGGTTACCATTTGGGAATATTTACTTTTATATTCTCAGTGCCCATCTTGAAATACTTCCTTGTGTGGAGTAAAAGCAGTGACTCATGGTGACCTGGAATGCAGCGACTTATTTGGCATTTTCACCCGTCTCCATTTTTGAAAAGCCAGATTGGCACTACTCATAATCCCAGGAGCACATGGCATCCTGTAATTTGTTCAGTTTTCTACATTTCTTTGTGTGTAGTGCACGTGCACATGCACGCACACAGTTTACATATTATTAAAGAATAAGCCTTCTTTCAATGTGTTTGTGCAGAAATTATTTGCAATTACATTGACTCTTTTCCAGCTATTATTCTTTTTCTTTCCACTAGTTTTTCTTTCAAAAGAAAAGAAAAGAAAAAAGAAAAGAAAACCCAAAGTGAAGAAAATGCTTCCTTATGTTTTAGCTATCCATATAGTTAGCTTTTCATGGCAAACTGAAATGAAACCTAGCGACCCCCTGATCTTTTCTGCATCTTTAGGGAAGTGGGTTAGTAGAACTTAGTAGAGCAATTTTTCATAGGTAGGATAACTTTGTATTGGTAGATTGAGGATCCTTATTTATGAATGAAATGTTTGGTTCCCATTGCCTTTCCGAAACTAGGAAATCTTCATTTTCTTCTTAAACACAGGTAACGAAAGATTTAAAACAATATGACAATAAGATTATAGAATGCAAATTTGAGAACGATAGCTGGGTCTTCATGAGACAAAGAATAGACAAAAGCTTTCCAAATGCTTACAGCACTGCCCTGGGTGAGTACAATAGTTGCTTCAGTATATTCATGTTTTATTTTCATACTCTGGAAAACTTGAATACAGACCTTTATTGTTTGAAGGCTCTATGGCAATGCATTTGAATTGAAAAATTCCAATAGCATCACATAAAATTTGAATTTGATTTGTGAATGTTTTTTTCGGGGTGGGGGAGGTCTACATTGGACTGTCAAGAGGCGTTCACAATGTCAGGTTGCCTTCTACTGATATACAAAGAAAAGGTAGCTTGGCAAATGAATGTGCTATATAAGTTGAACTTGTGGAACAACACTCCGCCCATGCCCGATAATTTCAGCTCTATTCAGCATGGTGCAATCATTGTTCGCCAGATGGAAGAAGACAAAATTAGGAGGAGAAATTGTAATTTCCAGACCCTAAAAATAGTATGCAAACAATGGGGAGTAAAACAAATGAAAGCTATGGGAAAAAGTATATCTGTTAATGAGATTGTGACACATTCTAATTCTCCTTCAAATAATAAAAAAGGACATTATGAAATGTGCAGGGCAGCAGCTTTCTTTCAAAGGCAAATATGAGAATTTAAAAATTAATGCAAGTTTAGATGATACTGGTATTTTAAACTATTGCTGTCAGTGTTGAATAGACAAATAGGCACATAAAGTGGCAAATGAATTAATACTTGCATAATGTATTTTTAGCTCTGTATACTTCAGTTACTGTTGAAGTAGTTTAAAACATTCAGAGCAGCAGCCAGGGTAGTTCATTGTAGAAAAAGAATCAGAGTCCTGGTTCATGCAACATGACAACATCTTTGGCAGCTAACCATGGTGGGTTGTCATGTCAAGTAAATGTGAACCTCTTTCTGCAGGGTGTGAATGTGTGAACTTTGATAACTTGTGGCTTGTTCTAAGGGCTGTTTGTACCTCAGTGGGGTTGTTGGGCAATTTCATTGTTCATTGTCAGAATTGGCTAGAGAACCACTTGGCAAGAGCCGTGACAAGTCCTCTAACTGTTCTCAGGCTTGCCACCAGTGACTGTCCTGTCACCAGTATCCAAATGGTTATGTTTGAAGTGACCGTCACCAATCCTTCTATTTGTCCCCTCAAAATTCTGCAAATGTAATTGCTATTTTTTGTAAGTCTTTCACATTTGCACAGGAGCACCTTTTTGCTGTTCAATATATGCAATCTTGGCTGGTTAATTTCCTTGTATGATTCAGGTGTCAAAAGGATTGGGAAAAAATGATACTAAGGGAGAGAAAGAACCAATTTGTTCCATGGAAAAGCACTGAAAATGGAGAAAACACTAGGTGCATCAAAAGTGGGTGGACAATAATTACAGTAATTGTATTACTCTGTAAGCCATCCAGAGACATTTTGCATTTTATTGGACGGGTTAGAAATATCCAAATAAATAAATAAATATTTTCCACTCGGTAATGTAATTTTAAGTGTTGAACTGATAGCTCTTAGTGTCCTCCATCTTTTCACTACTTCCTCTTAGTCTGTGGTTAGTCCAGATTGGAAATATATGCAACTGTAATGGCTTCGAAGTAAATATGGGGGAAATTTGAGCACCTGCATTAACTGTTCTTGTACTAGAGGTGCACAAATTTAATTCCATTTACCTCCTAGACATTAAATTTGTGTACATTTCCCTTCCATTTACTTCCCTGTCCAAAAGAACAAAGTGTAAATACTCCAACCAGTTTGTTTTTGAAAGAAAACCCTGATAGGACGGCCAAATCAGATGGTGCAAATGGTGTTCCATTGTTATTTATTGCATTGTATTTATATTGCACTTTTGTTTCTCTTGTGAGGAACCTATTCTATCCTTACAAAAACAACACTGTGATGTAGGTTTGACTGAGAGTGTGCAATTGGCCCAAAGTCACCCAGGAAGCTTCATAGCCAAGTGGGTACAAGAATGCAGATCTCCTCAGTCCAGGTCCAACACTCTAACCACCACACCATGTTGCTTTCTTATTTACACCTGCCCCTCCCCCTGAGCACCATTCACTTTGCCCCATGCAGTTGCCTTCTTCAGGTTCGAAACAAGCACTATCAGGGAACTGCAGTAACCACAGCAGTAAGTATTCTGCAAAGCAGCTTCAAAAAAAGTGTGTGGTGGGGAGTTAATGTCTCCCTTTCTGGACTAGCTGAAGTAGCTTTCTGTGGTAAGAAGGATAATATCAATTTATTTATGTTTGAATAGAAAAGAATTAATAAATCTGAGCAAGATGAGATTAGATTTAAGATTTCAGACTATTGTGGTCAAAACCTGTGGTCCTTCCTCTACTTCCCCATCCACATTAAAGATTTACATAAATCAGGTATCTACATGGGACTAGCCTATTTATATATGTCTGCAATCTTTGAGGCAGGAAGAACAAATATATACATCATTTCCCCCTTGCAAACTTGCAAGTATTTCAATCCACACAGCAGAAATTATTTACAAGCATTATGATAGCAGACATTGTAGGTATGATAAAAACTGACATTCATTGTTTCTTTTCAGGATAATAATGCTATGAAAATAATAAATGTAAGCCAAAAATATTTTTGTAGCCGATTCTCTTCAGGATTGGTTTCCTCGTAGCTTGATGAAAAAATGCTTTTCAGTAACTGTAAACAATATTCTTATCAAACAAGCTAGTTACCATAGCATACTGCAGTTGACTACTGTGCTGCATTAGACCATTTCTATCAATAAATATATTTTGCTTCTTTTTTAAGGATTATTGAGATGTGTCTTTCCTTTAGGAAGTTATCTCTACTCTATCATCAGTCCATTTTGTACTTTCCCAAAATCTTTTAACTTAGAATTCTTAACATGCATATGAAATTCAACCTTAAATAATTGTGTGTCTCCTCCACCTCCTCAGTTTATAGTGCACCAGAGGAGATCATATTAAAGAGCTAGAAATTTAGAGGAAAATAGGCCGGTTAAGTGGAGAGATCCTCCTCTGGAAGAAGCCCCTTAACTTGCTGGAGCTTCTGCGTAACCATTGCAAGAAACTGCTGGATTGAATCTCCCTATGTGATTCTTCTGTTGGTTTATCATGTTGGCATTCAAATCCAAAGACTGTGAAATGTGCACTAATCATTCCTGTATAATTAAGGCAGTGTATGTAATTTATTCCCTAATACAACATGTATTTCTCAGATGATGTATTGGTCACTGGCTTGGAATGATTGGAATTACAATCCAACACCACTGGATGGCATCCAGTTGCCTGGGACAGCAAGCACAGGACTCCAAAATGGGGTGGCGAAAGGGGCACTTCAGATACACTTGATGCAAACTGCTATTTTTGTGTGAGGATGGCCCAATGAACTATTAACTTACTCCAGACTGGAGTTAGTGTAAAAAAATCCTTCTCATTGCAGCGGAGAAATGAAAATCAAGCCCCACTCTGGGTTGGAGTAAGGAGAAATGTTGTCTTGGGTCTATCGGACAATTACTCAAAGATGTTATTTTCCCCTGCAGCTGTGTGCAATAGCATACGACACCCAGTGACAAAAGAGATCCTCTTTGAATTCATTGAAAAGTGTACAGCAGCGGCCCCAGGACAGACACGTAAACGTCACCTGGATCCTGACACTGAACTCATGCCACCGCCACCTCCTAAAAGACCAAGACAATAACATGCCACTAGAGACCAAGAGAATAGCATGTTTATAGTTCTGCAAGATGATGTGTGGGGATTGAAAACTTTTGCAAAAAGTTGTTGGAATATCCTGTAAATACTTAAGTGCATTTTTTTTGGAATGCCACATCATGGACTCAGATTTGTTTCCTACTTGACAAGTTGAACATTGCTTTCTGGAATTTGAAAACAGCTTTAATCCCAAGGGTTAGATAAGAAAAGTGTGGAATCAATGGAAAGCCACCTTGTTTGATAGGTACCTTTCAAATCTAATGCTTTTTCTTAGCAATCTGGAACTGTGAAGCCATGACAAAGTTGTCCTTTTCCCAAGTGCTGTTTTAAAAGAGTGTGGTATTCCCTTTAATTAACCAAGTAAGATTTGTTTGTTTCATTTAGCTTATTTCTCCTATGTTTATTGTTTGTTTTAAAAAACAACATATATTGATGTAGTGTACTCTTTAAAATAAAAGTTTATCAGGTTTCACTAATTTTCTTAAGCAACCTTTTTATATTAAAGATGTTACATGAGTCACATCTAAGAGTCCTAAAAACATATCCATCTGCTAAATCTGTTTTAATTTTACATTTTGGGTTTTGTGCTCTGGTAGAAACAAGCAATTCTTGATATAAAAAGCAAAGTTTAATTTTCTGTATAAGTAATTGTAAAAGGATAATATCAAAAGATGTACATCATGTTGATGTACAGAGGATGAACCATGTAAATGACGCTACATTTGTTCAGTGGAAAAAGTGGCAGAAGACTTTTCAGAAGATATGCTGGATGATATATAAAAGATACATGTAGCACCTCTTCCCAGGGATAGTAGCTTGTGATGAAAACATAATAGAAAATATTTAATTGGTGGAAGTAAGATTATGGACCCCCAAACATTCAATTCAGTTCAGTTGAGATGTTATGTCTTCAAAGCAAAAGACAGGTTATGTGACTGACAATAGTATTCTCAACTAGTGATTTATTTTTGTAATTTAAAAATATGAATCAGATTAGCTTGCTGGGGTACAACAATGGTTCAATGTTCTGTCACTCCTGAGAAAGTGCATTTTATAGATGGCGGGGATTTAATCGTGAGCTTTAAATATAGGAACAAATGTAAAGATAAGTGGTTTCACTACTTAACTATTAAATTAGTATTTTGACTCTTTATACTTAATGAAATGTGTTAAACTGTTCAGCTGGCCACTATCTTATTTGCTATGTGATGATAACCAAATGGTGTTGCTGTAAGAGAATATTCAATTCTCATATTCTTAAAAGTTTTGATATTTTTCCTTGTTTTTATACATGAAAATGCTGTTCGTGCTTTGTTTGGTAGCCATTTTGAACTCAATTAAAGTGTTGTTGTTATCTTTACATACACTGAAGTATAGATCAAGTTAATTCTTTTTCTATAGTTAAAACATGTCCATCTACCCTACATTTTGTTTCACAGTCGTACATTTTCTTGTTTCTGTGCAAAACAAGAGACACCCCACCCCCATAGACACAGTAGTTTTCCTCTACTTATTAATAGATCTGAAAAGCTGCTCATGTGGTTACATTGGCTAAAATGCAACTGTTTCGGCCAATATTCAAAACCAAATCATGCAGTTCTAACACAATTTGATTTTTAAAATGTGGATGCTTTGGGTAATTGCAACCTTTAAATCACACCTGTAAGTGTTAAATATATATTAATAGTATTTTCCTGTTCAGCACTATTCTAGCATGATGTAACTTAACAGCTAGTTATTACTTGAGTGACATGGCACCAGTGTTTTTTCCCTTTCATAGATTATGCACATTGCTTATGTGTGCTCATTCTAATTATTAATGCTGCCATTGCATTAATGAGAAGCAATTGCATCTTGCTTGTGCAGGTGCTGATTGTCTTTTAAATTTTCCTTCTGTCTTCCTGTGGGAGTTGCATAGAGAGGGAACAGAACAGATACTTCAGATTTTCATCATAAAGGGTAAAACACTCAACTCAGCTGAAGTTATGAAAGAGCACTATAGAAAAAGCTACTGTGAAAGATAGACAAAAGACTTATACAAAGCACAATTTCAGGTGGACTAGTCTGACTTAATAAGTGCAAGAAAGTAAGACTGAACTTGTGAGCACAAAGGTTACTTGTAGTGTGAAATCTTAAGCTTTGTGTGGGTTGCTCTTTTCAAAGATAGAGTATAGTTTAGCTTGTAAACCTCTGCATTAAACAATGCAGAGCATCTGCATTCAGTGACATCATAAGAAATAGTGACTAAGTTACACTGCAAAACATCTTAAACCATTTTGATAATGGCACTGATTTAAGATAATGGGATTTTCCTCCTGTTATTGTGCGGTATAGATCTAATTATCTCTGACACTTCATCACACTGACAGCCACAAAGAACTCAACAGCTAAGGCTTGGATTAGAAGTTGCTTATGTCACCCACTCACATTGACTGTTCTCTTCTTGGTCTCTCCCCCTCCCTGGCCATTTTCCCCTTTCCCTTAGACACAAAAGCTTCATTTCAGAATGAAGCAGTTAGAAGGAACTGATACCTTCATCCACTTTTCCATGTAGAGAAATTTAAATGTAGGAAATTGTTCCCTCTCACTACCTTGGTAGGATTCAAACCAAGGAGGAAAGAATGGGTGGAATCATAGTAAGAGTGGTATTTATCTCTTTATTATATTTCTACCCCACCCATGAGCCCAAAGGCTCCCTGGATGGTTTACAAAGCAAAATTACAATTATTAAAGCACACGAGAAAATCACAGTACAATTAAAAATACAATAATACAAAAAAGTTCATCCTTCACCACCACAGCTAAAACAACCTCAGAGGCACATATTGAAAGATGAAGATAAAAATCTAATTACTAAAACAGTGGAAAAATAAAAGGTTTTCACCTGGCACCAAAAGGAGTAAAGAGTGGAATTGTAATGAGCACACCTTCTGTAGTAGCCCTTTAATGCTAAAAGGCCTTGTTGCCACTTCAGTAATGGCTACTTCTAGTTGTATCCAAGGCACTCTCCCAGATACAACAAGGCAACCATTCCCCCCACCCCAACTGGCCAGGAATGATGCTATCATGTCTTAGCACTGGTACCATGGCTTGAAGTGGCAAAAAAGCCTGGTTAGAAAGATTGTAGAACATCTCTTGGTCACTTCGTATTCAAAAGGTCAAAACTTCTTTGAAGTCACTGCTCCCAAAAGGCAATGGAAGCCTTCCCCAACAAATACAAGTGATTGTGGTGGAAGGTTAGTAAATAAGTTTTCACAGGAGCCTTTGCAATATACATAAATGGTTGACTTTATGCTTGGTTTCATCCTTGGATATTCTAAGGCAAAGCTGCCTCTGAAACAAAGTTATGTTTTAATTTATTCCAGTCATTTTCAAGCATGCTGATTTGTGTGTGTCTACCTCGTAAGTCTAGAAAAACTGAATAGCAAGTAATATGGTGAAATAATTCTATTCTCTGCAAGGATAATGGTGGAAATCATAGCAGTTTAAAAAGATAAAATGAACCAAACCAATCTATAGCCACAAACTAGATCCCAAAAAAGAATTTGCATTGGCAGAGCTCATTTTCAAAGAAGAAAAGAGACTGAAGAGAACCAACAGATTCCAGCTGATAAAATTGCCTCCAAGCTGTCAAAATGAGAAATGAATTAAGCTGCCTGCTTAAAGAAAAATATTAAAAATGGTAGAAATGATCAGCCATCAGTGTCTTATACATAGACTGACAAAGGGGCAGTGGAACATTTCAAAGAGCATTTCTGTTAAACTGACTGCTGAAAGGTGTCCCTCCATCTTTAGACACCCTCTAGAAGAGGAAGGAGTTGATCCAAATTGAAATGTACTATGAAAATGAAGGAAGGAAAGTGAGGAGAGTAGTGGAGTCCCAGGGTGCATGCCGTACGGTGTATCTGTGCACATCAGGATATTTTCTGACTATCTTAAAGAGAGCCGCCAATATTCCCCCCCCCTTCATATGGGTTTTGTCTCTTACAATGAATATTAAGCCCCTCATGCCACTTTTGTTGTACTTGCACATTTGAATTGGCCATGGCCAGTCCTGTTGAAAGGTAAAATAGTTGGAGATAGGCTATCACTTTTAAAGACACTTTCAGAAGTAGATTGCCTGCGAGTCTAAGCACTAGAAAGACAGTAAAGTAAAAGGGTTAGAATTAAAAATACCAGGAACAAAAGGGAAATCATGCAGTGCAGAATTTTCCAGGATATCAGGTTCTGGGTGAGGCCCAGAGATACTCTAGGAGAGTGAGGCTAGTGGACAGAGGCTGCCTCATGCAGTGCTTCACTTCTGAGCTCTCTCAATCTTCCCTCCCTCCCAAGGGCAGAAAGGGATGAGGCCATGCCCCAGCATTTGGCCTAGTATGCTGGGGATTGATATCAAGGTTATCTGCCAATGCATCTGCATTGGCAATGCAAAACTAAAGTCCATCACTCAATAAATATCCTGCCACTGTATCTGCATTGGCAACACAAAACCAGAGTCCATCAATATCATGCCACTGCCAATTTTTATATTAGAAAATACTTGCATATTCAAATGCAGATGGAGATATACAAAAGTGCCTCATGGACAACAAGGCAATCTGCCTTGTTGTCTCCCTTTCTGAGCCTGTGCCGATAACCATAAATCGGAGAATGGAGTGGGCCAATTCTGTCAGGGCTGCCATTGAGCTCCAAGTGCCACAACCGTGTTAATGCCCAGGGTCCAATGCACTCAGGTTTGTTGGCTCAGAAGGCAGGGCTGGTTGCAGACGAAGTGGGAACACCTTCCCTCTAGTCTTCTCTTGGATTCTTCTGGAGGCTGGTTCATTTCACCACCGATATTGAAATATGACATACCTTCTAGATTTGTTCAAAAACTTTAGAAATTGCATGGATGGCATCAGTTTTTCAGTGCAAAGAAAAGATAATTTGGCATTCTTTATCCAAGATTACATGAGCTACACGGGCTGTATTGGATACTGAAGTCTGCTACTTTGACCATGTGATGCACACAAAAGCAGGATAAAAATTAACTATAGTAAATACATAACTATGTAGTTAATATAGTAAATATTTATTGTAGATAAATTAATGTGTTTTTAATTTACTGGAGGAGTGCTTTGTGAATACCCTGCACCAACAGAAAGGCAAATGAGGGTCATACATCAAACCAAGCCAGAACTTTCCCTAGAAGCAAAAATGGGAAAACTGAGGCCAGCATACTTTGGACACATCATGGGAAGGCAAGACTTACTGGAGAAGACCATCATGTTAGGGAAAGTTGAAGGCAGAAGACAAAAGGGAAGACCAAATATAAGATAGATAAAATTCATAAATGAAGCCACAGCCTTGAACCAAGAGCCAAGTGGGTCTGTTGTGGACAAGTCATTCTAGAGTCACCATAAATTGGAGATGACTTGACTGTACATAACAACAACATAGTAAATACAGGAGAATGGATATGAGAAGGGAGATAAATACTGGAGGTCAAGAATGGAAGCAAAGGCAGAAATAATGTCATACAAGCAGACATGATGCAAAACTTCCATTTACAATTGCATAAAAAAATCAGGGAATACCAAATGTATTTAGAGAATTTTATTTAAAGCTGGTAATATATTATTACTAGTGTTTAGATAGTTATGATTAGATTAGGAAACTCCTGATGGCTTGGACATACGTCAGACGGACCTGTTTTAAGGTACCTACTTGTAGTAAAGAAACCAAGAAATTCATCTTGAGAAAGAGCCCTCCCTCCCCTCAGGCCTTGGGGAAAAACCTAAGAGTGTTTGTTTGTTTGTTTGTTTGTTTGTTTGTAATATGCAGAGTTGAGAAATAAAAGGAAATTATACAATAGAAGAAAGTCAAAACTTTCTGTGATTTACATAACATATTCTGTAAAGGGAAATGTCAAAAAGCATTCTCCATATGATACTGTGTTCAGGAACAGACAAGATGTCTAATAGTATCTGGATATTTACTTGTTCATTTGTTTTGTTTTGAGTTTTGTTTTGAGTTGATCAGCCTATGGCATATAAAACCTTTCTTATACAGCCTGGAAAGAGATGGGGGAATGCAGAGAATTAAAAAATAGCATGTCAATATAAAAAAAATGTGTGAAATGAAGAGTTATCAAGATAATTGTTAAGGACAACAAAACATTGAAATACCTGTGGTCTATATGAGAAGTATTTTGAAACAGAGATTTTCAGGTCAAGAAACTTTTGGGAAATCATGGCCTGGAGAAATGGTGACATTGCTCCAATTACTTATGTTCTCATTCCCATCTTGTTATTATTTCTATCACAGCACCACAGAAGATTATGGTAGGTTCATACATAGATTTTTAGACCTTGACTAAACAAATGGCTACTGGGCTTATTATTCTGTACTTATTCTTAAAGTACAATTAAGTCCTACACAGACAGAGTTTCTGGGGAAGCTCTCTCTCCTCAACTTAGACTGAAAATGTTTCACATTATTTATTGTGTAATAGGAACTGTTAAGAGAGTATTCACCATAAGGCATTTATCTTCAGAAAAAATTCCAACAGAATGTGATCAGCTCCATTCTTTATGGTATATATGATTCAGGGATAACCCTGGGACAGAAGACAGGAATAGTACAACATGTCCTAACAGCTGCCACATTTCTCCCGCTCCTTCGGCCAAGTCAGGGGAGCCCCCTGCCCTGCCCGTCTTCTCCTCATGACATCTTTCCAAGGGAGGTTAGGCTGAAGGAGACCAAGTGTCACAGCTGCACTCAGCCAGACAGGCGGGAGGAGGCACCTGGCACATTTCCCCCTCAACTAACCCAGTGCTCTGTTCTCTGCCCCAGGCCAGCTCACGTAACGGACATCGCATGAAGCATTTGGCACAATTATGCTCAAAATGGATATGACTTCAGGAAAGTTTCTGAATTGTGCATCCCGCCCATCTTGCAGTGTACAAAACCAACCAAACCAAACCCAGGTGGAGGATGGTTTGGACTCCAGATGAGATTCTGACCCAGGGAGGGTGGGTCTAGGCTGCACCTCATGCAATTTTCCAGACTGAACAATCTTTTACCCAGCTGCTATTCACCCATTTTAAAACAAACAAAACAAAACAAGAATTGTTGTTGTTATAATTGGTGGCAAGGTAGTGGTGTGCCACAGCCTCTATCTGTATTGTTTCCTCTGCAGCGTTATGGATTTGTTTTGTAAATACGGAGCTGCAACCATTTGCAAGCATATGAGAAAGCTGTATCTAGTTAACCCAAATACTGAATATTGTACTTGCATTCTGGAATGTATTTTGCTTTTTTAAAAAAATGCTGCTTTAGGAAATGGCACCAATTTCTCATAATCCTATGTTATATGTGGAATATGTAATCAATTGGCATTAACTAAATGTATTTGACATTTTCATCTTAGTGAGAATTCAGCAGAGCATAGTTTACAAAAGTATGTTTTCAGTTGGGGAGAATGTTAACAAACATCTCAAATCCTGGCAAAAAGTTTGCATTTAACTATATCTCATGTTGCTGTTGTTCCATCTGGAATGGCAGCAGAGAAAAGCAGTGTATGCCCTTTCTGAGAAAAGACTCTGATGTAAGGCTCAAGGAAAATGAGCCATGAACTATGCGACCCGATGCACGTGTGCTCAGAAATAAGTCCGACTGTGTTCACCGGGGCTTCCTGCCAGAAATGGTGTATAGGAATGCAGCCTGGTAGAGCTTTTCTCTGCTCTCCTCAGTATTCTTCAGGACAGGAGTCCTGCAGGGCCAGATCATGTCCAGCATCCTGTTTCCCACAGTGGCCAGCCAGCTACTTCTGAGCAGGGCACGAGGGGAATAAGGATGTTCTCCGTGGCTGGTATTTTGGGACATGACACCTCTGAACCTCATGGGGGGCATCATGGCCAATAACCACTGATAGTCTTCTCTAGCACACATTTCCTGAATCTCCCTTTCCAGCCATTTATGCTGGTGTCCATCGCCACACTCAGTGACAGCAAATTCCATCATGAACTATGTGCTGTGCTGCTTTTGGCCCGCTCTAGATCTCCTGCCATTCAATGTCACTGGATCTAGAATTACGACAGAAGAAACATAGAGACAGAGTTTGTCTGGGTCAGACAAGATGGCCCGGGAGCCCCCTTCTGAGCAACAGCCAGCTCATGACATGGTTACCACGGTTTCCATCTGCTTCCACTGTACATCGTTTTATAAGCCCCTATCATGTCTCCTTTGCCTGCTATTTTTTCTGAAGTGCAAATCCCCATATGTTCTAACTTTTCCTGGCTGAGGAGTTGCTCCAATTCCCAGTCATTCTAGTTACCCTTTTCTCTACCTTTTTCCACTCTAGAATATTATTTTTGAGGTCTTCCTATTCCAACTGACTCTGCCTTTCATGTAGCAACATGAATATTCATCACATCCACAGTGATTAAAGGGTAATTTGAAGGGAGCTAATGTGAGGAATACCAAATTGCTGTTTTTCCTCTGCCTTGTTTGTCACATCTTAATAACTGACCCTGTTAAATATCTTGCATGGCAAGCAAGCAATTCACAGGAAGCAGAGTTTCTGAGACATGAATTTATTAAAAAGGTCAATGGCTCCCAAACCATTGGCTTTGTAGCCAAGTAAAATAAACTCAGTTCAGGATTCTTCATTCAGGATCACTCTAGGTTTCGAAAGCAAGTTTAAAGTGCTGTTTTCTTGTACTGAAAATGATAGTACAGTGGTACTTTGGCTCATGAACATAATCCATTCCAGGACTCTGGTCATGACACAAACTGGTCATGACCCAAGTCAAATTTCCCCAAAAGGTTCAATGTAAATAAGGTTAATCCATTCTGTAACCATTTTTTTAAACACAAAAATTTGAAACAAAGTGACAAAGAACAACAAAGTAATGAAGTACTGTACAGTACAGTAGAGAACACTAACCTAGGTGAGGGAGAGGTTATTGTTTGGAGGGAGAGACCAAACGATAATTGTGCTATAGCGATCGTGCTCGGGGGGGGGGGGTTGTGGCTGCGATTGTGCTCGTGCAGGGAAGACGGGTGTGATTGCAGCCATCTCCCCTTCCCTCCGAGCATAATCGCGGCCATCTCCCCCATGAGCATGACCACAATCGTGCCCGTCTTCCCCGCACAAGCGCAACTGTGATCGTGGCCATCTCCCCCCCACCCCAAGCATGATCGTGCAGGGAAGATGGGCGCGATCGCGATCATCACCCAATGCAGAGTTCACAATCTGAGGCAAAATTTTGCCAACATTTCTGTTTGCGACCTGATTTGGTAGTGAACTGAGGCATTCGTGAAACGAGGTACCACTGTAGTTTTATTTTGCATCATAGCAAGCACTGAGTGTCTGGACTCCTGAGCTATCCAACCTTTGCAGGTTTGGTTAGGCTAGACATCAAATTGGCTTAAAATATAGTCTCATGAATCATTTTATAAGGTAGCAAAGTTCATTGTATGGGATATTCCTGAACAATTAGTCCTATTCACAATTTCCTTCCCTTTTTTCAACTGGTGTTTACATTTGTAACTCTAATATCTTGATTTCCTACCATGCTGGCCTTTGTTTCTTTTCCCAGGGAATGAAATGTACTAATTTGTTTGGCTTGGCAATTAAACAACCACATCTACTGTAGGCTTTTAACATAATTTCCTGGCTAATCTGATTCTACAGTGGCAAGACAAGGAGCAATTTGACTGCGTGCTTGTGCTCATGCTCTTGCTGATTGATGCCCTACAAGTTTATAGGCCTGGGGGTTGTTGTTGCATGATGCCTAGAGCCAAGCAAAGGTGTCAATCAAGCCTGTGGATACTGCTTTGCACTTCCCCTTCTACAAAGGCAAGAAAGGAGACCTTATGGAAGGGGATAGGAGCTGGCAGAGATGACAGCTGGTGCTTCCACAGACACGCAGAGATTCTATTTCCTAACTGCTAGCAGGGAAAAGATGACCCACACATCCATGGAAGCATCTGCCACCCCCTGTGTTACCTTATCCATGTTAATTTTTCTTGGCTAAGGAAAAAGAGGCAGAAGCAGTTGTTTGAGAGAACTTCTCTGGAAGGTACTGATGGATTTCCCATTTTCACCTTTACTCTGTCTTAATTCCTTGGGAGTTTTACTTTTGGCTGTTGTGTATAATTAGAAACTTGTTCCCGGTGGGGCTTACACAGATGCAAACCAGACTTACGGCCAGTGGCTCTGCTTCAACGTTACATCCGAACAGGAGGTGTCAGGAAAGCTTGGCCCGTGAGCAGCGTGGCACTGGTACGCCCTTCAAACACAGACTCACTGGCTTTGGGGCTTTGTGTGCACTTGCGATAACCAACTCAAAATGCCCGGCTGGGTAATCCAACTGCATCAATGGATGGACAATATTTTTAGTTTCTGTTTAATCTTAACATGGGTGAGTTGTTCCACATCATTCAGGACTCTATTAATATTAATGTCTTACTTAGCATACATTTAACATGATTGCACAGTAGAAATTTGCCATCTTCACAGCAAGAGAGAGCTTTCTGTTTCTTTAATTACCCGTGCATGATTCCTTACACTAGGTTTTGGACAACTGTGTCAGCTGCTCTGAAGTGTAGGTGCTTAATCAATTATGTATTATAAAACTGTGCAAAAAGACTTAATTGCAAAGGAAGTCTGTGTTGTTTTGAAATTCTACCACTGCACAAACCAGTTTTTTTTCCTTTTAAAATTGATTTAACTGAGTAATTTTTCCAGATTTTTGTTGTGTTCTTTCAAAAACGGAAAGAAAGTAATGAAGATAAGAGAGATACATTGCATCTTTCTCAATTGTGCAGATTTTTCTCTCATACATGGGGACCTGCACCAGTCTGTGGTGCTATATTTTTCTCTCCTGCAGTGGATGATCCTTTTCAGGGTTGCTGCCACCCAGCCCTTGCCGTCTCCCTCCAGGGGACACACAAGAAGTGGCATAAAGCTACCAGGATTCCACAGCAACATGGAGCCTCTGCACACAGTCCAAAGGTGGGGGATCTTTGTTCTATTCATCGCATTTCTCTGTTGCCCAATAACCAACCCTTCTCAGAGCTTGGTGAGACAAGATCATGGATGACACAGCTCCTTGTTTCCAAAGCTTTTGAGCTTCCCTGGCCTAGCCCTGGAGCCTTCAAAATCCCCCAGATCTCAGTCTAGTGCTCTGTCTTCCACTATGATGAGTTTCCAGGGCTTGAACAAAGAGTAGAAATAAACTCAAAATGCGTTCTGCACATGTGCAACATCTCATTTTATATTCCTGACTGTAGACACACTTCTTCTCAGAGCAAAGGTGTTTTATTTGTAATGCAGCCCAGCATTATATTCATACTTCATAGCAGGTAATTATGACTTTTGGCAGCACTCTTTGCTGGCAGGAAGGCTCTAAGCACTTAACACATTTGTACAACTTAGGTAAAAACACAATTTTCTGTAGGCTGTGCTCACACTGGAACCATATTGGGCTTTTCCTGTGGACCCTGCACATGGAGCAGAATTGTATTTTTTGAGAATTGCCTGCCCTTATTTTCCAATGCACTTTCTAGCCACATTGGCAGGGACAAATCCAGTGGGCCCAGCCAGTCCATTCTGGGATGTGCTCAACAGGACTGACTGTTCATTCTAGAACAGTGTCCCAGAATTTTCTGCAAATGGGAACTGCAGAGTGGCCATGCAGAACTTCCTTCACATACAGAGAGACAGAAAGTGTAAGAACCCAATGGCAGAATAAAACTGCTTTGGCTCAGGTGTCAGGCAGGATGACAAATCCTTCCTTCCAGCATTGTGAGTTTATGGAATAATAAACGTCTCTGCTCTCACATGCCTTCTGGTAATCATTGGAATTGTCCTTTTTAATAAGGGAGGAGGGACACCAAAGAGCGAGTGCACAGCTCTTGATGCTACTCAGTCTCTGCAGCGGAGACCCAGCTGAATCCAGGCGCTCCCCTTTCAGTTGCTACAGTAAGAAGATTCCTGAGCTTGACTCAGGTGTGCAAGACTGCAGAGAAGCTGGAACAATCCCACTTTCTTCAGGAGCAACAACAAGCAAGTCAGGGCTTATGGTGAGCAGTGCCTGCTGAATTTTCAGAAGGGAAGTGATATGCTGGATGTGGTTTCCAATCCAATAGGCCCAGGGCCTTTTGGGGCTATCTCTGACCATCTCAATAACCAGCAAATGCAGAATCCACTTTCTAAACTGGCTAAAAAAGAGTGAGTCAGAGTATGAAAAATAAGTCTCGCATGTTTGATTAATATGCACCGTTCATGCAGGCTGGAAATTCAGCTTTTCTTGGACAAAGAAATTTGCTGCTGGCTTGGAGTCAAAAGGCAGGCATAATAAGAAACCAAGGCTTTGCTTGATTATTCAATTAATTAGTGTTAGTTAATTAGATTGTATTAGTAAACAAAAATCCCATTTTGATCTCTCACCTGTGTCAATGTGATCTGCAATTAGATTCACTCATAGAAAATGCAGTTCAGTTCTATAGAAAATAGTATACTTGACCTAGTAAACCAGCATCCTTACTCAAATACTGGTACTTTTTGAAATGCTAGAGGTCCATTAAAGATGTGATTATTGTGTGTTCTAGAACAGTTGATTAGATAAGGATGTCTCTGAACTCTGGGAAATACAAACTACATTCTATGTGTCTTGTTTTGTATAGTAAAATAGCCCTTCCAAATTTATTAGTTTTCTGAAGATGATGATGCATAGTTGTTATGTTTTAAACCAAGATCCTCATGCGCATCCCTGCTGCTAATGCAGAAGCACTGGGCATGGCTGAATTAGCTGTCCCCCTTCCCCAAACAGGGGCCCATTATCCAAAATATCCACTACCCAGGCTGCCTTGTGCTGAATGCAGGAAACACTCTTTCCTGCATCCCCTTCTGTTCATTCTGGGGTTGGAAATCCGAATGAGCCTTCTTGCTTTAGAGATCCACACTGCTACATTGATCCTCCCGTCTTCAGGTTTGTGAAGCTAATAAATTATCACTTTCACACACAGATGCACACAAAATCAAAAACACATGACAATAAAATACCTATTAAATAGGATAAATGGGAGGTGGATAGAGAATGATGTCATTCAAAGAGAAGGCAAATCTATGAGTTGGGGGTTTTTTTTGTATAAGATCAACTTATATTTTGTCTTCTGCTCCCCAGAAAATGTATTCCTTAAAAAAAAAAAAGAATGCATTTCTTGTGCAGATAAATCAATTCTTTGAGATCAATTGTAATTTTGCAGGCAGTTAGTGCTTATTTCCATGAACAAGTGTACTCCTGCTGGTGTTCTGAAAAAATAATGTGTGACAAAATGATATTAAAGATTGGAGCTTAACCTGAACATATCACAGAATCACTAGCTTTTGGTTATCTATTCATGCTCATTTATCCTTTGTGTCTTTATTGAAATGTGTCCTTTTCCCTATTTCGCAAGCTCAGGCCAGCATACTTCTCCTGGTCATGAACCCCTCATTGCTTACCTAGAGTGTCGGTTGCCTAGGAACAATCTTGGATCCAGGTTTTTGAGGATCCTTGGGCAAGAAGATCCCCTCCGTGCCCTCCCCCTCAGAAAATCTCTGTTCTTGCCACCTTTGCCATCAGCTGCTCTTGCTCCTCAGCCTCCAGGGAGCCAGGGAGCAAGTCTTCTCCAGGGCTTCTGCTGCTGCTCACCGCTACCATCATGAGGGCAAGAGCAAGAAGTGGGTAAACAAGCAGGTTGCCATGATGAAAAGGATGAGCAACTCAAGGAGGCCATGGTAAGTGGACCTTGCTTGGGAATGGAGTAGGGTCCTACCTGCTCCAGTCAAGAGTTGCTCTCTTTCTCCTTACACTTTTGTAGTGTGTCACCTCAGAATGGGGTGGGGAGGCGGAAGTAAGTAGAAAAGCATTTAAAATTGTTCAAAATATTTTCATTTTTTGAAAGGCAGGGAAGTCTTTTGACGTACATTGCTAGGATGTGATTGTGAAGCTTAATTCAAAATATGTTTAACCATGTTACTTACAATGCTCTATAGTTTCAAGCAGTCCCTCTCCCTTTTGGAGACTGTGTATGTTCTCTCATGTTCTCACAGGCTCCTCTCACCATGTCTATTAAAACCCTATTCTGATAGTAAGAAGGCTGTGTCATTACCTACTATATAGACATGGGAAAACCACAACAAGGCTACTGCAAGTGCAGTGCTGAGGACAGGGGCAAAGGTTCATGAACCTGAGAGAATATTCTATTTGCCCATGAAATTAGCAGATGTAAAAATGCAAGAAATGCTTGATGTTCAGGCTGGATTCCAAAGGGAAGAGGCAGTCAAGATCATATTGCAATTATGCATTGGCTACTGGTGCCCACCAAAGAATATCAGAAGATTGTTTTATTCATAGTCCACAGCCAAACCTTTGACTGCATGGATCATGAGAAGCTATGGATGTTCCTGAAAGAAATAGTGATGCCTCCAGCACTTGATTGTCCTGATGCATAATTTGTATGGTGAACAAAAGGCTACCACTAGGGCAGAATATGGCAAAATGGAATGGATCCCTATAGTTAAGATGCCACATGAGGTAGTGTTTTATCTCCCTATCTGTTCAGAACATATCATAAGGAAAAGCTGGGTTAGGATCAGAGGAATGAGTAAAAATTGGTGGAAGATACCTCATATGCAGATGATGCCATCCTAGTGGCAGTAAGCAGCAAAGAAGTGAAATGACTCCCCATGAAAGCGAGAGAAGAAAATACAAAAGCTGGACTGAAAATGAACATCAAGAAATAAAACAAGTGATTGCTATGGAACAACTACAGAACTTTACTGTCAACAAAAAAGAAATTGCAATTGTGAAAGATTTCACATAGCTCAGTCATCAATTCAAAGGGAGACTGCAGTCAGGAAATGTGAAGGAGATTGAGCTTGGAAGGGCAGCAATGACGGGACCAGGAATGATCAAATGTAAGGATGCATCACTGGGAACCAAGGCCAAGATCATCCACACTATTGTATTCCCACTCACTGTGCAGGGGTCTGAGAACTGGACGGTGCAGAAAGCCGATGGGAAGAAAGTGGATGCATTCAAGACATGGTGTTGGAGAAGAGCTTTATGAATATCCTGGACTGAGAGAAAGACAAACAAGTGAGTCTTGGATCAAGTTAAGCCAGAACTTTCCTTGGAAGCTAAAATGACAAAATTAAAGCTGTCATACTTTGGGCATGTCATGAGAAGGCAAGAATCACAGAAGGTAGGCATGCCGGGAAAGTTGAAGGTGGAAGAAGAGGACGAGGACGCACTATGAGCACACGGTCTCCATAAAGAAAACCACAGCCTTGAGTATACAAGAACTGTGAAGGGCAGTGAAAGACAGGAAATTTCGGAGGGGAGTCGTCCATTGCTGGAAGTTGGAGATGACGTGCTGGCACATCGCAACCGCTCCTGCATGGATGCACTTGGAAACTCTGCAACATCAAGTGTGTCCTTATCACAGGTTCCCTTACATCTTAAGATCAATTTTGGGTCTCTGGAGAGGTCAGGAAGCTCAGGAGGTCAAGTCATCTGCCAGGAAAATGATGGTCTGCATTTAGTGGAGAAAAAATTGGGTGCAATCCATTATATTGAAGGGTCCTCACAAATTCGAGGCTTGGTTGACATTAGTACTTTGAAGCTACTTTGGAACATATGCATATATCACTCATTTAGGTTCAAAGAGATTTTTGTGAAGACTGTAGTGTATGTTTTCATAAGCTCTAAAATTTTCCTTGTTTCTTATCTTGAAAGTAACTAAAATATTCAATTGCAAAGGCCTCCAACCGAAAGCAGACTAACACTATAGCATGGCTGATCTGAATAAATGTTTGCCAATAACATTTTTAATTTTCTAAACTTGCTGGAAATGAAAGAGAATACCAGACTAAGTTCAATGTGATTAAAATGAGCTGCTTTGATGTCTCTTAAACAAATCTTTGACAGAAGGTAATTTTTCTGTCTTGCCTGGGTGTCCTCTATAATTTAATATCTTGACAACTTCACTGTGTTGTGAATATCAATGATATTCTGTTGGCCATATAGTTCCACTATTGTTGGCCATATATTTCCACTATTGTTAAGGTCTTTTTAGGACCTTTTAGGAAGAAATTCCCCCTAAAGCAATACATTCCAGGATTCCCAGGATTTGCATTTGTCATTGATTTAGCCTGCATTTGTAAGTTGGTGTTTGTAAATGAAACCAGAAGCCAGTGGTGAGATAGTTTGCTTATGTTTGTACAGACAATGGCATTTAAGACAGTGTGAACTGAGTTCTGTTAAGGCAGGTTTTGAAAGGTCTTCTATTGGGTCCTAGGAGAAGAGTTGAAGATCAGGTGCATTTTTTCATAGTTTACACTGCACGTGCCCCACAGGCTTTCCTCTTGTACAAGGCCTACTGAAAATTATGAAAACTGCATGAGCTGTGTTCTTACACGGTTCCCAATCATGCCAATAGAGCTTGTGCAAGAGAAATTACTGCTTGGGAAGAAGGCTGTCTCCTTCCAAGAAAGTTCCTTCAAGGAGGACATCTCTTTCAACTCTTTACTGCCTGGACATCGCACATCACCTTTCTTTTATTTGACTATATATAGACATTTCTGAAGGAAGACGGAAAGGTAATGCTATGCTTGCAGCATCCCTGTCCCCAGAGAAGATGCTGGCTGGCATTCACCCATCATGCCCCATTCGATCAGCCTCAGGGACACAGTCAGCAATGAGCAACATTGCTACTGGAAGGCCCAGGCATATTGAGGAAACAGGCTGGGCTGCCCTTATGCTGTGGTTTTGAGCACAATACAGCAAGGGGAGGAAGAAGTCCTTCCCATTATCTCTCACACCAAGAAAGGTGTGGCTGCAGACTGAAGCACGGGCCACCTCCATGTCTGTGCTGATACAGCATCTGACAGAAGCTTCCTTCCCTTGGCATTTCAGAAATGTTTCACTGGTATGTTTCTCATGCAGGTGATGTTCCTTGTTCTAATACTGTAGCAGGGCTTCTGTCAAATCCAAAGCCAGTGAATCGCAAGTACAGGGTTGCACACTTAAAAAACTAACAACAAAACAAAGCCCCTTTTAAAAGAGCTCATGTAAAACAGAGAATTGCGTCTTTGTGTTCCTTGCACTTTTTAAAGGATGTTTTTCAATCCATGCTTTCATCAGGACTGAATAAATGTTTCCTCAAAAGGGTAGTGAGATGTAGTAAGATGTTTTTTCTCTTACATTTTTCAGTGGCAAGAAAAAGATGTGAATAATTACCTGTAGATCAGCTAACTATTGTGCTCTAAGAGGAAACACGGGACATATAGCTTATAAGACCAACTTAATAAAAGAGTTTATTAATTTTTCTAAGCTGTATAACATCTGACACTGTGGCTTCCTGTGATAACAAGCAGGTTGTGATGGATGTGAAATCCTTTTTTTTTCCCTTTTCTGGCTCAGTGTGGTCTCTAATTAAATGATTCGCTCGGGCGCAATAGACCTAGATGCCTTTTTAGCTCTTCCAGATTTTTTATTTTAATGTATCCAGAACGTCTGGGGGAAAGGGTTGATTTTGTGTCCATATGCTCTAATGGCTCTTTGACTGACTCACATCCATTAATGCCACTGCACTGTTTAGACCCATTTTTGCCATGATTCGGTTCTTGAAAGCATTCAAAAAGGGGGAGAGAGGGAGAGAGAGAGCGCTTTAGGACAGCCATTAGTTCAAACTGCTCGTTTTCAAATAGCGCATATTGCAAACAATCCTCTGAGCTGTTCACTCCAAAAGGGCTTTGTTCTTCTAACCAGGTCTCTTTTTGGGAAAGGAAGCTTTTAAAGCATGTACAAGATCAAAACGCACCTAAATGCAGCATTCCCAAGCAGTGCAGGAAAGCCATCGGAGCAGGAAAAGCTTCTGAAAAGAAGGCAGAGTGGGACCTAAGATGGTGGCCAAACAGTTGCTTTCGCTTGCCAGGTTCTGCACACAGGGAGAATCTGTTTCCCACTAACTTTCTTGCTAACCTTTTCTGAAGAAGGAATTACGGCTGCAGGGAGGTGCTGTGTGTCTGCTGAAACAGCGAAAGTGGGAGAGGGCAGGCCCACTCACGGGCTGGAGAGCTGGAGAGCTCATAAGTGTGTGCGTGTGAGAGAGAGATTGACAGAGAGGGGGGTCTTGATGTATTTTAAACAATAGGTTTACTGACTTTGCTTTTTGATTCAACCTTAACTTCTGAAAGCTGTTCCTGGGAGAACACATACCATTCTAGAACTCAACATCACATTCTGGCCCTGGATCAGACTATAACTGGGTGAGGTGACTACTGTTTGACCTTCTGAATAGGGCGTGAGCTGCTCAGCTTTTCTCACCTTATCATAATGAACCAAAGGACACTTCATAATTCAGTGCTTTGGTCATGTTCTTCCCAGTCTGGCAAATCAATAGGCTTGCTCTTATCTTGTTGCGGCATCCCTGGGTTTGGGGGTTTGTGCAGCTCATCAGTATGATATGAAGTTGCAGGAGAGAATGCTCAGCGGCGAAAGGATGCTCTCAGTCTGAAATTAAAGCTCAATTTAGCTTAATTGTCCTTGATTTTATCAAGCGCATCAAATGACTCATCCCATATGCAAGAATAAATACAGAGCAAAAACAACTCAGAAATGCTTCACTCTGAAGCATAAACTTTATGAAGTTTTGCCTTCAGTCCTGGGTTATTTTAGTTGCTCTGAAAACCAGTCCTATAACAGCTGGGAGACTCCTGAACTCGCTGCCTTATGGCCTGGAAAAGATCAATCGTAAGGTAGACCCCAGTCTTGCAACCAAGAGTTGTAGAGTTGAAAAGCAACTTGGAGGTTATCTAGGCCAAGCCTGTGTTCACAACAGGATCATAATTCTACCAGTCCTCCGGAATGAATCAGTAATATTTCCTTTTGCATTCCTATTCAGTTTCATTAGTATATTTCCTGTCGTGAACTGGAGCTCCTTCTTCGTGTATTCAAAAGCCACAAAAGCCACTTTTTCCTTGCAATCCATTTTTTATTGGGCAAAAAGTGGTTTGTTGAACCCAATCTAGTTTTCACCTCCAGGGCCTCTCCTTATGAGATGCCTGGGCCCCATCCCTTCAGGAAGGTCCTTCTGAAAGCGAGCACACTTCCTTTCCGCGTGCTGATCTTCTAATGGGGCCACTTCCTCGGCTGGCGATGCGTCATGGCAGCTCTTCCCACCATCTGCGCATCTTGGCTATTCCCAGAGACGGCCTGCCCACCTGGGGAGTCCGGCCTCGAGACAAATGTCTCTGCTCCCCCCATCTCGGTGTCTTGGCTTGGCCCACATTCCCAGGGTCCCCCACATCTGCTTCACATTCACATTCCAATTCCTCTGAAGTCAGCCAGCAGTCCTTGAGGATGAGCACCCACAGCACTCTCAGCATTTCCTTAGGTTAGAATCCCAATTCGTCATGTTCTACCTAAATTTGCAAATCCCATGAAGTCAGGGATAAGCCAGTCATTACAGACTGGTAAAGGATGTGTGGGGTCGTGATCTACTACTGGCCATGAGTTTGATGCATTGTGTACCGCCACAGATCGATTGCTTTAGTGGACTGGGTTGGCCAGTACCCTCCTCTGTACATGTGCGTATGCTTTCTCTCTCTCGCTCTGGCTATCCCCTCCCCACAACCTTCAATTCTTTCTCTATCCTCTCTCCCCTTCCTGGGTGGTCGCATCCTCCTCCCATTCCTCCTCCATCTCTATTTTTCCCAGAGGTCCTTGGGACAGGATGGCTTTTAATCCCCTCCAGCCAATTTTTGGAAAGGTGGGATTTCCTCCCTCTGTATTTATATGGAAAGAGAAAAGTCGTCCTGCAGAAAACTAGCAGAAAGGGCAGAGAAACTGACACCATGCCAAGGACTTTTTTGTCCCAAGGTTTGTAGGGATTGGACATCTCACTCCAGCCATTTTTAAAAAATAAATAGCAGGGTACTTCCCCACTTTAAATAAATGATTGGAGGAATTGCCTGATTGCCACTCTTTTGGAGTCTGCAGATGAAGCATGTCTTCATTATTGAGTTGAAGGAGCACAATTTTTCCTCTATGAAATAAAGCAGTAACAGCAAATCTTGTCTGGAAACAGTTTCTTACCACTTAAAAATCTTTCATTTGTATTTACTAACCTTTCTGTATTTCAGACAAAAAAGCAAAACATAGGTCTCACAAAACATGCAGAAGGCATGCCTTCCAAGGAATTTAAATAGCTGCTTGATTAAGATGCCAAGAGTGACCCATAATAGAGGAAAACATTCTGGTTACCTGTAGATCCAAGTTGATTAAACAGGTTTGTAGTTTGTAGAAAAGGTCCAGGTATATTCCCAAGCATGATGCTCATGAATGGGAAAGGAACATATATGGGCAGTTCCTTCTTTCCCTAATCCACAAGCTGGCACCTGGGCAGAGGAAATGCCGATATGAAATGGGCTCTCATAAAACCAAGACGGAATTGTGCTGCTGTCCTGGTTTGCATGCACAGGCACTGCTTCGGTTGTTGAACTCAGAAAATGCCAGGCCAGGTGGTTTAACAGAATGAGTACGCTGCCTCCCATGAAAACTGCTGCTTTGGATCAACAGTCCTTCTGCGTTGTTATTGAGATGTCCACATTGAGGAGCCCTAGGTTGTTAAGGGGCTTAAACAATCCAGAATTAACCCAGCTATCATCCATGACTTGTTATTGGGTTAATTCTGTATTACTTAAATCCTAAATAACTCAGAATTCATGTGCTCAGGCATCATGATAGCACCCCAGAAATGGAGTGTTCCTGGGTTGTTGATGAAAGCAGGATAACGTTTGAACATTTGTTCCTGCTTGATTCTTGAGGCTTACTTAAAGTAAGCAGTTTATTGATATGAATGTCTTTATAGTAACATTTGGTGAATTGTTTTAATACACTAGAAAGTAAATGCAGAATCAATAATATATTTAAAAATAAATAATATATTTAATATTAATATACAAAATTATGTATAATTAATATACATTTAATATGTATTCAACTGATATATAATTCATGAAATATAAGAATTAATATATTGATAAGATTTAATATATTTGCTTTATTACTGTTAACAACTGAGAACATTCATTGCTGCAACAATATTTATCATTTTCAGTATGCTTTAAAATGGCAATGATATTTGACAACGAAATGTTATTTGCAGCCCTGAGATCATTAAAGCTTTTTCTGACACTTGAGAACATTTCCTCTTCTGTTTGTCAAGTCTTGATGTTGCCAAGCCCAAATTATGCCCTGTTTTTTTTTCCCCCCCATTTTTTTCTTTTTTCAATTTTAGGTGGCTCTAAAGCAGCAACAGAACTAACAAGTACAGTCTGTGTCCTCTTAGACACCAATTATATCCTATTATGGTGCTATCATATGTGTGTTATATATTGAATTGCAGAAGGCTTCCTTCTACTTGAAGCAAGCCAAAAAAGCACCACCAAAACTTTATGCGTCCACCAATGTCTGACCCAGTCCCCGTTCAGCAGAAGGTACGAGGATGAGTAGAAACACAGGGAATCAAAGTCAAGGTAAATGAAGTGTGTGCATTTTCCATCCTGTTGTGTAATCATAGGCCAGGCTTATAGAAGTTGATTTCTCCAAATATATTATTTTGGGAGGAATAATAGCTAGAGAACATGAGAAATAAATCCATGGCAGCATTTGCACTGCCTTGCAAGTAATTATTCCCACACCTTTGACCTTTCCATATTTTGTTGTGTTACCATCTGGAATTGAAATGGATTTAATTGGCATCGTTACCACCTGATGTGCGCAAGGGACTCAGCACTGGGAAAGGGGAAACTGTTTATTGTGGCACAAAAGATAAATTGACAAAATCAAACTGGCACCTGTTGGTTGCATAAGTATTAACCTCCTTGAATCAATACTTGGTAGAAGCACCTTTGGCTAAAACTCTGTTCGCTTTGCACATCTAGCACCTGCAATATTTGCCTGTTCTTCTTGGCAAAATTGCTGCAGCTCTGTTAAGAAGAATGAGGATCACTGGTGAACCGCAATATTCTTGACACAGATTTTCAATAAGGTTAAGAAATGGGCTTTAACTGAGTCATTCTAAGACATTCGGGTCCTTTCTAAGACGCTCCACTGTTAATTTTGCCTGTGGAATTGGGGTAATTGTCTCCTTGGAAGGTGAGCCTCTGCTCCAGTCCCAGCTCCCTTGCAGACTAAAAGAGCTTGTCCTCCAGAATTGCCAGCATAGTATTTGGTTCCATCCATCTTGTCTTCAGTCCTGTCCTGTCCAGATTTCTAGTCCCTTCTGAGGGGAAGCATCCTCTCAATGTGAGGGTCAATAAACTGAGGCTCAATCCAGACAAGATGGAGGTCCTGTTGGTAGGTGGGTCGGGCTTCAGGGTGGGGGACCTGGACCTTGTCCTGAATGGGGTTGCACTCCCTCTTAGGGACAGGGTCCACAGCTTGGGAGTGCTCCTCGACCCAGAGCTGTCCTTGGAAGCTCAAGTGACTGCGGTGGCGAGGAGCGCTTTCCTTCAGCTTCGGCTGATCCATCAGCTGCGTCCCTACCTGGAGAACGATTGCCTGGAGACTGTGACACATGCATTGGTAACTTCCCGATTAGACTTCTGTAACATGCTTTACTTGGGGCTGCCCTTGAAGACGGTCCGGATACATGCAAAATAGAGCTGCCAGGCTGCTGACGGGGACTGGGCGTTGTTTTCATATAACCCCAGTCCTCCGTCAGCTCCACTGGCTCCCCATTGAAGTCCGGGCCCAATTCAAGGTGTTGGTTATCACCTATAAAGCCCTCAATGGCTTGGGTCCTGGTTATCTAAAGGAACACTTGCATCCATATATGCCTTCCCGCCCCGAGATCGGTGGAGGAGGCCCTTCTCCGGGAGCCCTCTGTGAATGATTTTAGGAGGGTGAGTACCCGGAGGAGGGCCTTCTCTGTGGTGGCACCCCACCTATGGAATGCACTCCCCAGAGAGGTCTGCCTGGCGCTGTCGTTATTTGTTTTTCGGCACCAGGCCAAGACCTTTTTATTTAAATGATATTTTAATTAATTGTTGTTTTTATTTATTGGTTTTATACTATTGCTGAGATGCTCCGATTTTTTATTGTCTATCCTATGTTGTTTATCCTGCTTTGTAAGCTTCCCCGAGGCTTTCTGCGATGGGGTGGCATAAAAATGCTATAAACAAACAAACAAACAAACAAACAAACATGATACTGCCACCACCATGGTGTTTTTAGGGTCTTGAGCAATCTTGGCTTTGCAGCACACAGGGGTTTGCAGCAAGGCCAGAAGTGTCTGCTTGGGTCTCATCAGAATGGGGGATCTTTCCCCCATGTTTGCTGTGTCTCCCGCTTGCCTTTTTACAAATTCCAAATGGGTTCCAATATGGGTTTCTTCTCACCATGCTTCCATAAAGTATTTGGAGTGATTCTTGTCCCATGGATGGTTTCCTCTGTCTCAGCTATGGATTTCTCCAGCTCTTTCAGAATTATCATTGCCTTCTTGGTTACTCCTCTGACTGACCCCTTCTTACCTGGCCACAGAGCTGGATGGCCTTCTCTAGGCAGAGTCACTGATGCCCCGTAGTGCCCTGGGGCATGCATGGATTGATTCATTTTAATTTTTATAACCTAACTACCCCATTCTCATAGGCTCTGGGTGGTGTGCAAGAGATTAAAACCAACAGTGATTGAAATTTGACTAAAAACAAGCATATTAAATAAAACTGATCTAGGAACTTAATCTGGGAAGGCCTGTTGGAAGAGATACATCTTTAACTCCCTCTCGAAGGTTGCAATCTGGGATATCTCATGGCAGACCATTCCACTCTTTAGGACCAAGCACTGGGAAAGTCCTCTGGGTAATTGACATTAATCTTGCAAAAGCAAACTTTGGAAGATCATCCCTAGAGGGCCTTAGCAGGCAAGGTAGAATGCACGGGCAAAGGTGTTCCTAAAGGTATGAACCATGAAGGGCTTGAAAGGTCATTATTGGCCCCTTGCACATAGTTTGTACAACCGAAGTCTGGCCATGGTAGTTGTTGGAGTGAAGCACTTCCCATCAGTGCCTTCATGCCCAGCAGTACTCTGCAGTGTATCATGTGCGTGGGTGCCATTGACTACCAAGGTGGGCCTTAACAGCCCAATTCACTGATGCACACGCAACAGGCTGGAAATTTGTTATTTTTTCTCAGCTGAGCAGAAGCTGTAAACATTTTCTTCTCTAAGGTTTCCATTTGCCTGGAGCACTGGTTGAGGAAAACCGCTTGGCTGTGTCTGCCCTTACTCTAGCCAGAAGCTGTGGTAGTGGGTCCATGCATCTGGTGGCTGAACCAGCTGGCTGCGGCATTGCACAAGCAGGACACGCGTACAGGAGCACTCCTTGCTCAAGTCCCCTAGCAACGGGTGTCCATAGGCATACTGCTCCTGGTACTTATAGCATACAGTCAGTCTAGACGATTAGCCATGGATAGCCTGATCTGCCCCAAATGTATCCAGTCTCCTTTTAAAGCCCTTCAGATTGGTGACGTTGGTTCTGGCTGCATAAACCAGTGTCTGAACAGGAATACCGAGGCCACCCACTCAAGCCTTGTTGTTCTATTCTCTCTCCTTTCAGCAGCATCATTCTTTGTGTAGTAGAAGACCTACTAAAAATAAGGGCATCCCTCAGAGGCTTTTAGTGTCCTTGTCCTGCTTCCTTCACAGAATCATATGCAAGGCCCAGATGCCACCAATTTTTACTATCAAGCCTCCCATATTGTCTCGCCATTTCTCCTGTCTTTTGTTGTTCTTATTGAGAAATGCTGGTTTAGGAAAAAATGTCAGTATTGCTGCCCCATGGCCTAGGGACAAGGCTGACTCCGGGGTTTTGAGGCCACGAAGCCCTCAGTGGGATCCTTCCTTTGGTAAGTCTGCCTGCTCACTATCTTTGTCACCAGCTGCTGTTCGTTCCTGTCTTCCTTCCCAGTCACGTCTGTTCTTTCCTGCCTACTTCTCAATGCTGCCACTTGGTTGTTCACAGGGAGGGAGCAAGTCGGCAGAAGCATCTGCAGCTCCTCACAACATCATTGTCTGGCCAGAGCAAGAGGTGGGTGAAAAGGCAGGTCGCAGTGGTGAAGAAGTGGAGCAACTGTGTAGCTTTGACCAGTGGGCCCCTCCTGGGATGTGGCCCTTGTCAGGTACTCTTTGCACCAAGGCTGGCTAGGATCTCCTCTATCTGGAAGCACCTCCAGTCACAGTTGGCAGCTGTTCATGTTCCATGAATTGTCTCACCACCATATCTTCTTTCCCACCTCTTGAAATGCTAGTTTCTCATCCTTTACAAATAGATTGCAGGGTAAGTATAGATCTGGGCTTGCAGCAATGTCAGGGTCTGAGATGGAACTTGCAAAGAAGAGGAATTTCTTGAGATGGCCAGAGCTACACAAATTGCTACACACACTGGACATGCTGCAGGGAAGGGTGGGGAAAAACAGGGCACGCATGCATAGCAACCTCTATTCAAAGAATGCAGGAGAAGAAAAGGCAAGGGAAGAGAACAACTATGCACAGAGTAACCAATTACCTTCTTTGCATTCACCACGGGAGCGTTTATTTTATTCAGCTGGAATTGCCTGCTTGAACTTATACTTCTGGAAGGCTGGAAGCTCTCCAGCCCTTCCCCGCAATCCCAGTTGCATTGGGATAATCGGCGAGAGGGAAAAGGCTGTGAGCTCAAAGGATTAAGGACAGGGGGAAGAAAGGAACGACTGCCTGGTGAAACAAATTTTGTTCTTAAAAGAAATAAAAAAGGCAACCCTGCCTCTACCATGAAATTTCACTTTAAAATCATTTAAAAATGAACAGCCTATTGCTAAGGCTAAGGCTATTCCACTTAACTCTATGTTCCTCATAATATTGCCTGTCCATCTGCAACAATGCAAACAGCAGGTTGCAAGTCCCAGGTGTAGCTACGCCTTCCATTATCCACTCCTTATTTCCAGTGCAGCCTGGTGACTCCACTGTCACTGGGAAAGTTTGGGCTTTACCTGAGACATCAAGGGACCTATCCATGGTGCTGAACTGTACCCCCAAAAGAGGTTCAGTGCTGTGGATAGATCTTTAAGCTCAGACTAAAACTGTGAGTAGATCCACCAACCCAACTGACACTGAAGCCATCAGTCTTTGATGGCTATTGCACCCCTTTTCTGCATGGATCCCACTTCTCAGGCAGGTGGTGCTGGAGGGTGAAATGAGAGAAGATTTGCTTTGAGATATGTACTCTTCCCTGTTGAAAGATGCTGGGCGGGTAACAATATATTAAATTATAAAATCACCATTGCCAGTGATTAAGTCTTCATTCTCTCTTATATCTGGTCCCCAGAAACTAAACTGAAAAGGATTACTTACATCCAGATGTATGTGTTGGAACTTGTGTCTAATGATGATGATAAAGGTGAAGGTTTCCCCTTGACATTACGTCCAGTCATGCCTGACTCTAGGGGGTGGTGCTCATCTCCGTTTCCTGGCCGAGGGAGCCAGCGTTTGTCCACGGACAGTCTCCGTGGTCATGTGGCCGACATGACTAAACACCGAAGTCACGGAACGCTGTTACCTGCCCACCGAAGTGGTACCTTTTTATCTACTTGTATTTGCATGCCTTTGAACTGCAAGGTTGGCAGGAGCTGGGACGGAGCAACGGGAACTCACCCCATTGTGCACATTCGAACCGGCGACCTTTTGATCAACCAGCCCAGCAGCACAGCGGTTTAAACCCCTGCGCCACCCACAGTGCCTAATGATGATGATGATGATGATGATGATGTACCAAAATGGCACACCCTTCAAATAGCCTGAATAAACATGAGGTAAATGTTCTGCAGTGCCTTTCTTGTCACCCATAGGCAATACATGATCTGGTTATTTTATTATTTAATTCTTGTATCAAGTACCAGGTGCATAAGAGAGCTTTTGCTCTCTTGCACAGAGTTTTTGAATAAGTAGAAGTGAGTCCTTTTTGGCCTTCTGATGCTTTGGCCTACATCTCCCATCATCCTTCACCATTGGCTGTGTTGCTCAGGATGATGGGAGGTACAGATCCAAATGTTTTGAAGGTCACCAGTGCTGAACCCTGGCATAAAGGACAAAGTAACCATGTGGGGTGAAGTGAGCTGTGTGACTAAAACGGCAGGGAAGATGGAAAGTGGCTCTGAAAGTTTTGTTTATTTTTTAATGATGTGAGCGACTTTTATTTTGTGGCAAGTTACCCTGTCAGTTATAGAACTAACCTCATTGGAATTACTGAAGTGATGGTGAAAATAGCTGGCCGTGGAATTTCCGCCGAGATTGGTTTTGCTTTTCAAATCGATTGTACCACTAATGAATACATTCCCAGACACTGCAGAACATCTTGTCTCGCTTGTGAGTGTGCTTGCTTCGTTGGGCTCTTGCTGTACAGTCTGGGTTGTAATTCTTCTTTGTCCTTTTGTGATTGGCAGGTTGCTTTATTCCATTACAGCCCCCAAAATGTGCTTGTTTTTTTCTCCGATGGTGACACTGATGCCTTCCGGCAAGGGCTGGCTGCTTTTGTTCACATGAGCAGCACATTTCATTTCCCCCTCCCGCCACGAGTGCAGAGCTCGAACGCCAGCCCATGGAGCAATCCACCTACTGTCAAACATCCCTCAGAAGTCTGTCGAAGGAAAGACTGCAGCTGGAGTCTCCCAGAGCAGAAGGCCGGTCAAGAAAGAAATGTCTTGCAACTCCTCCCCACACCCTCCATACCTATATGCATTTTTGCAAAGCCCATCTTCAAAGGCTTCAGCAAGAGCCCCTCGGCCGTGTGAGGGCAGACACTCTTTTGCAGCCAACCTGGACTCATTTCCTGGGACTGCAGTACAAGGTGCAACGCTGTTCTCATTCCGGCACAACTTGACATGCCAAGCATGTGCCTTCCGTCTCTCTGCTGCTCAGTGGCTTGGGAGATGGGGAGCTCCCTTGTTCCTTGAGCTATCAGATGCACTTGATTTGCCTGGAAACGTCTTGCAGTAAAGTCAAACAAAGGTGGTCATGCTGAAAATAAGTCTCTGAAACACCGATTATGGATTAATCAAATGTTGCAGCAGTTGGTCACCCTGCTAAAATCCTGGGAAATCAGCTGGAAAAGGATGGGAGGGAGACCGTACAGCGATTCCCGTCATAATAACGCACCCCAGAAGGAACATACACTGTATTTTTCTGTTTGCTTTGGCTCTGTGCCATCCAGTTTGGATGGCAGCTGATGTATGGATAGGACAGGAGGTTAATGCATGCATGACTTTGTCTACCACTTGGATTATGGGTATTTCCAAATACAGGTTTTGCCATGCTATCACCCTGCCTCATGTATAGGATTTGTGGTTGTTGTAGTTGTTGTTGTTATGTGCCGTCAAGTTGTCTTCCCTACAAATGACAGTCCTGCTCAGCTCTTGGAAGTTCAAGGCTGTGGCTTCCATTATGGAGTCAATCCATGCCATAATCTTCCCTTTCATCTTCCACTTCTAACTTTTCCTAGCATGACTGGCTTCTTCAGTGAGACTTGCCTTCTCATGACAGGCTCAGTTTTGTCATTTTTTCCAAGGAAAGTTCCAGCTTGATTTCATCAAGGAACTACTTGTTTGTCTTTCTGTCAGTCCAGGGCATTTGCAAAGCTCTCTTCCAGGACCATGTTTTGAACACATCAATTTTCTTCCTGTCAGCTTTCTTCGGTGTCCAGCTTTCATACCCATATATTGTGAAAAGGAATACAATAGCATGGATGATCTGGCCTTGGTCTCCAGCAAAATGTCCTTACCTTTGACAATCATTTATAGTTTCTTCATTTCTGTCCCTCCAGGTCTCAGTAGTCCTCAAATTTCTTGGCTGCAATCTCCCTTTGAATCAATGAGTGGGGCTGGTTAAAGTAATAATAGACCAAAATTACCAAAACAAACAAGCAAATAAAGAATACATCAAGGAAAGTATTAAAGCCATATGCTGTTGAACAACAAAAGCTTCAAGGAGCCAGCAGTAACATTAGTTATCAGATCAGCAGGGTAAAGATTAAATGTCTGCTGGAAAAGGAAGGTTTCAACTTTCAATCTAAATATACATAGTGACAAACTCAGGTGAATCTCTTTTGGAAGGGCATCCAAAGTGGTGGTGGTGAAGGCCTTTTACGTGGAAGCAAGCTGCAGAAGATGAGCTTCAAAACTGGACAGAATGATGTGCTCTTCAACTCATAATTCTTCCATATTCCCCACTGCTTCTTTTCCCCTTTCTCTTATCACAGACAGAACAGCTGCATCACATCTTCTCATTGGTACTGCTCCATCTGGAAATGCCCCAAGCTTTTCTACACAAGACATTTATTGTGAATTTGTCATTCTCTGCTCATGGTTATCAACAGTTCCCTTAGATAAAGACCCCCCCCCACACACACACACAACCCAGTTGTGTTTCTGTTTCTAAGCAGCTGTTCTGGTGTGTATGTGTGTGTGCACACATGTCTGTGCATATGCAAATGTGTATTTGTTTTTGGAGTAGAAAAAATGGGGAGCTATTTCTGATGGCAGAAAGAGTACACATTTTCTACTCGTGTATCTGTGCTCTCTCACAGTGCCACCTACAAATTAGGAAGTTGAAAGCAGAAACAAGAGTGCTGTGCATCCTGCTAGGATCTGAATTCTGTGACAAAACCAGACTCAGTGTAGTGGATTAACAGCCTTGTGTAGAAGGGTATGCCTGAGAGTTCATGATGCAACCAGCTCACTGAAGTTGATCATCTCTTGACATGGTCCTGGATGGGAGACCTTCCGTATGTTGCCTTTAGTTCATGGCAGAAGAAAGGTGAGAATATTAACATACCACATAAAGATATAAATGAATGCATCCTTTTATTGTGGAAGTGGGGTTGGCTCAGCCATTATATTCAGTATGCTCCTGGGGTCCTAACTTAGCACAATTATCCAAGTCTGTTTCTATTTCAGTGGTCATGACTCACTTTGGGGTAGGATAAGGCTAGTTAATGGGTGGCTCAGTTCTCAGCCATGTCTGCTGAACTGAAAGAAAGGATGGGTGATTCCTGGTCTGAGCAGAAAGAGCTCTCTGTGTATCTTCCTTGTGCGAGATCTAGCTGCATTTCATAAGCTTTTGTAGAGCTCTCTATGATTTGAAACTTTGCAGCACTGCGAATGTCCCATTGTAACAGAAAGAGAAAAAGCAAAAATTGGGAAGCAACTCATTCTCCAATGTATAGAATGACAGCTATCTGAATAAAGGGCACTCAATCATATACCACACTCCAGCTCCTGCCATGTTGCAACAGGAAAGCAATAAATGGGTTCTGCCTGCAAACAGGAACTTTTCGATTAACGTGGCAAAGGATTTTTGCTGAATGTGTATTTCTTGTGAGTACTCCGTACAGGAGGATCTTCTCTACGGCAGGGCATTGCTGGATCCTATCATGCTATATTGGGTGCCTGTGTGAGACCTCACACTTTCAGCTGGTTATGGAAAACACGGTGCCTCTGCAGTGTTCAAGAGGGTGGAGGCAACCCTGCTATGCTCTCTGGCTATGACTGCCTGGCTGAGAGGGTAGGCAGGAGAGAAGACAGGCTATTGCTGTGAAAAAAGCAAGGCCTTGGGCTGTATTTCAGCACTAGCATTTTTCCTGGAATGCAACATTGCAATATTCTCCAGGGAAGGAAACAACAGCATTGGGGATGGTGGGAGTTGTAGTGCAATGCAACCACACGCCTATGCCAACTGTAAGGCACCCTTCTGTGGACAAAGAAGCCTAGCTGCGGTATTTACACAAAACACAATAATCACACATGTTAATGGGCAGTGTGCTAATGAATACAGCGTTGTTCTGTTACGCACAAATGCTCTCCAGGGAGGAGTTGGGAAAGGGACGTGTGCAGGGAAATGACCATTTACGTATTTATGGCTCCTTTGTTTTTGTGCAGGTGTTATAGCCTGGATAGCTATGCACAGTTGCAAAGGGGTAGAAGAGAGATATTTTTAAACAGGTGTGTGTGTGTGTGTGGGGGAATGACATCTCCTCTTCGCTCCTCACAAAAAGTCATGGAGAAGGAGAAGGTGATTGCTGTTTGCTTCCCCATTCTCCATCTCCAGGGCATGAAGCCACTGCAACCACAAAAAGAAAGTATGTGCAACCCCCTCTTATGCAGACTTTCTCATAGGTTGGCAGCATTGAAGTCAATGGGATTTACTTGCAAGGCCATTCATGATCATCTGATTTACTTCTGAGGACACCTGGCAGCACCATCATCAGAATAACTACATTACATTTATACCCCGCCTTTTTTCTTCTGGTGAGGAACCAAGGCAGCTTGCATAGCACAACCACAGCCCTGTGAGGTAGGTGAGGCTGTGTGCTGAGTGCCAGTGACTGGCCCAGAGTCGCCCAGAGTGCTTCATGGTTGAAGGGAGGCTAGAACCAGCTCTCCCAGGCCCTCGGCCCAGCACTGGCTCCACCACACTGCCGTGTCTCTCTTTAGCTGCTTATTTCTGGAGCAAGAGGACAAAGGAAGGGGAAGGCTTCAAAGAGGCTTGAAAGGACACGGAAAGCTTTATTTTTAGGGAGTAGGGGGCATTTGCATGTTGGAGAGAGAGGGAACACCTGGGGGCCACTGGGTGAAGGAGGCGGGAAGATTGAAAGATCTTTGAGTTGCTGCTCTTGGCTAAAGCTCTGACAGGATGCTCCCCGCCACCCTGGCACTAGGGCCCACCAGCCGACTGAAAGCACTCATCCTGGCCCCACAGCGGTACTGCAAGTTCAGCACACAGTGGGAGGCATCCTGGGAGAAAATGGCAATGTATAAAAAGGCGCAATGTAGCGATGTAGATGGAGAAATCCAGGTTCTGTGGGCAGAAAGGGCTCAAGGGGGCGGTGGAGTGGGCGTCGCGTGACATCAGGGATCGCCATGGCGACAAATATGGCCAGCGCAGAGAGCCCCACAGTCGGCACAGGAAGCTGCCGAAGTAGCCCCACAGGCCTTGCTCTGACTTGGCCCGTCATCCGCAGGCCACTCACCCCCACCCCCCCGCGCTTCTCTCCGCTCCGTGTCCTGCCGGATCTTTCTTCGGAGCGCACGTGCTTCACCCTGCACAGTTGCACAGTCTTTCAGGAAAAAACAAAGTACCTGTCCAGAGCCAGTGCCAACGTGGGCCAAACAGCCTGCGAAAGTGCAATGAAGCTCTCATCTGTCAGCCTCAGATATGAATTTAAATGAAATCCCATTTTGCTGGTCTCTCCCTTTTGATTTATTGGCAGATGCCTCTTAGGCCTGAAGCCTTGTTAAATGTTGAGCAAACGCTTCACTGACCAGCTGTTCCTATTAAGTCAAAAGAGTGCTGCAGCGCAGGGTCAATTTCCCTCACTTTTGATGACTCTTGCATGTCATTTCTTGGGCTGCTTTTGCATTTGGGGCATTATCCACCCAACAGCACCTGGGAACTGGTTAATTTGAATAAAGTATAAGCCTCCCATTCCTTTCACCTCTTGGGAGTTGGTTTTATGCTGCAAATCAACACAACCTCTAATAGGTTTCCTGGTGGCAATGCAGCAGCGTCATTTCCTAATTTAAGCATTTGGGTGAGTTATTAAATGTTGTTGACTATGAACTAGTCCGTTATTATTCAGATGAGTGTAAAAAAAAACTTTCAAAAAGTGCTGCTCTTTAGCATGTTTTGGTTCAGAAATCAAGATTTGTTTTTGTGTCTTGCAGTCGCAGAAGACTGAGACTGGTATTTAACATTCAGAAGAGAGCTGATGTTTTGAACAAACAAGAGGCTGCTTCAGGCTCCGATTAATGATTCTGGGGCTCATGAGTCATTGTGCTCAAGTCGTGGCGATGGATGCTTCTACTCTGCCTTGCAGGAGGGAATCAGAGGCTGCACTCTGACCTGACATGCACACAGTTCAAGTGCCTCTTTCTTGCCAGGTGAATAGGGCAACTGCCTCCCCACCGCCATGCGGTCCAGGTATTTCAGACTGTAACTCTGACCATCCCTCTGAACAGTTGGCTGAGGTTGAGGTGAGCTGCGGTCAGAACATCTAGAGGGCACAGCATTCGGGGAAGGCTGATGCATGCCAATGAGGGCTCCTTTTCTGCAGTGTTGGAGAGACGAAGTCAGCGTTGGCTCCATGGGCAAAAGCCATGGCCCCCTGTGGCACCTAGAATGCTGGCTGCTTTGGTGTGATATGAGGAGCTTAGATACAGATGCTTTCTTGATTGTCCTGCCACAGGCAAACAATGCAGGTCAGAGCTGCAGCCCAGTGGCAGAGTATGAGCTTTGCATGGAGAAGGCTGCTGGTTCTCTTCCCACATCTCCAGGAAAGAATCCTGCCAGAAACCGTGGAAAGCTGCTGGTCAGGGTTGATGATGCGAGGCTGGATAGAAGATGGTGTGGCTCTGTAGAAGGTAGCTTTTGGTGTTCCCATGACTGTTCTTAAGCAGCTAGGAAGGGCCCTCCCAGATGAGAGCAAAGGCCCTTCTGGTCTGGCATCCTCTTTCCCACAGTGGCAGTGGCCCTCTCCTACCACTGCTATTCAGTGGCACATGGCCAGTGAATCTGGGTTGCCTTCACTGTCCATGATCGATTCACCATGCACAGCTCTGATAGCTTTTAAAACGATCTAAGTGGGTGACCATCACCACATCTTATGGCGGCCAATGTCATAAATTAATGATGCACTCTTTGAAGAAATACTCTTTGTCCTGAATCTGTGGCCAATCAGGTTTAGTCTAAAAAAATAAAAACATGTACTGTGCCCCTCATTACATGAGATTCCAGGGGGATGCATGTAGACATTTTCCAGGTTGGTGGCATGTTAGTCTGTTGAACCAAAACAATTAGTCATCTGACTTTTAGAATATTTAACCAAATTATTATGTGTGGACAGTAGTCCATGGAAGATGATGCAATAAATTAGTTCATCTGAAAAGATGCCACAAGGATATGAATAGTGGTTGTTTTTATTATAAATAGTGCTTTAAAAACCCTAAATGGATAAAATTAATATGCAACAGCCATAATAAAAGGCAGCTACAAAAATGTCAATTACAGTTCCACTTATGAAGACAGACTGATAGAACCTTTGCCATCCCACTCTGTCACTGGGAAATGTAGGGCATTTGTCTAAACCTGCATAGGATCATGCCTTAACACTTATAGGTAAAAGATTTTACACAGTGAGCTGAAAACTCCATGTGTGTTGACATGAAGAAGACATCAAATTTGATTCCCAGGCCTATCACTCCTACTTATTCCTGCTCCAGGAGAGGTATTATTGAGCTAAGCTCACCACCTTCTTTTTAAGTTTAAGAGAGTTGCAAATTGACTGTAGAATCCCAAAGATCTCCTTATCTTACAACTTCCATTTCTCTCTTTACAGCTTTGGTAGATCTGAAGAACTTTATCTATTAAAACAGGAATGATATTATTAAACATTAGCATGTAAAAATGCAGCACATTCTAATCTCTCTCCCCTTCAGCTCTCAGGTGTTATAAATGTTGGTCAAAGGCTATCAGGAATTTCTTGGGCTTCCTGCTGCCACCATTTCACTTGATACGTGCTTTTGAGATGCGTGTGCTATCTTCATACCTCTTCACTCCATGGACTGAGCTGCTTACTGATGTGAGAAGTTTAAAGCAAATGATCTGATGAGATGCATCTGACTTTGAGCAAAGGAACTGACTTCATAACTCAGGCTGCTGAGCATTATTGCGGATTTTATTTAGGGATACAGCAAGGGTGCTCAGGGTGCCAAGAGCCACAGACCTTCAGTGCCCTTCCTTGCTTTCCTCAAGAATCCCTGCCATAAACCCCATTACAAAAGCTGCCATTTATTTTCCCAAGTGTGTAACATTTTCTTCATTCCCTTTTGGCCTCTGTCTCTGTAACCAGCATCTCACAGACCATGTTCTGGATTCCTCCCATGCAGCCCCTGACGTCTCCAGAATAGTTCTCAGGATTAAGCTTCGCCTCCTCCTTGGACAGCTTCCCTGATCACCACCACAGCTCCTCTATACATCCCATCGATCTGAGTGTGATTTCCAGTTTGATGGGAGTTACTTTCAGATTGTCCCTGTAAGGTTTTTTTTTTGGGGTCAGTGGGTAGGTGACCCTTTGGTGTCCTCCTTCCTGTCCTGCAGGAAATACTGAGAATTCATCAAGGGTTCCTACAAAACCACAATCCCTTAACGCAGATCAACCATGCCCTCATTCCTTCTTTGCACTCCGAGTAATGTTGCTTGGAGACTGGAAATAAAGGTTCTGTATTTTACCTCTTTTGACAGGGCAGCCTTATCAGATCGAAGGCTGAGCAGCAAAACCCACCGCTGACAACATTCTCCAGCCTTCATATCGGTGTGCTGTCAAAATTGCTGTAACAAAAGCTACTGAGATGGACAAGAAATACTGCTGTTAGAAGCCTGAAACACTCTTGGTAAGTGCCTCTCCTGGCACTAAAGAACCACAATAATGCTCCATCAACCACCTTTTCACAATACCCCAAATCTGCTGCCTGAAATGGTGGCCTCACTTGCTCTAATGGGAGGGTAAGCACTTCGGATTTTGAAAGAGTCACCTAATGTCCTTGCTGCTAGTTGGCTGTGATATTTATAAGCTGTTGCCTATCAGATACTTGATACAGAGGGAAACGTGGATGATTCATGTGCAGAAGCATTTGTCTGCGCTCTCCCATGGGTCAAAGCTTTTTATTTAAGCTCATCTGTCACCCGCTCCCATGGCTTTCACTCTTGAGGTTGAATATCGATTCCTGACACTGCTTGTTTTGCCCAGGGGGTTGAGCTTCCCTCGGGGTTCAGTCCCTGTGGACCAGATCTGCACAACTGGTCTGCAGTTGCATGGGCAGCTGGGATGGAATCTAGAATACCCAGGACAGACAGACTGCTTTTAAAGGGTGCCTTAGCAATTTACTTTGCTCTGAATTCCTCAGACTTTCTCCTGTTTCTCCTTTTCTACTTGCTGGTTTGCTGTACTTCAATGGCTCAGCCTCAAGGCTACATGGGGAGATGGCCCAAAAGTGATAAACGTAATTATAAATGTGAGAGAGCTAAAAGAGGATACTTTTTTCACATTTTAATGACATGGCTAATAAAACCCTTTCCACTATGTAATTTTCATTTTGAAGGGTGTTCATGTTCCGCTAGACAAGTTTGAAAAAGGTGGGGTGAAGGAGCACTGCGAACAGAGGAAATATTTGCACCTCGGGAGGTTGCATGGAGAGAAAGAAGGAATCGAGTGCACAAAAGAGGGCTTTGTATTTAGCTTCTAGGACTGGGTCTGTGCAATTTGATTGCAACGCTGGATCTGAAAGCAGGTGCATAGTACCTAAGAAATTGCTTAATACTGTCAAGCATGATAGCACCAGTCACCTCTTTGGAGTGGTAAGTCTGAACTGAAGCACTTTTTACACCCTGGTGGTCATAGCTGTCCTGGATGCCATCCAAAACGTGATTGCTCATAAGTCATGGGAACATAGCTAGTCTGCAATGAGCAAATGGGTTCAGATTGGTTGAGAAACAAGCAGGGGCCAAGGTGACATTGCAGGTGTCCTAAAAGCAGGGGAAGATGCTCTTCATTCCACCCCCCCAAAAAAAAAAAAAAAAAAAAACAGCAGGGGAAGATGCTCTGAAAAAAAGAAAGAGATTCTCACCCTGAACCTGTGCTGGGAGAACATTAATCTCACTCCATTCCATATGAGCTGGGAGCAGAGAAGAAATGAAACCGGCCCTTTGTGCTCTTTCTCCACCTCACAATGGGACATACAAAGCAGATCATTGTTCTTTGTTTTAGAACAATGGAGAACCAAGCCAGTGGCCCAGCACCAATGATGGTCAAATCTGCAGAAGTTCTCAAGCCTTTTGAAACTGTCCAAGAGTTTTGCTAAATTGTTCTTGAATCAGGTTCCAACTGGTTAATGAGCGGCAGGTGGAGCTGAGGCACTCTCAACAGGAGAGCTTGCCCAGTATGTGTGAGAGACTTATTCTCCACAAGAACACAGTGGATTCCAAGACCCATTGGATGGATCTTCCTTAGAATATCAGGAAAACCCTGCTGGATTGCTGAGGCCAAAGACTTATCTAATTGCAACATCCTGTTCTTCACAATGGCCAACAAATGCCTTTTGAGAGGCCCACAAGCAGGTTGAGAAATGTTTGTTTCTTCACTAAATTTCTATGCTGTCTGGACAGTTCAGAAAAAATTAAGCCATAAAATATGACATGATACAAAAAATATAAAACCTTTAAAAGTTTAAAGCTGAATACAATCTGAGTAAAGACTAACAGCTGGCTAGGTATCGAAAAACATAACAACACAATGGTAACACAGTTGTAAACACAAAACTGAAGAACTCAACAGGACCAAAAGGATTGGAAAGGAAAATAGAAAAGTGCTTTACCTGGCATCAAAAAGACCACAAGGTAGGTGCTAGGTGAGTCTCTCTGGGAGACCATTCTACAATGGGGTACCACCACCCAAATTTAAAATGACTTTACTCTCAGTGAATTCCATTGCAGAAGGGGCTAGGATTAAGGGGCCTTGTTTCAATGATATTGCAGGCCTGAATTCAGGCCATCTTGATTTCAGGTGGAGGAAATCCCCTACAGTGTGGGACCATATTTTAGTACAAACTGTGTGGGACAAAATAGGAAAACTACCAGAGTGAAGGCCTTCTCTAGGTGCATGTGTAAACAGTGTTTTCCCTCCTTCCACGTGGTCTCCTGCAGACCACCTCCTCTGCCTTCTCAGTGGATCTTCAGCTCCTGCTTTTCCTCAGAATGTTCTAATACAGAGAGGCACGGCCAGAGGAAGGGCAAAGTGATGCTGAAAGCAAATGTTGTCCGAAAAGAATATGTGCCTCTTCTGAACAAGCAGGATCACAGTGCTGGATGATCCTCCAGTCATCCTCCTTCGGTGGTGGCGTGGCTAGGAATGCCTCTGCCCATCTTCGGCTGCCAACTGTTCTGTCCCCCTTAGGCGCGTCCAAATAATGCACTTTAAGTTGCTGCTCTTGAAGTTGCAGCTAGTACAAAATGCAGTAGTTGCCCCATGTGACTCTGCCCGTCCGTTATGGTCCTTATCTGAACCTCTGCTTTGCGTTCCACTGAGACACATTGGACCCTGACATGAGACAGGAATATGTGGGTAACTGGACTACAGTTATGGAGTAAGCTGAGGGCCACTTGACTGGCCAGTTCTTTGGTAGGATTTAGAAAGAAGGACAATCCATTTTTATTTTGCCAAGCTTCAGATGGTTTTTAAAGGGCTGTTAATCCATTTGATGTTGTTTCCATTGTCTTAAATAGTTACATTGCTTTCCATTCATAATGTTTTTAAGTGTATGTTTAGGTGGTTTCTTGGTGGTCCTTTTGAGAGCTATAAGGCAGGATGTGTGTGTGTGTGTGTATAAACAAACAAACCATAAAGAAATAAACACACCAAGAACACTAGTCAGACTGTGACTGATGTATCCAGGATGATACAAAGAAGACAGTACAGATTGTACAGGAAGCATTAATGGGTTTCCTATTCCCTATCAAATGTGATATTGTGTGTTGTGGGTTTCGTTTAAAGGAATTATGGCACTCTGTTGAGCATGGCTGATGGTATTCTCTTTTTTCTTTTAAAAATACCTTTATTCTGCTCAGTGAAAATGTACTCTGCCCATGGTCAGTGATATTCAGCCTGTGATTGCAGAAATTTTTGAAAAGTGAGCTGAAAAGATGAAACAAGCAGGTGGATAGCCGTTTGAACTCTTTGCCTGGGGCCTAATGAGGCTGGTTGAAGGTGTGTATTTTGGAACAGGTGTAGGTGTCGGCAACATATGTTTGGTGGATCTCTTGGCAAAGAGCTCTGCAAGGTAGCAGCCCAGGAAACCACCTTGGAGCATTGCTAAGCTGTCATCCCGCCTTGCTTATTCGATGAAATACACAAACATCTGTCTGCCTGTTGTGAGACAAGGACGCAGCAGAGAATCCAGCCAGCGCAGTCACCTCCAATGGTCTTCCAATATAATTACCCTTCAAGGCTTGCTAAAACAACACTGGCATCATTGTCATAAATCTGGTGCTCCTGACTTTATGCACCGGGTGCTTCTTCCAGACCTTGTCAGCTACCCACCCATATGGAAAATACAGATGCTCATCAGACACATGTTCCATTTTACTAGCAATGAGCTGCAGCAAAGAGTGTGCGAATGAATACAAATGCGAATAACATTTTTTTTTTTTGCTTGTGAGATGATACAGGCTATGCTGGAAAAGCAAAGGTACACTCACCTACCAAAGGAGAGGAAGCTGTGGGTCGCTGCTGCAACATGAATTTGGTTTAAAAACAAGGCTGCCAGCACATAAAGCATTGCTCCTTAGACCAGTCTCATTTTGATACGTAACCAGCTTTTCCCAAGCGGGCCTCGTTCATGTGCAAGCTATTTGGGTTTATCATTATAACCCCATGGTCCATTGATCTTCGCCGTGCAGTAGGCATAGCCTAAATATCTTCAAAGCAGAGTACAAAAAGGCTCAGGACCTTGAAAGACAGAAACGTTTAAAAGAGGCTGGAGGATTAAAAAAAGAAAAGAAAGGGTTTGGACAAAGTCAAATAGAGCTTTAATTTTGGTTCTCTATCAGCACCCCCCCCCCCTTGCTATTTCAAACTGTGAGCCTGAAAGAAAAAGGTCTCTCTGAACTTTGAGTCGTTACATGGAGAGGTGAGTCCAATTAAACTCTCAGACACTCCCAGCACTGGAGGAGAGGCAAGGGCCCAGCCATAAAGGTCATTTGTGAATTTCACCCTCCACCCCCTTTCTTTTGCCAGGCTGTTGAATTTTTAGTTCAGACACATTGGCATTTAATTATTTATATATTTGATTGTAGCAGATAACAAATATCAGAACTGATTTCCTTCTTTGCATCTGGTGACATGTGTAACCAGCCTTCCATGTGTTTTGGATTTCAGTCCCAACTAGCACACCTCATAGTCAGGAAAGCTGGGAATTGTTGCTCAGAACAACTGGGGGACTCCGGTTTGGAGAAAGTTGGGTTACATTGCCCAGGGGGAGATGCCTGGGTGGAGAAAGTCAGCTGGAGAGCCTCCAGGGAGCTGGAGGACAGCCATCCATCTCTGGCCCAATGGGAAGTTTTGTGGATGCCACCTGCAGATGTGCCTGGCTCCTCCCAGTCCAGCTTCTCCAGCGAAGCAGGAAACCAGAATTTCGTAGGGAATATCACCCACAAGGATCTGCAGAAAATGAACAGCTCTAATTGAAATGATAGCAGTGTTTTCCCAGACTGCTTGACTTCTGTCAACTTAATTTGTCCTTTAATTTATGCTGCATTGTCATGGCCTTAGAAGTACATTTCTTGCAGATGGTTACAGAAATCCCCCCCTGTGTGTGTGTGTGTGTGTGTCCCCATGTGAGTTCAGAGCTGTGCTTACTAAACTGGTGCCTATCTGTTTGGCTTTAAAGGGGTGTGATGGGCAGGAGAGAGAGAGTCTACTTTTCTCACTACCTTAAGCACAGAAGGGAAAGGAGCTCATGCTCCACTGTTCCTTGCCTGTGTTACACTGCTTTAACCTGCCCTTTTCATGGCATTTGTTTTGTTTAAAAATAAGTGGGTAGAATATAAGGGCAGGAAAATGATAGGGTACTCCTGGAAGGAAGAGTGTATCTGCACATCAGATCACCTGAAAGATGCTCTGCACCAAAGGTCCTCTTTTAGCAGTCTCCTTCTGAGCCTCCCCATTTCATTCCGAGTACAATTCCATGCAAAGACCCATGATCTCCATGTACCAGGAAGGATCTGGTGAAGAGGGGCATCTTCTCCAGGTTCTGATGGCAGCCTTATTCAAACGCCAGAAGAGATCCATCACGGTCGATTAACGGGCAGTCTCCCTATCCAAGGAAGGTCAAGCAGAGCATGCCAGTCTTCCTGGAATACAGTTCTCCATCACAGGTAGTAGGAGGAGCTGGCTGCTCCTTGTGCTGGACAGGTACAAGCACGGCATGGTTCTGGAGCGCCTGCTAATGACAGAACTGGGCCAAGTGGGGCTGGATGGGGGACTTCGCTGCAGAGAATGATTCTGAAGCAATAATGGGCAATTAGCCCAAACAGGTGTGTGTGTGAGCATGTTGACTCAGTGGTCAGCAAGCAACCGTGCTATGATTTGTGCTGACATGGCCCAGCAATTACAGGAGAACCTGCTGCTTCCCCATCTGTTGTGTCCTGTCCTTTCCTATGTCCTCAGGCAGCTACTGGGTGGCCACAAGTCTCCCAGCCTGCATATGGATTCAGCTTCTGGTTCTGTGAACAGAGAGATGCAGCCCATCTTTTGGGTGTGGGGTGATTTCAGGCTATTTTATTACATGCCATCATCAGGTGCATCAGATATACTAACAGATATACCTACAAGATACTAACAAGAAAATGAATGCAGGCGGTTCAAAAAGACTATAAGGAAGAAAGGAGAGTCCAGGACAACAATTACATTTGCTAGCACAATGCTTCAACAAGAGTGATGGTGACAGTTCATATAAAGCACGGGATTCCTTCACTTCTCTTTGTCATCTATTTTGCTTGTTCAGGAACGGTTCCTGTGCCAAGTGGGGGTTTCTCATGGCCAAAGTTCTTTTGCAGAAAGGAGCTTTTTTGAGAGGCAGTGACTCAATTGTGAGTGTGTATGTGTGTGTGTGTGGGGGGATTGCAAACTAAAATTGTGTTGAATAGAGAATTGTGATCTGGTTGCCCTAAAAACAGAGAGGTGCTCCATACTTTATTAGGTGTTGCAAGTCTTACAGAAGGGTAGTGGGGTACATCTGGCGTGCGGGCAGATACAGAACAGTATCTATCCAGATACTTCTTCCAAAAAGGCTTGATCCCTCATGAGGTGTCTGCCTGGCATCCCAACACCACATATCTGTGCCTCTCTTTCCTACTCTCCCTGGTGTCTGGGTGCACTCAGGTAAGGCAGAGACACATGTAATTGGAGAGTTGCATGATGTCCTCACCATTCTCTGTGATGCTCCAAGGAATGCTTTTGGATGCCAAGCTGGTGCCTTGGAAATACTGCGACACTAACTGCTGTAGCTCCTGCTTCCCCTTCAGAGCAGGTCACAAAGCCACTGGCTGGAATCCTGCATTTGTTCCCCTTCTCAAAATGCTCCTGCCAGCAGAAGAGGGGAAGGCAATGCAGACTGATTCCATCAGATAATGCGCCAGGACCCAGGAAACAAGGCAAGCGGGGCAAAGCCAGAATCCAATCACCGGTCTAAGTCACACATCCAAATTGTAGAGTCAAACAAGCCAAAGTCAAACCAGGAGTTTGTTGTAGCAGGGGAGCAAGGACTTCAGTACACTGATGGCCAGTGTTGCTGAAGCAGCTTCTAAGGGGAAAAGCCAGTTCCTTAAGAGCTCTTTCCCCCAGGGCTCCCAGGTGGTGCTCATGAGCGCCCTGGCAGCTGCGGCAGAGTGTGGGGCAAATCCTGCAACTGCCAGGACTGTTATTCTGACACTTAGCCAGCAGAAGGAGCCTGAAGCTGCCCAGAGCCTGGCCAAGAGGGTCTGTTATCAGATGTCGTTCCCATCAGATGATCTCAAGACCTTTATCTCTGAATGCCTAGTCAGGAGCCACCTCTATGCATTTTGAACAGGTCAGTGTGTAGAGAATATAATCGAAGGAATTTTTCTCCCTAAGGTGATGAACTAGAGGACACTTGTCACATATATTGAAGATAACCAGAAGCTAATATTTTTAGTGAAGTTTTAAAGACAGCAGCAACAGACAACATAGCTTAATGTAGGGCTTGTATTGATGCTTTTGGTTTTTAGTTTTTTTTAATTTTGTTTTAAATAAGAGTTCTGTTGTGAGTGATCTGTTTTGGCAAGTGCACAGGAACAGAAAATGTGCTGTCAGTATTTTCCATAACACATTTTGTATTATAGGGAAGAAACACATTTCTTTTGGGGGAGAACACAGGGAAGAAAACAAGGCTGTTCTTACTGTGATGATGTGCTTTATCAATTCTGCTAAAGCAATTGTCCTAGAACTAGGAAATGCATTTGCATTTGCACATCAGCAAACATGATGCTTCAGAGGCCTTTTCATGTTAAGAAGAAAAGAGGGGCTCTTAGAGACAGTGGAAATGTAATATCCAATCTTGGTAATGGTTTCCTAATGTTTGCACAATGAGAAGTCTGTCTCATTTGAAAGCTTTAATGTAAAGAATGAGAAATTGGACTACATTATCCAAAACCATCAAGCCTGTTGGAGAACATTTGGTGTATGCTTGCTTTCTGTGTACAGGAATACTTTATCACAGTGATAAATATTGAAGGATTGCATTTTAAATACATTCAATAAGTACTGAATTCCTGTACTTTACAATGCATTTCCCTTTCTTCATAATTTAACAAACTTCACATAAACAGAGCATCTCTAGTGTCCAATCACAGATCTAGAAGTTTGCATTTCTTGGTACATAAACACCTGTAGTCCATCTAGAGGCACTGAATGCAGAGCAGAAGGAGCTTTTGCCTAATTGAATCAGCCAGATGCATTGTGGGATGTGGATGGAGGAATAATATTCTCTTCCAGAGCTGCTGGGTGTTGAGTATGACTAGTTGAATGCATGAAACTACAGCAGGCTTGGGCCCCTAATGTTCTACTCATCAGTGGTTTAGCCTCAAATATTAAGAGCTTGGAAAAGATAATCCAGATAATCCAAGACTGATTGGCTGTTGAAATAGTATTATTGACATAGAGTAATAGAGTTTTCTTTAGCTAACTTAGGTTCAGATAACTGGATATCTTATTTTTATTCTAATATGAAAGTTCTCCTAAAAAGCCTTGATAAAAAGCCAATTGTGATGGAAAAGTCCATTAGGAGTCAATCTAAATTGATGGAGGACATTCCTATCACAGGGATTGACATATGCAGTGAGAAGCAAACACCTTGCCAAAATAAGAACCCTTGTCAGCATTTATACAACAATATTAGACTAGCTAAGCACTAAGTGGTGGGTTCTAGATTTCAAAATCTAGATGATAGTATGCTCAAACTTGGCAACTGTAAGACTACTTCAAAGCATATGTCAAGGTCAGTTCTTCCCAGTCAACTTCAGTAACTTCTTCCTCTGAGAAAAACGTGCCTATTCTGAATTATTCAGTTACCCTCTACATATTGTGAATCACCTGGAGGCAGGACAATGTTCCAGGGGATCACGCCTAACCAGTGAGGCCTCCTCCCTAGAAACACCTCTGGATTCTTTTTACCACTCAGAGGTAATGATGGACCATCTTGCCTTAAACAGACTCAAGATGCAGTTTTACGGTTTATTGGATGTGCACATTTAAAAATACTGCCCATATGAGTACTTCTTACTAGAAAACAATCTTAGCATAGACAAATTTTCCAAGTCTCTACTGGCAAAACTTTTGGGTTTGATCAAACCTAGAAAAGAGGGAGGTATTTTGTCTTAGGGAAGGAAGGGGCAATTTGTGCCCCCCCCCAGATATTTTGGCCTACAGCTCCCATAATCCCTCACCATTGGCTAGGGATGATGGGAATTGTAGTTGTCTTAGGGATTGGAGGGCCATGAGCATGGTTTTCAGAAGCTTCCCAACCTATGGATCAATCCAGTCAGACAATAGGCCAGTATTAGATCTTTTACCTCCATTCATCCATTAGGCAGTTGGAGATCCTGCTTGAGCACTGCTGTGTATGGAGTACTGGACTAGATGGACCTTTGGTCTGATCCAGCAGGGCTTTTCCTATGTTCTTATCCCAGGCTGTTCCTTTTAGTATGCAAAGTGATCCAGGCAATAATACATTATTTACTACTTAAAACACAGTGAGGTTTGGGCTAGTTTAGACTTTTCCGATCAAACCCTTCATGTTGTTATGTTGTGGCCAGTTAGGTGACACATTAAGTACTGAGGTAATACTTATAGCTAGGAGTAGCAGACATTCAAGGGTGATCTCTGAACTCAAGCATGAGCATGGAGGCTTTCTGATGCAGTATTTGTCCTATGTTAATTCATCTTACTGTGTGTCACTTGAATGCTTGAATTTATTCTGTTATAATAAATCAAAGCATGCACCACAGATCACCTTTATTAATGGTGGATCTGATAAACAAGGCCCTCTCCGGTTGCGTTGGCTCTCTTTTTGCATCGCATATACAGCAAACTAGCCAAGGAAATGCCCAGTTTATGGGGTCTTCCTAATTAGCACAGAATATAGAGGAACCCATGTTCTTTGTCGTGGCCTCTGTGCATCACACATATGGGTACTGCGCCTGCGCAGTGCCTGTGGCCGGAAGATTGTCAGCTAACGGTGTTTGGCGGGAAGCTCCGCTCCCCCTCCCCGCTGTGGCCTATAAAGAACAGAGCGTCTGCCATTTTGTTTAGTCTTTGCAACCGCCATTCGCTGTGCCTCGTGCCGCTTTCGACTTTCGCTTTGACTGTTACCTTGCTCTCGATTGTCCTTCTTTTCCAAGTTTTTCTTCTCCTTGCTCCCAGTTCATTGTTCCACGTAGTTTTTTCTCTTGTTATTTCTTCTTTCGATATATCTATCTAAATATATATATATATATATATATATATATATATATATATTCTTCTGCGATGGCACAGCGAGCAGCTTTCTGCAAATGCGTGGACTGTGGGTCAAAAATGGCACCAACTGACACGCATGACCTATGCTTCCTCTGCCTGGGAGAGGGGCATAGGATGGATAAATGCGCACATTGCCTGGCCTTCTCCAAGCAGGCCAGGAAGAACCGCGAAAACCGCCTCTGGAGACTTCTTTGGGATAGAGCCCTAATGCAATCGGACCCGCTTGTTGCCGTCCCAAAACCTGGTTCCGCTTCTGTGGCCCCACCCTCATGGCCTTCGGATGAAGGTGCATCTGCTTCAGTGGCTCCCTCTGCTTCACCAAAAAAGAAGCACGAGAAGTGGAAGCATGCCGAATCCGAGAAGTCAGCAGGCCATAAAAACGCCAGGAAGGAGAAAGTCTCCAAGCCTCCCAAAAAACCTAGGAATTCGGACCGTCTGGACTGTCCCCGACATCAGGACTTGGAACCAATGGGCCCCTCGGTACTGGTGGCACCTACGGTACCCACTTCACCCGAACCGGTCCTCCAGGAGGCTATGCGGGTTACCCCTCAGGGGTCTCCCCGCCGTGCGGTTGACCTCCCACCTACACCCCTTCCAACTCTACAGGGTTCGATATCCGATGGGGAAATCCAAGACTCCCCTCCTAGGGCGAGGTCACCGACACCCATGCCCGCGGTCACTATGGTAGCGGATGTTGGACTGTCCCCACCGGGGAGCCGGAGGAGCCGCTCTGTGGAACAATGTCCGGAGAGCTGGTGTCGCCCCTACTACCATCCTTGGGATGATCCGCTCTCCATAGGGTACTACCCTGCTCCCAGGGCACGATCCTCTCCTCCATCCCATGATCAACTGCGCTTATTGGATCCGAGGCGGGCGTCACCTCGATCCCCACAGGATGGAAGCAGCCGCTCCTTCTCCCCGGCGGAGTCGTCATCTTCGGCCCCACCCTACTACGGTGCCGATTCGGCCGACTCGGAGACCGACTCAACCTCCCCGGAAGTCGCTGTGACATCCCAGGGTCCTGCGTCGCCTGATGAGTCCCATGTCTCCTTCATGGAGCTGATGTCTAGACTTGTCCAGTCCTTTGACATCAACACTGCCCAGCGCCCGGGACCAACGACGGACAAGTTCTACGATGTCGTCCACGGGGAGCAGTCGACATCTATCGTCCTGCCGCTCATAACCACCTTGCGGCAGGCGATGACGCAGCCCTGGGACCTGCCATCACATCCTCAACCGATGTCCAGGAGATATGAGTCGATGTACAGGGTTCGGGAGGAGGACATCCTCTTCCTCCTCCGACATCCCAAACCGAACTCTGCAGTCGTCGAATCCTCACAGGGCAGAGAGGTGAGAGGGCACACGGCACCGAGGGACAAGGAGGCTGAAAAATAGACTCCCTGGCTAGGCGAGTCTACACTGCTTCAGGCCTGGGGCTGCGTATATCAAATTATGAGGCGACATTGGCGAGGTATCAATACTTCATTATACAGCGCCTGCACAACGTCACCTTGACCCTCCCAGACCACCAGGGTGACCTCGCGAAGGTCCTGATCAAGGAAGCCATGCAGGTCGCGGTGCAGCAGTTATCCATGGCGAGGCACCATGTGGATACTGACTCACGGGCCTTGGTCGGTGCCGTTTCTCTCCGAAGGAATGCATGGCTTCGGAATTGCAATTTTCCGGAAGAAACCAAGCGCCGGATAGAGAAAATGCCTTTTGATGGATCCAGGCTTTTCCATTCTCGTACCAACCATAAGCTCAAGAAGCTGCATGAATCGAGGATGACGGCACGCAGGATGGAGTACCAGTCCCATGCCAGACGTAAGTGGTCCTGGAATCGTCCATCCTACAGGCAATCATATCAACCGAGGCAGCAGCCACAACACCACCAGCAACAGCAACAGCAGTGCCGCCGTCTGCAGCCCCAGCAATGCTTTCAACAAGGCCGCTGTCGTTTTGACAATCGGAGGCAACGTTGACGGGACTGGCGAACCATTTCTCCCACTCCACCAATACCCACCCCCCTCTCATCTGGGGATCGGCTTCGAAGCCGACTCCCCATTTGGGAGTCCATCACATCTGATCGGTGGGTATTGTCCATCATTCAACACGGCTATCGAATAGAATTCGACATCGTTCCTCCGCCGAGTCCGATCCAGTCCACTTTATGTTCACCGGTACTGCTCGACGAAATACATCAACTTCTTCGTAAAGGAGCGATTCGTCAAATATTTCCATCTCACGGACTCCACATATTCTATTCCAGATACTTTATGGTCCCTAAGCGGGATGGTGGTCTACGTCCGATTTTGGACTTATGGAACTTAAATAAGTTTATTGTACCGAAAAAGTTTCGTATGACTACCCTTCAAAACATCTTGCTGTTGCTAAGGAGAGAGGATTGGTTCGCCTCATTGGACTTGAAGGACGCCTTCTTCCATTTTTCAATTCACCCAAGTTACAGGCGCTTCCTTCGTTTTGCAGTTGCAACCCAACTTTATGAGTTTACAGTTTTGCCTTTTGGACTGGCTATGGCTCCGAGGGTTTTTACCAAGTGTGTGGCTCCTGTCTGTGCCTTCCTATGCCTCCAAGGCATACAAATTTATCCATACCTCGACGACTGGCTGTTGGTGTCGCAGTCCAGAGAAGGACTCTTTGCGGCCATCCATACAACTTGTGCCTTGCTCAATAGCCTAGGCATATGTACTAATACTGAGAAATCTTCTCTTCTTCCGACACAGATGCTCACCTTCATTGGAGCCCGCTTGGATTCGACGTTGGAAAAAGCCTTCCTCCCTCAGGACAGACAACAGACTCTTGCTCGCCACATCCATCGAATCCGACGAGAGGGAACGGTCCCAGTGAAGTCTATCCAGAGGATCCTGGGGCATATGGCTTCCTCACTTGCCGTAGTTGCACATGCCAGGCTTCGGCTTCGTTCACTGCAACTCTTTTTCAACAAGGTGTACCATCCTCAAAGAGATCCACAGTCAAGACTGATTCGGATCCCATCTTCCGTGCTTCACTCTCTGCTTTGGTGGTTGGAACCGACCAATCTTATGATAGGAGTCCCCTTCAGGGTGTGACCACCTACGATAACCCTTGACACCGACGCATCTCTTCTAGGATGGGGAGCGATATGCTCTGGCCTATCTACCCAGGGTACGTGGAATCGTCGAGAATCCACAAATCATATCAACTTCCTAGAACTACTGGCAGTTTTCAAGGCCCTGCGCTCTTTCGAGGACATCCTTCATCATCAGATCATTCAGATAACTTCAGACAATATAGCTACCGTCTTTTATCTGAACAAGCAAGGGGGAACAAAACCACTGACTCTAGCCAGACTTTCTATGAAAATTTGGGACTGGTGCATCCGGAGACACATCACGCTGATGGCTGTTCATCTAGCTGGTGTAGACAACGTGCAGGCGGATCTTCTCAGGAGGCACATGTTCACCTCTCACGAGTGGGAACTGGATCCTCGTATGCGCAACCACCTCTTCCGGTGCTGGGGGTTTCCCGACGTGGACTTATTCGCTACCCAACAGAACAAGGTGTGCAAGGCTTACTGTTCGAGAGCGGGAATTGGACACGCATCCCTAGGGGACGCATTCATGATCCCTTGGAACAATATGGAATTTTACGCCTTCCCTCCGATCCCTCTTCTGATGCGGGTCATAGCAAAGATAGTGCACGACCGGGCATCGGGGATACTAGTTGCCCCTTGGTGGTCATGTCAAGCGTGGTTTGCGAAACTACTCAACATCTCTTGCAGGGAATTTCTTCATCTTCCATCGCTCCCATATCTTATAACACAGGTGGATGGCACACTTTGCCACCCAGACTTGCTCTCATTGAACCTAACAGCGTGGCGAATTCGATGATTGACGTTCCATCGGTGCCGATGACGGTTTTGAGAGTTACAAATCCGACAGCTTCTACTAATCCATCGGTACCGACGATGACTTCGACCACCTCGGATCCAATTGTTGAATCCAATCACTCGGGTGCTTCCCCCTTCTCTGGTCTCTCTGTACCATCCAGTTCGAGACAAGACCTGTTGAATCCGAATCCAACGTTTTTGCACCCTGGTATTCAGCATATCATTGACTCTGCCTTAAAGCCGTCCACAAGGAAGTCATATAAGGCTAAATGGAAATGTTTTTCTGCCTTTGCTGAGTCGCGTTCGTTCTTTCCATTCCTCTCATCCGTTCAACAAATTCTTCAGTTCCTCCTGGAATTGCAGCATTCTGGATTGAAGCCGTCGTCCATTAAAGTGTATATAGCTGCAATAGCCTACTACCGTGGCTTAGTCGACGGATCACCTCTGTTTTCTCATCCTATCCTCAAAAGATTTTTGAAGGGACTATATAATCTTAACCCATCAATTAGACCGGTTATGCCCACATGGAGCCTTTCTGTAGTTCTACAGGCCCTTATGAAGGCCTCCTTTGAACCTTTGGCGACGGTGGATCTGCGATTGGTCTCTTGGAAGACGGCGTTTCTTGTAGCTGTCACTTCAGCCCTCCGGGCTGAAGTGAC
>NW_025335268.1:67789057-67800409 GCF_004798865.1 Varanus komodoensis
CCATTAAAGTGTATACAGCTGCAATAGCCTACTACCGTGGCTTAGTCGACGGATCACCTCTGTTTTCTCATCCTATCCTCAAAAGATTTTTGAAGGGACTATATAATCTTAACCCATCAATTAGACCGGTTATGCCCACATGGAGCCTTTCTGTAGTTCTACAGGCCCTTATGAAGGCCTCCTTTGAACCTTTGGCGACGGTGGATCTGCGATTGGTCTCTTGGAAGACGGCGTTTCTTGTAGCTGTCACTTCAGCCCGGAGGGCCAGTGAACTTTGCGCTCTTCGCATAGACCCTCCTTATTTAAACTTTCACAGGGAGAAGGTTGTTTTATGCCTCGACCTGTCTTTTTTGCCTAAAGTGTCTACACCTTTCCATACGGGACAAGACATTGTGCTGCCTGCCTTTTTTCTGTCACCGTCGACTCCATTGGAAAGATCTTTGCATTCACTCGATGTTCGGCGTTGCTTAGCCTTCTACTGATAGCGAACGGAGTCTATTCGACGATCCAATAAACTATTCATCAAATATTCTGCTAGGCATCAGGGAGATCCAATCACTCCACAGAGACTTTCTAAGTGGATAGTCCACACCATAGTCTTATGCTATCAATTAGCTAAGCTTGAACTACCTTCAGTTCCTCAAGGCCTTTCTGCTAGAGCTGTTGCAACCTTGTCTGCATTCGCATCCGGGGTCCCGATTGATAACATCTGCCCAGCCGCTACTTGGGCAAACCCTTGCACCTTCGCCAGGCACTACCGTCTTGATGTTCGAGCTCAACAGGATTGCTCCTTCGGTAGAGCTGTTCTCTCCTCCGTTCTTCACTGAGGACACCTTCCCTCCTCCTTTATGGCAAGCTTGTTAATCTACCCATATGTGTGATGCACAGAGGCCACGATGAAGAAAAGCAGGTTGCTTACCTGTAACTGATGTTCTTCGAGTGGCCATCTGTGCAGTCACACAACCCACCCACCGGCCCCGCTCAGTGTTGGTGAGTGAATGCATCTTTCGGTACCAACCATGCCTTTTTTTCACGGTACCGACTTCAAAAAAAAAAGCAACGTTTTTTTCCATAAGGTGGCATACATTTGGTCGCAAAGAATGAACAAAATGGTGGATGCTCCACTCTTTATAGGCCACAGTGGGGAGCGGGAGTGGAGCTTCCCGCCAAAAACTGTTAGCTGTCAATCTTCCGGCCACAGGCACTGCGCAGGTGCAGTACCCATATGTGTGACTGCACAGATGGCCACTCGAAGAACATCAGTTACAGGTAAGCAACCTGCTTTTTCAGGCTCCACCTGGGCCCAGATCCCAAACCCAATGAGAATGATCTAAAGAGATAAAGTAGAACCTCAGGCAAGTACCCAGCATGGGCTGAAGGGAAACCTATGACTTCTCCTCCCACCAGTGGAGCCTGTGATATCAAGAAACCCAACAGCTCACAATGGGAGTCCCATAGTATCCCCTGACACGCAGCCAACACTCCCAGGATAGAAGGAGAAAAGATCAAGTCCATCACCAAAGATACAGTGCTCACTTGGCTACCTAAAACTATTCTTCCCTCAACCATGCTAGGGGTGAAGGGTCTCCTAACGTTTATCTAAATCATGTGTGAAAGAGACACATGCTCTGGAAGGACCCACAGGTTTCTCAGGTGACATTTTTGCTGGCTTCAGTGTAAGAAACTTGTACTCTGATTCAACTCCAAAGGCAGGTGCTGCTGCACATAGTTTGGTAGTTTAAATCTCTTGTCTTTGGCGTATGTGGGAATCCAGGAACTTGACTGCACTGCAGATCAGAGCAGGGTTCTCAGCAACCTCTTGAAAGCACTTTCTGTAAATGAAAGAAGTACAGTGAGATGACAGTAAGAGAGGCTTTCTTGGTGGCTTGTCCCTCTCTACCTTCTCCCTCTGAACACCTGCAACCTGGGCTTCCTTCATATGTGACACAAGTGTGTGCATTTGTACACAGTCAAGAGGTAGGCATGAGGTTAGTTCAGATGCCACTGATTAAATTAACACCCAGGCTTTTCTCCTGGTCCAAAGTCACTCTGTGAGCTCTATGGTTGAGTGGGAATCAGAACTCAGATCTCCCAAGTCTTGGCCTAATATTCTAATCACCGCACCTCATCACACCATACTGGCTGTTGTCTTTGGTAGGATTTCCTTGGTATTTCTATTATATTGCATCTGTGTTGGTGCTGCCTTGAAGTAGTTGCTATCCTGCTCTGAGTGTAAGAAACAGAATGAGATAAGACCTTAGAAAATAATTGCAACTCTGCAGACGATTAGAACTGATAAATATTCTCTTTATAACATTTTTAGCCAGGTCAAAAAGAGTAAATGAGCATGTTTAGTCAAGAACTTTGTTCAGCCATATGGTCTATACACCCGTGGCCATCTAGTACATCATGAAAGTTGAAATTTAGCAATGCTTGTAATTAGGCATCTAAATTTAGACAATGCATTTGCACGTGTCAGTAATTATTCTTTATTATCGGTCATGCAGTTTGCTACATTTCCCATAGAACAACTTGATTTCCTGTTGAAACGCTTCTGAAATTTAAAAGTGCAATTTCCTACTAACACATTATCTACACACCATCAATTAGAATGGCTAATATAAATGAAGCCAGATCTTCCCGTTCTTCTTGTCCAACCTATTAATGTTATCTCAGCCTCGTATGGAAGTGCTGCTGTTAATGATTCATCAAGAAGCTCTGGGAATTTTCTTCTGAAATGTACAACCTTGCACTAGTGGGAGGAGGATGGATTTCAGTAATAAAGTTTCAGGGAACCTCATTTATGTTCTTTCTTCCATAGTTGGTTGGATGTTTTATATTATTAATAAGATTCCTACTGCCACTATTTTGGTATAGAATCTTAGCGTCTTTGTAAGGATACATCCTGACCTTGAGCAGCTGCCACATAATCTAGATGAGTTGGAAGTACTGTTGCTGAAAGGACCTTGCGAGTGCAGGCTCTTAAGGGTGCAGGCTGTTCTTCATAGAGCTCGCAACTTGGGAGGTGGGGAGGTGCTCCTAGATCAGTGCTGGGCAACTCACAGCCCATGCTGAATCCACTTCCCAACCTGATTTGCAGTCTCCACTCTTCCAGAAGGCTGCCACCACTGCCAAATTGCTGCCACATTTGGGGAGCCAATGGCAGAGTTCACTCTTCCACATTAATGTGTCCATGTGGTTTTTTGGCCTCGATCCTGCTGCCAAAATGCAGCACTGAGAAGTGACAGTCTCTGCAGTGTTGCTGGTGGTAGGTTGCAGCCTGGACCCTCCAAAGCTGTCCACCCTTGTCCTAATTCCAGTGTGTCTTCTGGAGGTTCAGCTGGCCCTGGTGACTAGGAGTACCTTTTACCTGCTCCAGGCAGAGTGCCAAGTGTGACCCTTTTGGGCAAAATCAAACTTGTCTTTCATACCTTAGCAATGCTCAGGTTCAGCCACTCTGATACTCTCAACACCAAGGCTGCCCTTTAAAAGCACTTGAAAACAGCTCATGAAAAATGCCACAACCAGCCTATGAGCTGGAGTTAGCCAAGCAGATAATATTAGCTGCTTTGATTTGCACTGGCTGGCTGTTTGCTTCTGGGCTTAGTAGAAGCTGCTTTTCTTTAAAACAGCATTTAAAGCCTGACACAGCTTGGGACCAGAATATCTTCTTAAGGACCATGTGCTTCTGCTTGGGTGCCTGCACCAATTTCAGAAGGCTCGCTCCAGCTGCCATTGATGAATGAAGCCAAAAGACATGAATTAAGAGCAGGGCCTTTTTGTTAGTGGTGCCAACCTTGTCATGTAGAATCATAGTACAGCAGGGTTGGAAGGGGCCAGAGGGCCACTGGGCACAACCCCTGCTCAGTGCAGGACCCCAAGTTAAACTATCCTTCTCAGATGGCTGTCCAGATAGGTTCTCCAAGCCTTAACCCTATACGTTCTCGGGCAACAAGCCAAAATCTGGCTGTTTTTGGAACACTGTTTTGGAGAGCTTTTGGGAAACCCATGTAGTGCTATCTGACACTGCTATTAGAAGAAATGTGCATTTCTGCTGTTTCTTTCTATTTTGTCTGTATTGTGATACTTCATTGATTTATCTTGTGAACCACCTTGGGCTTATTCCTAATTAAGAAAATCAGATATAAACAAAATTGCGCCTGCTGATAAGAGAGTAACAGTGCTGGGAAGGAATGTCCCTTTTGCTGGCCTGACCGAGCATTTCTTGCCTTCTGTGCAGCCCTGTGGCATGTGGCTTGGCTGGCTTGCTTTCGTTTACCACAGACATTTACTGCTTAGCATCAGATTGTAAATGAATGGCTCTTCTCATCGAGCCACAAGGGGGGTTGCAGAATTAGATTAGATTTCGTTTCTCTTGCAGGGAAAGTTATGGGGATATTTTTGGCAGCGTGAGTGCTTATTTCTCATTCATGCAGTGGCACTGGAAAGGTGGGTTGACAGTGCAGAAGAAGGATCAGGAGCATGACTAGGAAAGAGGGATCGGGATTAAATGAAAGTACAGAGAGGGGTGAGAGTATGAACTGTGTGCATCTGGTGGCAGTGAGGAACGCTGTAGATACTGCAGCCAACCTTCTGGGTCTGTTAACAGTTTATATGACAGTCTCCAGAGGGTACAATGATGCGAGCATTTCCACCTCAGATGAGGTGCATCATTTTTTCCAAGACAAGCCATATTCAGTGTCCTTGGGCATATCCAGTGGTGTCATTTGTGAACTTAAGCAGCACTTGTGGAGCTCTGCTGTCTCTCCCCATTGCACTGGACCTTCAAACTACACTTGGGCAACCAGCTGGGCAATTGCACTTGTACAATCATAATGCTGGTTGGAGCCTCCTCTTTTGCATAATTCAGGACCTTGGAAAGGAGGAGGACCATGTGAGCTGCTTTGGGCTCCTTGGAGGAGGCTATAAGATCCTAAACAAACACAGATCTGGGAGCAAGGATGGGCCTTGTTTAATGTGAAGTTCATGCCCCTGCAAAGTATGGAACAGCCAAACTTTCAAGGCAGGGCCCAGAGAATGAGCGCAGAGAATGAGCAGAGAATGAGCATGTGAGCTTGTTTGCAGGCGCTTCCAAGCACAAGCAAGCATGGCCCTTTTCCCCGGTGGGCTGCAGGCCAGCCTCCGCAAGGCTCACATGGAGCTGAAACTCAGCACCAGCAGGAGCTGACCGCAGCCTCTTGCCCCTTCCCTCTCTTCTGGGTTTTGGTTTTCAAAGCCATTTAGGGATTCAGAAAAGCTTTGCCAATGCTATTAAGGATGAGCAGCTGAAGCCAGACTGAGATGCAGATGAGTTACCCCAGGGATGTGAGTGCTATCTAGCGAAGCAAAGGGCACAGCCACGAGACCGCAGGGGGCATCCAGGTAAAAAAGCCGCTATGGGGAATCAAAGCATCTTTCCTCCCTCCCCGCCCCCCCCACCCCCGATCCCACCGTGTATCAGCTAGGAACAAAGGAGTCCAGGGGAGCAGCCACATTCCACTCAGCAGAATGATTAAACATGGTGGTGTGGACTTTCATGGCATTTAATTTAAAAAGCAATCAGGAAAGGTAGCGAAGATGCTTTCATTTTGGGTTCACTTTAGTTTGCACTGTTGTTCATTTTTGTAAGTATTTCTATTGAAAGCAGAGGTTCCAAGACAATGTGTGGAAAAGGAGCAAGACACTAGTTCTTTGTTATAAAAATATGTGAATGTTTTAATGTGATGAGCCATTAGGCACTTTAGAGTAAAATTACATTATTGCATTGTGCAATAATAGAAACTGCTGGGAACCAAGAGAGCAGCTTCACTTGTTATTTCTCTGAGGATAAAGGAGAGGCACCAGTGATGTAGCCTCTGCAAAGGAAAATAATGTCAAAAGCTAATTTTTGAGTGTTCCAAATGGTACTCTTTGGACAATTGGTTGGCAATTTGCAAGAGTTTTTCGAAGCAGGTAAATGAATTAAGTATCTATATTCAAAACATCTTTGGGCATCTTCACAAGAAATAATGATCAGAAATGTTATTATTTTGGGTATGCAGTGTTGTTCAAGTAATTGCTGTCTGTGTTTACAGTACATGAAATCCAATCAAGTGAGAAATGTCAGCAAATACCAAAATACCACTTAAAACCACATAAAAAGATTAAAAGCATACCTTGGGTAGGCTCTTGATTTTTTTCATAGACAAAAAATTAACTTATAATGGAACCTACAGAGCAGGTGAACTAATATGTTTTTTTTTTTAATTCTAATTCTTTGTTTTTGCCTTCTGCCAAAAATAAAAATAAAACTGGGGTGGTTGTTTCTCTTGGAGCAAACAAACAAGCCAACTCTTTTAGGAGAAACTGGATCCTGGCCAACAGATGTTGGCTGCACCATGGCAACAGGAAGGTACTTGTGTCTGTCTTACAATTTCTGCATATTCTGAAGGGTTTCTCCCTATTGCTGGCACCACAGGAAGGTGAGTAGGTGAAGCGGCATGCCGTGAAGAGGACTGCAGGGGGGAGCAGTGCCTGCAGATTTGCTGCAGATGTAAAAACTGGGGAGTTATTTATTACCTATACTCCACTTCTAAGTCAAGAAGGTCCCCAAAGTCATTCATAATAAAAAGGATAAAGTTCCCACTTCACAAGATACTAAAACAATGAAACCAGAAAGAAAGAAGTTAAAAGAACGGCAAGGAGCATGAAATGAGGCCTTCCATACAGAGGGAAAAGGGGAGCAACTGAAGCAACCTTGGCAAGGGAAGCCCAAGAGTGCATGCCGTGGCAGGGGAGATCTTCTGACCGGTTGCCCCCAGAGCGCTGCAGCAGGTGACAGCCAGTGGACCTTCTTTGGTGGCAGGTCATAGGAGATGGGCTATGACAGAAAGGGGCTCCTCCAAGGGCTCCTCCAAGAAACAGGGAGTCAACCTGGAGCCTTAGTTCGATTCTGGAGCTGCTTTGGGAGCGGAAGGCAGGACCAAAATGCCAGCCCATTTTTGCTTACAGCTTGGACTGCCAGGAAGGCTGGAGAGGAGCTGCTCAGCCTTTCCAAACAGGGAAAAATCTGCCAGGGGACCAGAAAATGGTGGCCAGGGAAAGGTGGGATGCCATCTGGGGAATCCTAGAGGGCTTCATTTGGCCATGGGTTGGTGGTTTCACACTTCTGAGGTACCGACTGTTAGGGAGAAAAAGGCTTACAAGCTAGCTTTCTCTCACCACACTGGAAGGTGGGCAGCCATGCCTTCAAGCACCTGGGCCAAGCAGACACCCTCACTCAGGAGTCCTGAGAAGCAACAGCTCTTTATCGAGTTTATCTACTGTGGCTAGCCCAGTTTTCCTGCATGGAAAGAATGTACATCACAGGACTTGATGTGAGTGAACTCAGTTGGACTGGAATGGGACATTTCCAGCCCAAGGAACCAGCAGGAGCTAGAGCAGGGCCAGGAAGTCTCCCATCAGGGGTTAATACTAGGACGGCAGAGCTCCTGTGAGCAGGCATACCAGTCCCCTGCTTGGTTTTCTCCACTATTTTAGGGTGTACTGTATCTCTCTCTAAATTAGGGTTATTATTTCCAAATGAGCATGGATGGACTCCGGTAATGCAGATTGGTGTCCTGTTTTTAGTGACAGAATCCCTCTTTTTTGGGACTGTGTAAGTGGCTCACTATCACAAGACTTGAGCTTTCCCAGGATGGGACACCAGAGGTGGCTTTGGTTCAGCCTGCTGGGCCTCCCCATTTGCTCTGAGCTTTCCTCCTGAACACCATCCACTTTCCTTAGCTAGCCTCACTTCCTCCATTGGTCCACTCCTTCCTATTCATCTGTGTGGGGCTTGGTATCTTATGGCAGGGAATTTTGTCCCTCAGACCATTTTGTCTCCAAAACAGGAAACAGCTGAGCAGGGAGGTGGGAGTATGGCTCCCTCTCCCATGAAGGACGATGGGAGTTGCAGGCTAGAACATCCGAAGGGCCACAGGGTTGCTCACTCCTCTGGGACATGTTATATTCCTATTAAAATCTAGAATATTTGTGTGTGTGCATGCATGCACACACGCACACACATTGAGAGAGATTCTTTGGTGTTGTGCAAGTCAGTGCCATGAGATGCTGAGCACCAGCTTCCTTCACTTCCTGTGCTCTCCACTCTCTGCCATGCCTGGAGCTGGTCTCAGGGACAGGGCTCAAGGCTGGCTTGGAGAAAAGCCAGTTATCGCATGACTCTGTTTGAGGTTGCTGTGTTCTTCGCCTGCAGCTTCATGTTAGTGTAACTGTGCAGAAACATCGCTTCTGATTATTCAGAGATCGGGAATCCCTCTGCAACAACCTGTCATTCAGATCTGCAAGGCTGGATTGCTTTGATGAATAGCCATACCTGAAGTTTGGTACTTCCTTTTGAGAAGTTAAAAAAATGCAAACAGAGCAGGCAACAGATAGATTAAAATAGACTTAAGTACTAATGACATTAGAACACATTGTGTATAAATATAGAAGGGAGGCCCCCCAAAAGGCTGTTCTTTCACTGTTAAACCAGTAGAGGTGACTGCATACTGTAGTGAGCATTCTGTGCCGACTGATTTTGGAAATAAAGACATCTGTTTAAAAGGTGCCTTTTTATTCAGCGCAGGTGCAATTTCCATGTTAAAATGGCTGTGACTGGTTTACCTGGCTGCTGGCTTTTCTTGCCCTCCAATTTACATAGGGCAGCATTTGACACACTCGCTTTCGAAGGGTCCTTTCACTTAGAATTGGCATTGGCTTCGTGGCAGTAGCTTGCCAGCATCAATGAATGTTTGAGAAGACAGTGCACTCAGGGGAGGTAAACTGAAATTGACAACCTGCCATGAAGATAGTGGTTGTCCAGAAGCACCCAAAGCAGAACCAGCAAGAAATGGCAGGGCCAGCTCAAGAAATGCTGCTGGCTGCCCTACCCCCGGTCAGGTGAGTGAGGGATGGTCAAGATTGGCAGAATCCCCAAACATGGTATTGCTGCTTGTGTCCTGTGAGATTTCCATTCCTGATTGCAGCCGCTGCTCATTCTGTGTAAACGAGGCATTTGAGCAAACTGAGCTGTGCTTGAAAAGAAGATTTGCATGTATCTCCCCAAATTTGCGCAAATGTCCTCCCTGGATGAAAGTGGAACTGAGCCAACCTACTGAAGAAGGTTGCACAGATTGTACTGGAAATTGGGGACTAAATGGTTATTGTATGTTTTTGACAGTTTGCACATATCTTGACAATTTGAGAATATTTTCAGCAGTCACAAACATGCGGTCATGTTTGTAACTTCGGATGGATTGTGCTTGTAGGCCTTGTAAGCCAAAATGAAATGCTCATACATTCCTGACCTCAGAGGCATGACGTATAGTCTCAGCCCCATAAGCTGCCTTGCACCCATTCTGTGGAATCCATGTGGGAAGGCACTTCTCTCTGGAGGGTGCCACATGCTTGTCCTGTTGCAGGACCCCTCAGAGTATGCATTTTAACATCCTGATGTGGGGGTTCATTATGTATTCAAAACTGGCAAGCCTGCTAGTTTTGATTTATAGACTGCACACCTTCTAGTTTCAGCAAAATGAAATGGGATTGTCACATTAGCCTCCTTAGCCAAGAAAGTGGAGTCGGATCCAATGCTGGTTGCCTGCCAATGGAATGGAAACCACGGGTGGGATGGATTTCCCCTCCACCTTGCAGCCACTCCACTGCTTCCAAATCTGCTTCAGACCATTGGTGGTCTTTCCAGAGCAGAATTTGGGGAAGCTGCAGGATGAGGGAGCAGAAAAGAAGGTGGATTCAGAAAGTCTTATGTGACTTAATTAGCTGTTCCAGTAACATGTGCATGATGTACATGTTTGCATGATTATGTGGACATTTTTAAATTAAAAGCAATAGTTTGGTGTGGTTTGCACTCCTATATGCTGGGCAGCTTTGGAATATTCAAGCCACAATCTGAGTTTGTTGTGTTGTCTGAACCTGATAGGGTGGATTGTTGTCATGGTTAACCATCATTTAGGTCAAGGACCGTCCAATTATTTAATTACATGTAGCATTCATAGTTAAACATGACAACAATCCACCCTCACCAGATATGGGTGATACAACAAGCTGGGCTTGTGGAGTGAATATTCAGAATTGCTGTCCATACATTCTTCAGCTTACTGTGCTTTTTTGTGCTAACTCATCTAGTGTAACTAAAGGATCCTCTTTGGTAAAATAAGTTAAAGAGAATTAATGTTGTACAACTGAGCATGTCTCACCATCATGCAGATTCTATTGAATCAGAAAGAGATTTAAAAAGAGTAATAAAAATGTCCGTATTGTTTATATCCCAATTGGAATGGAGAAGATAAATTGGGTGACAAGAAATAATATGGAGGAAGCTTGTTGTCTCTTGTGTGGTGCCATCCACAGTTAATTGTTTTTTGCTGGTCTTATCCAAGTGGAGAAAACCCCAAAATTATATAGTATGTTGTTGAATAAAAGTCAGCCACATGTGTGACACTGTCCTGGTAACAGCCATCATTTAGGCCAATGGCAGTCCAATTATTTAATTACATGCAGCATCCATTTGAAGGTTTGAGAACACTCAAGTGAACATAACTAATTCCTGCTATTTATCTTTTGCAAACAAAGATCTAAGGGTTTGACAGTAGGCAACACAATTTGCATAATGACAGCAGGGTGCTAATCTCTTTTCAGATAAATTAGACAATATCTGGCATAGTATAACCAGTTGAGTCAGGCCCACAAGGAGAATTTTAATTTTTTTTTTAAAATAAATTTTAACTTATTTAAAATTTAGCCAATACTAAATGTCTGCTTTTGTTCTATGAACTTCATGCTACTAATTCCTATTGATAATTTTTGAGGCAGTAATGTCTAAAGCCCTTTGTTAGTGGATGGCAGCAGCTTCTGTCAATTATTGTACCTGAAATTTTGCTGAATAAATAGGATGCCTGAATAAGAGGTTGCATTCCAACTGTATTGACATGCCCAGTTTTTAAACAGTATTAACTGAAATGTATGGTATGAACCAGACAACTCTGAAAATCTCACTTTTGTTGCTCACCGGTAAACAACAGCAATGACAACTAGATTGATATTGCTATCTGCATTGCCGCTGCATTCCAGTCTTGCCACGTGTTTCTTACACCTAGGAATTCCGGCTGAGCAGAGTGGACTGCAGCATTTGTCTTTCTCCAGGTAGGACTTGCACATGTCCCACCTGGAAGCCGAGAGAGGCCCATGTTGATGCTGCAGGATTAGATGCAGCCATGGTCAGACTCACACACAGTGGATTTATTTATTTATTTATTTATTTATTAAAACATTTTTATGCCGCCCCATTCGCCGAAGCCTCGGGGCGGCTTA
>NW_025335268.1:67800509-67855850 GCF_004798865.1 Varanus komodoensis
TCAACAGTTCTGCCCATTCTAAACACATTCCAACCATCAAAATCATGCAAGGACACCTCGGTTTTTCTAACCCTAACCCAGTCATGGTGAACCTTTTATAGACCGAGTGCCCAAACTGCAAGCCAAAATCCCCTTATTTATCGCAAAGTGCCAACACTGCAATAAAACTGGAAAACAGAGGTTTAAGTTTAGAAAAAACAACTCACAGCCAGTCAAAATAAAAAAAATATGAATCCTTGGCAGCGCACTGACCACCCATGCAAAAGCTTGGAGGAGTCGCGGCTAATGAGTCACGGCTCATGATGTCATCACCTGGTGCCAAGCATGCGTATGGCCCCTATATGTGCTGTTATCCGATGCTTGGCTGCTGGGGCGATGCTGGGGTGACTTGTGTGCTGACAGAGGGGGCTCTGTGTGCCTGCTATGGTACACGTGCCATGGGTTCACCACCCGTGGCCTATAACAACAGTAACAGTATTGGTTGTTACGTGCAAACCCTGCACTATGATTTCGCAAATTAATGATTAGTGTTCTATGCAAACCAGGCCAGGAAAATCCAACACCAACAGCTTACTGATCTTTATAGCAGGGCTTGAGAGAAAATAGATCCAGCAGCTCTCTGTATGATTTCCAGTAGACTGGTAAGGTTGTCTAACTCCAAATTATTTAACAAGAGCAGCAACAAAGATTCCCACCTCCCAAAATTATAGTACTGAAATAAAGAAATCTTTGAATAACCAGGAGTGGATTTTTGTGGGCAAGGACAAAATCCTGGAAACACTTTCAGGCACTGACATGACGGGATGATAACCTTTGAAATGTCTTGAGTCTCTTTTTCAGCCAAAAAAAATATCTCCAAACAACAATTCTTAGGTTCCTTTCTCAGAAAAAAGTCTCAAAACATCTGCCAACAAAAAGGATGGTGAGATAATAGGGTACCCTTTTGATATCTAGTGGTTTACATTCTGCTGCCCTAAGGAGAGGTTTTGCCATCTGTGGGAGAGATGTTTAATACCTTTTCCTGTACCTGTTGTGCTGCTGCTCATGAAAAAGCCACTATTATTAGTAGGGACCTTAAAAAGCTCTGAGGGACTCCGACTGAACAGGGAGAAATCCCAGAATATCTGGTAGTAACTGAATAATAATATGAGAGAGAGAGAGAGAGAGAGAGAGAGAGAGAGAGAGAGAGAGAGAGAAGCTCTGCAGGTGAAAAAGCATAAAAGGAGAGATTATCCTAACTTCTTTCACAAGCACACAAAAGACTGAGGGTAAAAAGGGCCAGCCTGGTTCTATTAACAAAATTGTAACACCTCTGTCCAAGGAGACCTGTGAAAAAGGAAGAATTAGGAGTCCAATAAAGAGGCCTGAATACTGCCTCACTCCATACACTGCACTAAGAGAATGGAAAATAACAAGCGTAACTATGGTACATGTTACAAAGAAAGACTGCCAGCAGAACTAGCCAGAGCTCCAAACAGATAGCTGATAAATATGCCAGGTAAAGAAGCCGACCAAAATGCGGAGGAGATAGCAAGGCAGCAGGTGTAATATTAGCGGTCTGCTGGTTTCCAGCCTTGTAGCCTCACCTGTGTCAGAGACTTTGCTTGTCAAAGCGGGCGATGTTAAGAGACCCTGCGTCCACAGGCCACTTTGCATCCCATGGCTCATTATTCAGCGAATAAAATGTGGCCTCAAAATGCAATGGATTCCTTGCCAAGATGCCCCCTTTCTTGTCCACCAAAGGTGAGTGTACAGTTGGGTCACTGAAATGCCAACAGAGGGAGAAGTGAAGCTCTGCCCCTCACCAACTTTCTCATGCAGTCTGGGAGGCTGATTGAAGTGTGTGTGTGTGTGTGGTGGTGGTGGTGGTGGGGACCAAGGGGCAGGGAAACCTGCAAAGAAGATGATGGGATCAGTAATGTCATGTTACCACAATATGCTGCATGCTGTTGTAAGGAAAGGATGGTCCAAAGTTCAACCCACCCAGGGCATCTTCTACTGAAGGCAAAAGGCAATAAAAAGATCCTTTCCTTCCTGCACCCCTGGAGACCTGTTCGCTAAAGTATACAATAATCTGAAAGATGGAGAATACTGGTCTAAGGCAGCATCCTCTGAAAAAGAAGTGGACCACACATGGCCCCAGAAGTTTTGGCCTACACCTCCCATGAACCCTCACCATTAGCTATGCTGGCTTGGGCTGCTGGGAGTTCAAGGCCAACACACCTGCCAGGTCCACCCCACTACGAAAGGAGTGAGCTTCACAGAGGAAAGCCTGAATTTACTAACAAACAGAGCTTTTGATAGGGAGCCATGGTCACTGACAGCATATTACAAGCATATGTTTGTCACATTCACTGTTTATACATATCCTTCAGGTGTACAGTGAGTATTTTTCAGAACACACCTAAACCTATCTATCTACCTACCTACCTATCTATCTACCTATGGCTTTAATAGACCGTCCATCTACTGGCATCTCAGACCTATGTGTAGCATGCAGGAATAGCTGTCAGAGGAGAACTGTTGGATGCAATTTTCTAGTGAAAGTACATCTGCATGAATATACATAAATCTCTTATGCATATTCAAGTCTTGCTTGAGAAACACACAACATCCCATCTTCTGACAGTCTGAAACAAGAAATGTAGGCTGAAGACCTATACATCCTTGGCTGAACCCAGTAGTTCCCATTTTGGAGTGGATACGTACAGGATGTAGCCTGCAGTTCTGTTCACCTGCCTAGAAGTAAGTTCTGCTGAGTTCAAGGAGGCTTACTTCTGAGTAGACATATAATTACTGTGCATGATTCTGCTTTCTGCTCTGAAAAGTGCTCACTACTTTGACTCACGTTTATAGTACAGCTACAGAAATAAAGGCCATCCTTTCAGTTTTGACATCAATTCTTCTTACATGCATATTAAATGCAAAAAGACCACAGTGTTTCTGAGATCATGTTTTAAAGCTGATGTGCATATTACTCCAAGCAGCTCTTTTTTATTGTGTGGACCAAACAATAAATTAGGAATAAGTTAAGAAAGCCTTGCTAAACATCAGCTGCTGAGCACCAGTTTTAGGGCTGGTCTTCATATTATGATTGCTATCTAAAGCAAGCAGGATTTGGGGCACTCCCTGCTGGGAGGAAAGGCCAGGCAAGCAAAGGTCTGGAGAAGCTTGGGTGGCCACGTGTCCTCACTGGGTTACTTTGGGCCAGTCACTCACTCTCAGCCGTTCCCACCTCACAGGGCTGTTGGTGCATGGTTAAAATGGAGTGGAGGAGGACTATGCAAGCCACCTTGCAAGAGGAAGAAAGTGGGATATAAGTGCAAGGTAATCATGAAAATAACAACAAATCACCAGATCACACTCTTCTCCATCACATTGAAACATGTGGCATTCTATTTACATTGCAGCCATGCGTTCCAAATCTACACATTTATCATTGTAAGCCGTCCTGAACCTTATCGGAAAGGACGGAATAAAAATGTTTTAAATAAATAAAAAATAAGTACACACATGGAATGGAAGTTAGCATGTGGAAATCTTGTGAAATTGGTCCCTTCCCTTCCCTTCCCTTCCCTTCCCTTCCCTTCCCTTCGAGCCGAGCCGCAGTTGGTGCAATTCACTTCAGAGAGCTCTGGAATGAGGAGAGTGAAAGTGGCTGTTGACTTGTTCTCATTTGGGAAGATGTGGGGCTCAGTCAGACTTGGAGCACATGACATGTGCAGATGTATTGGCAGCATTTGTATGCATGTGCTTTAAAGGAAGAAATGTTTTCTTCTAATTTGGGGAGGGGGGCAAATGTGCTCCTGCCTTTGCTGGGTCTTAATTGGAGCAGAGTCTTTTGTGCTTGCAACGTTTCACTGCTGAATCTAACAAAAGAGACTAGTCTCGAAAGCTTCTATATATGTCATTGTCAGAAGCCCTTGGGTTCAGAAGTACACGGTTACCGGGAGATTCAGTGAATTAAAAACTGGTGAACATTCTGTACTAGATGTCTTGCAGTCAAGGATATGTAAGTGGATAAAGGAGCTGTAGGGCGAGGGGAGAAGGAGGAGACGGGAGTGGGGAAGAGGTTAGCAGCCAATCTTTCTACAAGAGAAAGGGGTTTTGTGGCTGGGGTGGGTGGTGGGCGGGATGGCTGACAGGGTTCCAAGTATGTGCTCGTTAGCAAAGCAAAACCAAGAGAACTGAGTGTTACGTTCCTTGGGCCAACCACATGGAAGGGCGTAAAAAGAAATAACGATTTTTACAAACGGTGTTGGCATGAGCGGAGCTGAGGGTGCGTGCTGAGGGATAGACCTAGCCCTGACATGGGGAGGAACGTACGCTGTAGCAGTTGGCTGCACTGTGCCGGTGTCCTTACTAGCAGGCTAAAGGGAACGTTTGCATATGGAATCTCTGTGGGAAGCTGGCCTGCAAAGCATTGCAAGTGTGGAGGCTAACAAAGGAGATGAGCAAGGAGGGGAAAGGGGATGAAAGATTGAGAGTAGTTAAAGTGCTGCGAATATCAAGGCTGTATCACTTTGTGAATGCATCTTTTTAAGTACTGGTCCATTCGGACAGGTAATAAAAGACGCACACCGTAGGGAAGGAGTGATCAGAGGAGGCTGCCCTTGCAGGGCTGCTCTCCATGTCTCAGAAAGAAAGCAAAGTGTTAGGGCAAAAGTTTATGCATGTTTAGACCAAAAAAAAAAAAAAAAATCCTAGAACTCCCAGCATGCTTTGTAAGGCTTTGGGGCAGTTGTAGGGCTTTTTCCTATTTTAAGGGTGTAAGGATCACAGCCTCAACATGTTACTACTCTGTGTTCTTTTCTCTCAGGAACAGACGAGTGTGGGGTTTTCTGCATGATGTGCCAAAATGACTTGCCCAGCTTTGGGCACTGTGCATCTTGGGCTGCAGGGATGTTGTTCCACCACAGGCATGGAAATATCTTGGGCCAGCCCTTCCACACTTTATGGTTAAACTCTGCTTACATGGGATGGATGGTTGGCTTGGATTTCATGAATGCCTCTAACTGCAATCCAAGTGCTAGAAGGGGACTGTAGAAATCTGCTCCGTGTGTTTGCTTTTTCCAAGGTTGGATCTGAAGCTGAACAGAGAAAAAAGTGCTGTCTCAGGGACCAGATCAGGACACAACAATCGTCACCTGTCTTGATCCACAACGTTCATTTGTGGGGATAAACTTGGTGTTTGATTACTCCAAACATCTTTGATTAACCACTGGAGCCTGAGACTGAGGGACAATGACAGGAGCATTTGGGCCTGTGGGGGGACAGCTATGGAGGAACAATACGGAGGCAGTACATCAGGCTGAAAGGAGAGAAGGCAGGTGCATCCAGGCTTCTGAAAGAAAAATGCTTGGGAAGGGAAGAACAGCCAACAGACTTGATTCAGAATAAATTAAAATTAGCCCTTAAAGGCAATTCTATGTATTAAAAAAGAGGAGGATAAATGAACCACCATATGAAATACTGGGTGACAAAGAAATGGGTCTGCAGAAAAGCTTCGTAGCTTGGAACATGCAAGCGAAGGCCTGAAGAACCCAGTTTTCTGGTGGGTTCTTTGGAGGAGGCTTCTACAACCTGGGTGCAGGTGTGCAGCCAGATGTGTGGACCCCTTGGACAAGATGGCCTCTGGGGGACACAGTGCCACTATTGCTCTCGCTTGCTGCTGCTTACCCTACTGTTGGCATGGCTCCCTCTTCTCTGTCCCCCGCTGGCCTCTTTGGGGCATGTCCTCCAGGGCCAGGATTACAGGCCAGACTAGCTGTGGGTCCCACCTCCGGGCTCCTAGGGCCATCCTCTGTGGTATTTTGCGTTCCCAGCACTCTGTTGCCTGCTGCCATTTTGAAAACACAGCTGAGAGGAAAGGAGAAGGGCCCTTTGGCAATCAGCATAGTTCTCTTCCCACTTCCTTTTAGCTTCACTGCAGACTGGCTTGTCATGAACTTAGCAAAATTGCCATGTGCCTCCCCCTCCCTCCAGTTTGCTTGCACTGTAAAATCCAAGAGGCAGGAGTGTTTCTCAGCCCAGAGCTGGGGAGGGGAAGCTCTGTGCCTGGGCTTGCAAACGCAGGGACCTCTGGAGTCCCCCTTTAAAGGCATCCCTGCTTTGTATGTGTCAATCAAAAGGGCTTCACAATGAAAACGCCTCTTCTCCCAAGACAAGGGATTGCCAGGTTTAGGTGGGCCAGGCGCCTGCAACAGGCCTCTTCCTCAGTGAGCTGGCCTCTTCGTCAGCATGGCTGGTGGCCCTCCTCTTTGCCAGGGCCCCTGAGCACACAGAGCGTGGGCCTCCATCCCCCCTCTGCGGCACGACTGCTGTCAGGGCTTGGGCCAGAACGAATGGTGGCTGAACAAGCAGCTTGCCAGGGTGACCACGAGAGGCAAGCCCCACGGTTTTGCCAGAGGACTCCCCATGCTGGCCCCCGACACCTCCCTGCTCACGGCGGCACCAGGGGAGCAATGCCAGCCAGTGGCTCGGCTCAGAACAGAGCTACTCTGAGTGGGCGTAGTTCTGGAGACAGGACCGTGTGCTGGGAGGTCCTCATTTTGAACCTGGCCTGTGCCTTGCACTCACTAGGAGCAGCCTTAGGAAAATCCCTCGCTTCCGGCCTCAGTCTCGGCAGTATGGGTGAATAACAATACTGACTTAGCTTACAGCATTGTCGTCATGACTGCATACAGGTAATTCGTGTGAAATGCTCCAAACACAGGGAAGAGAGATGCTGGTGTTAAGTAATAAGCTGTATGTATAAATATGTATGGATGTGTATGAGAGGCTTTTAAATATAAGTGTTAATTTTGTCCAGACTTTTAACAGAATCTACCACTGAGCTGTTTTCTTCCCCCTCTCTCTCTCCCTCCCTCCCTCTTTCATGTTGTCATCTCTGAATTCTGTTCCTGAAGCTCTTTGTGTTTTTCAAAAACATTTTTTTCCTATGAGTTCGTTACTTCTTTTCCTGCTTTGTTCTGTTTCACCTGTAGGAGGGCTCCAGGTTTTTCATTCATTCTGCGATATCCTTTGTGAAAGCAGTTAATAATGCTGTTGGGTCTCCTTTGGAATCTGTGACAATAGTTTTGGGTTCATTTGGGCCACCTAAATAAACTGTGGCAGATCTGGCCTTTTGCAGGAGCAAGGGACAGCCATCACATGCTGTCACGTCCTTGGTCTTGTGGTGTTTCTCGTGGAAATGTAAAGAGTTTGCTTAAAGCTTGCTCTGTGTGAAAGTTGATCATTGGTTTAAAAAAGTCTATTCTTCTTTCCCTTCTCTTTCTCTTTCTCTCTGGTCCCTGAACTCTATTATCTATAATAGGCCTCGCAAGCAGGTACAGTACTGTGATCTTTTGTACAGAAGTTAATCTGTGCCATTTCCTTTCCAAGGGGAAGGAGTATGACAAGAGAGTGTAATGAAGGCTTCCTTCAGTGCTCCTTTTCCCCTTGTGAGAATGGTTAAAAAAAGTCATTGCAAGAGACGTCAAGGGATCTTTGCAAGCTGAGCTCCCTTCTGAGCATAAGCTAAAGTTCATGCTGACCTCAGCAGGCCTTTGATTTGTAAAAAAAACTGAGGCAGCTGATACCTGGAGTTGGGTTTTATGTGCTTTTCAAAAAAGTGGCTCTAGGCATCCAGAAAGAGGTGGACTGATGCTAGAATCCAAGGTCATATGGCCTTGGAGGACACCTGTCCTACCTGGGTGAGCTATTTCAGGAGGGGATGATTCCCCACTGCCCTGACAGCATTCCCAAGAACATCTTTGAGGCAGGGCGGCAAGGCTCAGGCTGAACGTGTGGAAATCCACTCATGGGATATTGGATTTTGACCATTATTTCCAACCTACTTTAGCTGACCTGGGGCTCTCGCCCCACACTCTTTTTTTTTTTTTTTTTTTTTTGCATGTCTGGCCCAAGATAATTTGTTGGCTGAGCCCAAGTCAAGGTGCATAGTGCTCAAAGACTGGCAAATTCTTTGGAGGCAGAAAATCCCACAACCCTCTCTCCACCTCTGGCACTAAAAATATGACAACAAATGAAATAACCATTTGCTGCCCTCTCATGACACCCAAAATATGTAGTGTTGAAGCATCTTCTTTTTGCCTCATAATAGGGCTGACCCTAGTTCTTTATGTTTCCCAAAATGGCAGTCAACCCTGCTGAGTAATAGTTCTCTCTGGGAAAACTGCCACAAAGCCTTGCTTGGAAATACAAGCTGGAGGATGTGAAACTCATATTCAGTCCGCTTTCACAAATATTGAATTAGTTCAAGCTTTTCAACTAGGGGGTTGCAGGGATGACTCTGAGACATCCCTGATGGCCTTGTTATTCTCAGTCACTTAATGGGAATCCCCCCTCTCTGTAGATGAGATGTGGCCCAACCATTGTCATGTGGTGCCGTGGTAACACCAAAGGAGAACACCACAAACTTTCAGCCAAGAGAATGTGTGTGGATCCTCGATGGGTTGCCCAGAGTGATGGAGCTTCTGGGGACTGACCCATTTCTTTTGGCAGAGTGAGACAGCCTCCTCAGGCAGTGGGTGCTGGGTGGCAGTGGTGAGATTGTGAAGGACAAAGCCAGGACGAGAAGAACTAGTGTGGCAGAATGATCCAAGTGTTGACCCAGGCCCAAGTGCCTGCGCAGGCATGGAGCCCTCAGGGTGACTTTGGGTCAGAGGCTGACTTTCAGCCTAACCTACTTTCCAGGCTATTGCGAGGTTAACATGGAGAGAATGAGGATCATAGACACTGCCTTGGGCTTCTTGCAGGAAAGGCGGGATAGAAATGTAAGGAATGATGCCGTCACAGCCTGCCTTGCACCTATAAGCTAGCCTGATGTCTTCAGGTGCCTTTGGGTGTGCCACAAATTGATACTTGTTGTGATGGTGCCACCCTGTGAACAGGGAGCATGGAGGCTGTGGGGGTCCTGGGACCAGGTTGTTTTTTGCTGACAGTTGCTCTAAGTCAACCAATAAGCAGGCAATGTGATGTGTGTAATGCAGTACTTCAGAAACAAACAAAAGACTATCAATAGCTCATCCAGTTTATAATTAAATAATAATAATCTTAAAATCAGCATTTTTTAAAAATCATAGATTTACATATTGAAAATATTCAAAAGCTGTATATAATTCATAACTAGATATGTATTTGGTGGTCATTTTGTTCATTTTTGAAGTTAAGCATTCTGAATGTCTTGGTGATTTTAAGTGTTTGCATTCATCTTCATCTAAATAAATATTCATCTAAATAAATCTTATCAAAGTAATATTTCCTACATATTGCCTATATATGCATCTGTGTCTGTATTTTGGTTTTCAGTTGAGTTGTCCTGACCACTGTTTCAAAGTTATACAAAAGCCTGGGTTGCTTTTTTCTTTTCTAAATCTTAGCTGCTATTGCTACGATACTAAGCAAAATAACAAGAAAACAATAAAGCAAAACAACTCAGATAAAAGCCAAGATAAAACCACCAGCTGTGCATACTAAAAGCAGAAATAATACTCAATCCCCCTCATAACAACCAAAATGTACTAAAAAAAAGTTCTGAAAATGTCTGGAATAATAAAAAGGCATTTACCAGGCATCAAGAGCATCATAACATTGACACTATACAAGTCTCACAACAAAACATCTATAGCAGCTTTTAACTCTACTAGGAGAAAGTACTTAAAGGTAATGGCCGGGTTGAGAAAAGCCAATAAGCCACATTCAAGGGTTGAGTATGGGTTGTTGTTGAAATGTGTGTTATCATGCCTGAACCCAGATGTGATAACAAACCATGATGAACAGCCCAAAGTTCATAAGTAAACCATGGTTGTCTTTATGTGTTATTTGTGGTTATCAAAACATGGCTTGCTTGCAGATGCAGATGACACAATAATCATGTTTCAGCAACAACCCATGGCCCAGTGACAATCCATACTCAACCTCATTCTGTTGTCTGAAACCGGTTGTTGTATCTTCATTATTGATTCAAGGCTGGGCTAGCCCAAAAGCATTTACATGATGAGAAGGAGCAATATACTGCTGTGTGGAAAAGTCATTCATCAACCCCAGGTACAAAGAGGACTTCAGGAAGGAGGGAACAGGAAATCTTGAAGTGGCAGGTTGACGATTGGCAACCCTGTCCCATCTGATTAAAAAGTGCTAAAGTTCAGTCCCTGTGTGAGCCCTGGCCCATCACACCATTGTGTGGTCCCTTTCCAAACTGCTTCTGCCTCTGGTATCCAGAGTGCCTCTCTTAGTTGCACCTTTAAGGGAGCTTGAACATAACATGAGCCCCTAGAAATCTGAATTCTGCACTAGATTATATAAATTCTGTTTGTGCTATCTATGCCAAGACTATTATTTTGGCTTTTCCAATGTATACTTTGACTAATGTTGCCACTGGTGTGTGCTGGTGTCTATACCCAGTTATGCTGGAATTCTAAATGCAAGTAATAAACCTTGTGGGTGTTTTGGTGTGACCACACACCAGTGCTGGCATGGGGACATTTTGGAGCAGCAATAAGCATCCCTCTCCCTTCTGTATTAGTACATGATGCACACAGGCACCATGTGTGTGTCTATTTATGCACACATATACACCCCCTGCCCAACAATCCTCATACAAATTGCTCTTTCCACATGGCTGGTGGTGGAAGGGAAAGGACAGGTGATCTGGGGCGAGGGAGGATGTCCAGGCAGTACCAGCTTTGGTAAGATACCCTCAATAGCTCGAGGGGTCTATTTTCCCACAGCCATTGTCACCAGCTGCTGTTGTTCCACACCCTCTTTCCCAGCTCTGCCACCACTTGCTTGCCTGATCGCAAGGAAGCAAGTGGGGGTAGCCTCAAATGCACTTCCTTTTCACTGCCGCTGTAGATTGAGCCACACAAGAAGCAGGTGAACCAGCACTTTGCAGTGGAGCAACTGATCATGCCCACCCTCGACGCTGGTCCTGGGTGCAGGCCATGCTTCCTTGACCTGCAGCATTGCAACTGGGTGGCTGTTTCCTCAGCCTGTTTCAGATTTCAGTTGGATTGACCATCTTTTCCTCAGGTGGAAACAATTAAGTGGATAGTCTGGGAGAAACATAGAAACAGAGTGGGTCAGGAGGGACCTACTAGGCCATCTAGTCTGTCCCCCTTCGTGTAGGTTTCCAGCACAACAGAAGGAAGCAAAGGAGATGAGGGGGGTCTAGCATGAGAGTCTTAGCAGGTTAAAGTATAGAGTATGATGACAAAAGAGTAAACATTCAGGGACAGAAACACCCTCACAGCCTGGTTCACATGTTCAGAGCAAACCACCAGGTTTAATTAAGCCATGATGCTTGCTGTGAGTGGTGGTGCCTGCTGGGGGGTGGGGAGGGGTGGGTTCAGCTGTTGTTTGAGGTTCAAGTGAGATGATAAGCTGCAGCCAGGTGGTGATTATGCAAATCATGCCTAGCATTCGATGGCATGTACTGCAGCTCACAACAAGTTGCTGAGGCTTATTTAACCCATGGTGACTTGTTTTGATCCTGAATACCAGCTGATGGGTCAATTCTTGCTTGTGTTCTCATCTTTGCACCTTTCTCTGCAAGAAGGAATATTGTAGTATAACTAAGAGGAAGGGCAAATTGAAGAAGAAATGTCATTTTGGAGCTTGCTTGGGCCATAGCCTTTAACGGATGTCCGCAAAGGAAATTACTTAGGAAAAAAAAAAAAGGAACTCACAACTTAATGGATTTTCCTCTGGAGCTCTTTTTTTAACAGTGCAGATGTTACCCTCCAGCTGGGCTTGAAAGGGAAGTCCTGGTGTTTGAAGATGTGCAGAAGATTAAGGGATTAAATAGAAAAGGCTCCATTGCAACATTTTCTCCTCCAGCTGGTGCTCTCCTAGTCTAAAAAGTTGGTTTAACTAGAGGAAAGGAGTGGGAGGGAGAGAAATGGTGTAGAAGGCAATGATTTGGACCCTTTAATGTTAATAAATTCTGTAGAATACATTTTCTGCTGCAGGAAAATTGCATTAAGGTAAAATATCTATTGCTGCCTTTAAGTTGAAAGGAAAAATGTGCAATTACTAGGGGTAGAAAAAGCACTAGAAAACCACAGTTAGTATTACAAAGCTACCGTGTTCAAGTGTGCCAGCATTTTCCATTGATAATTTAATGTTGCTGGGTTTTTATATTGAAATTGATGGGTGTACATTATGTATCTACTAAAAAAGATAACAAGAAGTGCAGATAGACTGTATAGAAGGACTCTGAAACTGTCTTCTGTTTTTGCTGATTTAAACCATCTTGTTCAAGATATTTTGCACATAGATATATGCATATAACCTGCTTGCTCTTTTCTCTGATTTCCTGAGAACAAAAACAGCCAGACTAGATGTGACAAGCTGACCTGGCTTATACATCAAAGCTATGAGGAACAAAATTTTTGATAACTGCAAGTTGCAATTGCAAGCAAGTGCAAGTGAGCAAAGAGCAATCCAGACTTGCTGGACTGCTCCTGGGTTACAAGTCTAGGTTGTTCTGTCCCAGACAACCCTCATTTCCAAGTCCAAACATCATGATAAGCAATCCAAAATAGAGCATCACTGGCTTGTTTAACTCAGTTGCAGTTTTACTGATCAGGTGAACACACACCAGGTGAACTGGATGTAGATGTGCCATCAGAAATGATATCAGGTTTCAGACATGGTCCCTACCCCACCACCTTGAATCTGGACTGCAGTGTGCCTCGAGGGGAGATTTAACTTTATTTATTGCCTTTCTGTACCACCTTTCCCCTTTTCAGTCACAATCTTGATAGATATTGTGTACACACAACTTTTCTGTTACTTTCCCAGTAGGTTCCCATCAATACCAGTGAGGACTCTCCCCCTTGCCCTTAAAAGAATTGTTTAATTTTTCAATTCCATTGAAAAATAGAAATAGCACCAAATCATGCTTAGGGCTATGAAAAGCAAAAATACAACTATGATCCAATACAATATAAAATAAACAGAAATTAAAAAGGCAGGTAAAACACCAGATAAGACAGTGGCAACCTATTCACAAGTTAACTTCCAGACAAAGGCTTATCTGAATAATAATGTCTTTGCCTGCTGGCAAAAAGTGATCAGAGATGGAGTAGGCAGGATTCTCTTGCCAAAGGGTTCTGACCCCTGCGAGCAGCCACCGAGAAAACCCTTTCCTGTGTTGCTGTGAAATGTGCTTCAGACAGTAAGAGCGGCCTGTCCAGAAGATTGTAAAGTCCGGACATGCACTTGTGAGGGAGTACAATTATTTCACTAATGTGGTACCAAACTCTGTAGGGTTTTGTATGCCAGAACCAGCATATTGAATTGAGCCGAGAAATGGACTGGTAGTCCACGAGGCTGCCTTTGCTTGGGATCGACACATTCCCCAGCAGGCTGCTGGCCAGGTCGGTGGGGCTTCCCTCCATCGCCCTTGGGAGCTATGCAGGAGCCCTCCATGGTGCTGAATTCCAGCACAAATTCACTGTCACGGAGTACCATGGATAGCTCCTCTAAAGCTGCAATGGATGAGGTGCCCTGCTGAAATAAGTAATAATGAATTCATAGCCTCGCCTGCAAACTAATTATCTCCAGTTAGTGCAGTCATTGTTGTGTTGTGAATCAGAAGTTCCAGAAATATTTCAGCTGTACAACAGATACAACTAAGACCTGCACCCTCATGGGCAGACAGTCTTAGTTTCGCAAAAAGCCTCCAGGCCAGCACCCACTGCCAGAATCCAGGCTCAGGCCTCCTCAAACTGCTAACCTCAGTTGTCGAGGGGAGTGCAACACCATTTAAGACAGGATGTCCCTGTTCTCTGATCTGCTTTCCTACTGACATTTTTTACTTATCTGGATTTGTCTGCCATTAACCAGTCCATTACCAAAGCCAGACATTGACTGAGTATTTGAGTAGCTTTCCTTGGACAGAGATGGAAGGAGAGATAAAGTTGGGTGTCAACAGTCTATGAACACCAAACCCCTGAGAGGAGTGATTTTTGTCAGTCACAAAGTGGGGTCTGGAAGAATTAATTGACCACCCTCAGTCCTGTGGTGCAGAGGCAGATTTTAGGGGCATGTGACATATTTTTGTAAGAAGGTCAACGATTCAGATTTGAGTTTTTTAAGAACTCTAGAATGTATACCATCTGACTCTGGTGATTTATTAACATTCAGTTTGTCAATAAGATAGAAAATTTCATCTTCTGTTGCCACTATTTGCCTCAGTATTTAATTATTTTGATTTATATCCTGCCTTTTTCCTACAAAGGGCTCAAGGCAGCTGACATCTCCTCCTCCATCTTATCCCCACAACAACAACCCTGTGGGGTAGGTTGGGCTGAGAGTCTGCGACTGGCCCAAAGTCACCCAGTTGGCTCCATGGCTGAGCGGGGACTAGAACCCAGATCCTCTGAGTCCCCGTCCCATGCTCTTAACCACTGTGCCACACTGGCTCAGTACCTCAGAATGTCTTCCTAAAACCATCAAGTCTCAATGAAATCTACTCCAGATGCTTGTTATTCAATTTAAAACAATCTGACAATGAGTTTTTCATCATGCTCTGTTAGATGCTTAATTGTGAGGATTCAGGGCTGCTGGGGTCAAATATGGAAAAGTGAGGGGTTCTGCTGACACCCCATCCCCATATTTGGCTTTGCTTTTACTTTCAATAAAATGAAATCCTCTGCCAAAGAAGTCTGATTGGCACCCAGTCTACTAGCTTTTGGTGCCAGGCTAAGACTACTCTATTTCTCCAGGCTTTAAACATATTTTCATGTTTTATTATTTAAGCCCAACTATTTTAGTGCCTGTGGTGTGCTTTTAAGTCTTGTACCTCAATGCAATTTTGCATCTTGAGTATCTTGCAGTGTCTTATACTGTATCAGTGTGCTTATTGGTTTTGTGTTATGTTGTTGTTTTTATTGTGATCATATGGCATGTTATGTTGTCAATGATTTTGCATAATGCTTTAAGAAATCTATTTTAGGAGGTACTTAATGAAATATATGAATAAATAAAGTTTCTGGAAACAAGAGAAATGACTTATTTTCAAGTCAGATTGCTTTATAATAGTATTTAAGGAAGGGAATACTCTCCTTTTGCACTATGCACAGCAGGCCAGTGAAATATACTGGTCGGTGTGTATACTGGTCTGTCTGTCTGACTCTGTGTGTGTCTCGCTCTCTCCCCCTCATACACATGCATCTATGCTTCCCAAACTCTGAATATTGGACATATTCCTCCACCACTCCTCAGTATTTAAATACTTTACATTGCGCTCATTTCTTGTACGTCCCTGTAGCTAACTGGAGAATGATTGCTTTTGTTAGTTTTTAAACATGAAATTAACCTCTGGTGAAGTACGTGATGAGGCACTTTCCCTGTAATGAAGCAACATTGCTGCAAAATGATATGATTGCATGGGGAACAAACTGCCTCTTGCTGCTTCTGCTCTTTCTGCACATGAACCAAACGGAAAACAATTTTCACAGAAATATGCACCAAATATTTTTGTGTCCAGGGAATGGAAAAAGACAATAGGGGGCAAGTCATGGAGAGTCACAAAGATGAAGAAGTGCAACCCGTACAATATTCATTAAAGCTGAAATGCTCGGTTTGGGTGGAATATTTGTCTGTGCATATCTTTGGCGTCTCAGACGCAGGGCATGCTCGAGATACAGCGACTAAGGGGCTATCGCTGTGCCTGTGGATTGTGTGATTCACTGCTGCGGCCACAGAAGACACATCGGTGCAACTTCCTTGCTATGCCAGGACAGCAGTATGTTGGCAAATCCATTCTACCAGGTTGGCTCCACTGGTGGAGGAGCCAAACTGGGACAGAGATCTGAGAAGGATCTGGGTGGGACAGAGGAGAAGAAGGCCAATGATGATAATGACATGCTAACAATGGAGCTGGCAAGGGGGGATCCTTCCCTTTGATATTAATGGAGTGGGAAAAGGCAACCCAAAATTTCCCCCCAAACTGCCACCCCCTCCACCCATGTGACCACAACAGGTCATAGGATGTGATGCTGCAATCTTTGCCCAGTTCCAGTACACTGCACCTGAATGCAGAGCCCACGAGGAAAACTACCTGGAGGGCTCTGATTACAGGGTGTGCAGCTCAGATGGTTGTGATGGTCTGTTTACATATATTCACACCTGATTTGTACTCAGATGCTAGAATTCTACTTCAGCAAGAGCATCGATCAAGGGCACAGCTGTCCCTGGGCTGAATGAATGCTTGTACCACGGACTGATGCATGCATGTTCAGATCTATTGGGGATCAGTATGGAAAGTGGGATCCCCCCCCCCCCCAATATTGGGCTTTGCTTTTACTTTCATTAAAGTGAAATGTTCTCTCAGAGAAGCCTCACTGGCTTTATGTAACCATACAAAGAGTCTCCTTCACAATGTTTGCAGCACAGCCCTCTTTGGCTGTAGGAGGTTCTGAGAAGTTTTTGCGAGGCAATTTTGAGGCAGAGTGGAAAATCTGAAGTGGAAAAGGACAGAGGAGACCCTGGGGGGAGTTGTATATCTCCTCTGCTTCATTATGTGGGTTTCATGGAGAAGGCTCCTTGCCTGAGATGGTTTTCAACAAGCCTGTCCCAAGGTCAAGAAGCAATAGGAGTCTGGTTATCTTTGAGAAACTTTATTCTTGAACGACGGATGCCAACCAACAACTTAGCAACTCGGCCTTGCTGTGCAGACAAAGGCACCTGCTCAAGGAGAAATGGGTCCTGAAGACAGAGGAGGCTCTCTTGACAATTGCAGCATCACATCTGTGTGTCAAGGACAGTGGAGGGTACAGAGCTAGCACGCTTCCCCCCTCACACATTCAATCGACACACATCAGAAATGCCTGAATAGGGCTTTTGCCTACCTGCATTCATAACCAATGCTGTGTAATCCAGGGTGCAAGTGCGGTGTACAGCTGTACTTGGCTGTGGAGCCTGACTTGTTCCACCAGACTGGGTCCTGAGGCTGGTGGCTAGAGAAGACAAAAATGCCCCACCGTGCCTTCGTTTCCTGTCTGCTGCTCTGACTGAGTGGGTAGCAGTTGCCCTGCAGTGCTTGAGGGGCAGGTTTCCATCCTGGAAGCTTCCTTTCTTTTGCCCAAGATGTAACACTTGCTGACCAGGCATGCAAAAACGACCTGGTGCCATAGTCCTCCCACTCCTGTTGTTGGAGTTGAAGTCACTTGAAGTCACCTCTCCCATTTTCAGCAGCAGTTGCTTTGCCTAGGCATAGCTGTAGCCTTCTTTTGCTTCTAGCCCTGGTCTCTGCTTGGCCGCAGACTGATTTCCTCCTCCAGAGGTGTTCTCTCTCCAAGAAGGGCCATGTGTCTTCTCAGCTGTCCTGTAGAGTCTTGTGGCCTTTCCTTCTTTCCCCCTGTGAACTGTGTGGTATAAAGGATGTGGACTCCAGCCTGCAGCACTGATCTGCAGAGCTCATGGAACAGGGGGCACCGTGACACTGTTGTGTGTTACGTGCAGGTGTAGGAAGCTCCTAGGAGCATGACCTGTGGTTGACAGCCCATTGGCTCCTGCCATGTCTCAGTGGGATGGGGAAGCATCCCGTGGTTGTTGACCATGAGTGATGTTGCCCTCATCAATGGGGGTGCAACTATCGCTTTAATCCAGGTCGTGTTTTTACCTGCTGTCGTGCACTAAGTAAATACAGGATTTGACAGGTGCTGCACTGGTACCGCACAGGAGCATCACTCTCATGAGTACAATTCCTGTGCAGGGTTGCTTCATTTGTCATCTGGAGTACAAGCAGTTGACCTTCCACAAAATGGCCCATTTCATTCCCTGCTAGACCTGGTTCCCATTTTACCTGTATTGACTCTTGGCTATTTCTCCTGAATTCCTTGCAAGTTAGAGGCTCATTAAATACTCTCCTCTGCACTGATTTTCAGTAAAGAGCTGGCACAAACAAGCTGTTTGATTTCCAGCCCCTTGACAGATAAATTGTCTGAACAACCACAGAGGCAATAAGTTTCAATTACCGCAGGACTCCAACCAGCAATCTTAGGGCTTTTCTAGACAATCAGCTCATGGAGTGGCCACATACATATCAGCCGAAAGGAGCAAATGAATCACTGAAAAAGAGAACAAGACAGTGCACAGATTTGCTGAACATTTGCAAATGCTAACTTCTGTGTACAGATGCAAATTTAGAAACCATAACTGTATTTTAAATGAGGATGCAGTACATCTCGCTGCACTGGAGAAGGCTGCCCAGGGAGCTGTGTGACCACTCAGTCTGTTGTCCAGGTGCTATGGAAACCTTCCTTCTGATGGCTTCTCATCTGGCATAGCAAGAGGTGCTGAGAGAACCTGTGCGATGTAGTCCTCTCTGAATATCAACTCTATAAGAAGGAGAGGGAAGGGCGCACTGGAGATGTTGCTCTGAATGTCAAAGGGGGCATAGTGTCAAGCAGCCAGCAAAACCTCTGAGGGCCAGACTCCTCCACAGAAGTGTTGTGCGTGATGATACTGGACTCCAGAACTAATCTGGGGCTAGGAACAGGCTATTGTCCCCAAGTCCAGAATGCAAAGGCTGATCTTTAGATGGAAAATGAAATCAAATGAAGAAGCGTTGTCTTCCAGTATCCCCATCCTGACTGAATAAATGAGGGTTAAATTTCTAGATGTCCTAAATGACTGTCCTTGAAAAGTTGGAGGCCACCCTGGATTTAATCCTGAATAGTTTCATCCAGGAATTAGTATGAGATGTAGTATTGCTGAGCCAGCTGGAAACAGGACCACGGTGTTATCAGATTTAATGTATATTAATTGACAAGGAAGTCTAATATAGTCACATTTGACTTCAAAAAAGGGATTTCTCTAAAATGGGAAAGCAGAAAAGGGAAGTCAAGAGTGTAAAACCACCTTGAAATGACTGGAAGGTTGCTCAAAATCATCATAATAGAAGCTCTTCTGGAATGTTTCCCACAAATTAGGGAAAGTAGCACCAAGCTGAGAAGTCACCAGCAGGGTTAATGAACAGCATCAAAGAAGATATTAGAAAGTATACCTGTTTGCTTTCCTGGGAAAATAATGCTTAATCCTTTTGAATCACATTTGAAAGCTTTGCCTTTGATGGTTGTCAAGAGTAACTACTCCAGTAAATGGAGTGATTTAGATGTTTGCATGTTACCAAAGTTGTAGAATCACAGGAACAAGTGTAAAAGTGTGGATACATGAATTCCTTCAAGCCCAAGGGGAGAACAAGCCACCACATACATTTGTGAGCTAAGGACAGTTGTACCTTTGTTTACATTTGACAGCTTGTCTTTTGACAGATGTACCAAAGAGAAACAGAAGCTCAGCTGCAGCCTTTGTAGGGTGATGCCCAGGGTGGGCAACTGCCCCAGCATATTGCCCACCCAAGACTACCCATTCCTACTACAAGTGGGGCTAAAATGTTTACAATACTTAAGTATGATTTGCAAATATTTGCAAAAGTTAGGGATAATTTAAAAATATACGTGGCAGACATGGACAACCCCTCCAAAATGCTGCTGGGACACTTTGAAAGGACTCTCCATACCCAGCTTTTGTGTTCTAAAGGAAAAAAATAAAGACAGAAAGGTCTATGGTGAACTCCAAAGGGCTTGTGATAGTAGTGAGGATGGGGAAAACCAGTACCAGCTGCCCTGAAGTGCCATGTGGGCACTTCGTGGGTGGCTGGCACCCGCAGTTGGCTGGACTTGTCCAGCAAGAATGGCAAGGAATTATTGCCAGTGTTGCTGGGTGAGTTGGTAGCCAATTATTGGTCCCACAATTCACAATGGGTGCAACAACCCTTAGAACGATCCATGGATTGTCAGGGAGGCTTCTTGCTTCAAAGAAGCTGCTCTATGAGGACAGCTTTGTAGTTGCACGTCACTGCAGCCCATTAAGGTTGCTACCCATGACGGGTCGTTTTGTGGTGCAGACCCAGAGACTGAGACGGATAGTGCTGAAGGGGCAGCACAAGGGCGGGCTGGGAATTGGGAGACTCATTGTTATTCCTTCCTCTCAAATAAAACATTTTCCGATATAAGTTTCATTGAGCCCTGCCAGAGTTCCTGGTCAAACTAGTCTTGCAGGTTTCTTTAAGAGCTCAAGGGAGTACTTTGGGAAAGCCAACACTAGACTGGCATGTCTCTGTCCATCATGAAGAACCTCCTTCCTCCATCCTTCCACAACCTCCGTACATAATTGCAGCTAGTTTGAACTTTGGACATATATGAAAACAATTCCTTTCTGTTTGCAGTACGTGCAAGTAAGTGCGTATCTGCACAGAAACCCATGCAGTCATTTGAGGAAAAAAGAACTGGGAAAAGTCCATCCTTCCTTCTACAGTAATTGCCTACTATTTCAGGAACATTGTCTTATGCTTTAAAGCCATTTTTCTTTGAACAGGTTGCACCCACCATCTTCACTAGACTGAATGAACATTAAAAAAGGAAGAAAGAAAAAAGAAGGAACAAAGATGCTCTTTCTCCCTGCAATAAGACTATCAAACTGAGTAGACCAGACACAGCTTACCTTCAATGCTAATCACTTTCACCACAGTCTATTGACTGCCACTGGCTGCAATTAGCCATTAAGGAGCCAAGAGTGCACAGACTGTTCTCCCTGAAATGTGACTCTTTCCATATTATATTTGTTCTCTTATCAGCTCCTAATAGTGGTTTGGGGCTAATGCCACTGCGGCACTAATGCTATTTCCCATTGCTCTGCAGAAATAATTGTCTGTGCATCGCATAAAATCACTAGGGGTGGCTGGTGACATCTATATCAGCAAGGCCTCTTATCCATTGCAGCTTTTATTTTGAACTGCATAGGAGCTATCCAGGGTACTGAAATTCATTTCCAAAAAAGTTTCATCACTGTTTGGGTGCACATATAAATTTTATTATCATGGGCTATGTGGACTAAGAAGCTATCTCCTGGATGAAATATTGCTGGTTGCCAAAATACAGTTCTTCAAACACTGGGCTGGTTCATGATCACTGCAGACCAGTGTGATTTACTTAAGTGGAGGGTTGTCACATTTTGTCATGTTGCCCAATCCATTTGGCTTAACTTGTTGAAGGAGGAAACAACCCTCCAAGAACCCTACGTGGCATTCTCCAAGACATACAAGACAACGCATTCTACCTGTGTTTGGACATCACAAGAAATTGCGCTTGGAGCTTGAATGCACAGTCTGGCTCTGGTGGGCCACATGGCTCTGAAGTAAGCCACAGTGGGCTGTGGTGATCATGTGAATCAGGTCAGTAACTTTTCCACGGGCTCTGACAAAGTGCTTCAGGAGGTCAAAATCAGGGGCGGTTGGGCAAGATGGCGCCTCTCCCAGTCCATGCCCTAGACTTGCAGCTGAATCTTGCTTCAGTAACTGGAAAGGGATAGGACCTTCCACTATACCTGAAGGCAGCAGACTGGCTCAGGGGGGTTAGGTTCATGTGTCACCCACAGGTCTGTCTTCCAACCTGTTGCCATCTTGGCTTACACATGGCCAAAAAAGAGGAAATGCAGTGTGTGTATGTGCATGTCTCTGTATGTGTGTTGTCTATTTATAGGTATGTATATTAAAAAGTTACATTATGTACAATAATGTCTTTTAAAGGTTGTTAATCTTTGCTACTCAGAGAGCTTTGGCTACTGGACAGCAGAGAACTGTAATAATGAATGACTGACCCAAAAAAGAGGACAAAAGAGGAGAAAAAATTATGCAGCACTTGCATATGCACATGAATAGGTACAAATTTAAAAATAGCTATAATTGAAGGAGAGATACAGCACATTCATCATAGTGGAGAAGACGGACTAGGTGACTCGGGTGCCCGCTCAGTTGGCTGCCCAGCAGCTTCCAACTGCACGGGCAGCTTCGAGGCTTGCTCTCCATCCACATGGTTCTTTGCCTTTGCACCACACTTGGATGGGAACCTCTTCAAACAGAGAACACCTTTGAACAGACAAGCCTCTGCCAACTCCCCAGATCGGAAGACTGTCCTCTGCAAAGTCTCATGCCTGCCCATGCCGCCATCCCAAATCCCTGCCTCTCACCATCGGGGGGGGGGGGAGGGGGTGCCTCATTGTGCCAAGTGGCAGGGCTGTCCCTGGTTGAGTGGACAGGTTCACCCAGCATGCTTTCAAAGTGCAAAGTGGTTTTGAATGGATATTTAATCCTTTCTTTGAATCTTCATTTACAGCACAGGAAAGTAGGTTACTGCTGTCCCCATTTTACAAAAACAAGCCCGTTCAGTTTCAGTACACAAATCCATGGCTGTCACGGAATTAGAAAAACAGCCCAATTCTTCATCTGCTGGATTACTTATTTGGAGTTAACCAGATGGGGGTGCAAGTGGGCTGGAGGAGGTGGTTTGACATTTAAAATCCATTTGCAGATACTTCTGTTTGGGAATTCCCCAAAGTTTGCAGCAAAGGTAAGGGGAGAATAATTTAACCACCTACTCCATGCTCTGCTGCAACAGGCAACAGCAGCCGAACACCTTTTCAGCATTAGTAACCACAGTTGAGATAAAGTTCATTGTTTCATTAAAGGCTCTTGCTTCTGATTGCTCCCCATCCATCTTCATCGATCTCGGAATGCGTGGGTGCTGCCTGCCTACCGCATGCGTCAGCTCTTCGTTGTGCAAAGAAAGTTTCCAGACCAGAGCACACCAGCTCAGACACCTCTGCTATGCTGGCCGCTGGGGTGTGACGGTTGGATGCCTCCTGTTCCAAGGTCTGTGAACCATGAAGGGGTCCTTGGGTGGGAGGAGGTTACTTGGAAGCCAGGCCTGGAAGGCCCCAAACATGCTTGCTCAAAGAGGAGGAACGTGGGGCATGAAAATTCAGTGGTTCTCCCAATGGCATTGTGAGTCTCCTAAAATGGGGAGCATGGTTCTCTTTTATTTTAGAGGCCCCCAGGCAAAGTATATGGGGAGACTATTCCCTAGTGTTTGCTTGCTTGTTTAGAGATTTATATACCGCTGCACCTGGCCATTTGCAAGATGATGGGCAATGTCCTGAGCCTTTTTTGTCCTTCCTATGGGGCCTTCTGTTCAGAAAGTTGAAATGGAGCCTGGTACTCTCCAACTGCTACATTCTTTCCATCCATTTTCGCATGTACACACAAACACACACTTTTTTCTTTATTGGGCTGCAGCCATCCTATTCACATTTACCTGGAAGTCAGCCTCGCTTAATCTTTTTCTGTGTATCATACATGGATCTGTATAAGCATAACCTCTCTCTGTTCATTCAGTCACAGCCAGAGGCATGTATGTGTGCGTGTGTGTGCACGCGCATGAAAGCACACACACACACAGGGAGAGAGATGAGCAGTGGGCTTCTCTTGTTTCCTCTCACTCATTTTCTGCTGGGGGGGGGGATTGACTCCTGCCCCTGGGCCTGTGGCAATGGGTGTGGGGAATGGAAGAGGCAGTTAGTCATGGGGCAATTCCCAGGGTCAGGATTGCACCAACAATTCAGATGAGGGCTGTGGCAGCTGGGAAAAGGGGAGTGTGGGAATCCAGATGGTGGAGGAAGGCGAGGTTATTTCAAGGCCGCTGTCTCCAGGCGCTGAGGCAACCCATGGAAATAGGCAGGGTCTGGAAGTGAAGGGAGGGGACAAGGGAGAGGAGGAGGGTAGGCCCGTACCCAGTCCAGTCCCTGTCTGCACGATGCAGTGTTGGGCTAGAGGGGCTACCCAGTTGAAGCACCTGCGTAGATTTAGGAGGCTTGTCCTACTCCAGAAGGGTGGAGCCCAGGGCTACTGAAAAGGAGGGGTTGTGGAATAGTTTCTAGTTTGGGTCCAACAATTCACTTTGTTCGTGCACAGAGGCACATCTTCTTGTAGCTATGGTTTGTTAGTGGAGGATAGGAAATAAAGAGCTATTTTGCAAAGCGACGGACTGTTGTTTGAAAGGAATAAGGGGAGGCCCGGCCCCAGACAACGGGGGACTTTGGCGCCATGCATGTTTCAGGCCACTGCATCGGTAGGCAGCAGCGGGCACTCCTATTGCAGCTGCAGCGCACCGCTCTGCTCGGCTTGCTCTCAGTGGGAGGCCGTTGGCCAGGGAGCAGCGGTGGCACACCCACGTGCTGCGGCTCTCGGTCACCAGCACTGCCTTCAAGCCCAGGAGCAGAGCACCTGTGCCTCCTGGAGGATGTGCTGGGCCTTTGCCTGGCCTCCTCTCTTGCCCAACAGCTGGACTCACAGACGGCAGGCTCCTGCCAGAGTGCAATGAGGAAATGTGGCCACATTTGGTTGGACAGGACACCTTTGCCCGTTACTCTAGATAGAAGCAGGGGGCAGGGCCAGGGCAGAGTGCCATATGGCTGCATTTCATTGCCCCCCCCCCCCCCCCGCCACAGCTCTGGGCCCATGGGCTTTTTCTCCAGGCCCAGGTTCCTCGAGGCACCCATGCAGATTGGCATGCAGCCACTCAGCCTGGAGCATGCACAATTTTGTGGGATCAGGATGTTTCAAACGGAGGTGGTGTAATTAGAAACATAGAAACAGAGCGAGTCAGAAGGGGTCTCCCAGGCCATCTAGTCTGACCCCTGACTCCAGCCGGCTCCACTCATGACATGCCTACCATATGCATGTCCAGCCTATCCTTGAACACCCTGACCAATGGGGCTTTAACCACCTCCCGTGGAAGCCCATTCCATACCCTTGGGGTCCTAACTGTCAGGAAGTACTTCCTGGCATCCAAATTGAACCTTGGTTCCCTGAGCTTTGCTCCACTGAAATACATCCTGCCGTCCTCCGCAGGGGAAAACTGGTTTCTACCCACCTCCATGTGGCACCCCCTTATGTTCCTATATGTCGCCAACAGATCCCTTCTGAGTCTCCTCCAGGCTGAAAAGACCCAGATCCCTCAGTCTTGCCTCATATGGTTTTCCCTGTAAACCAGCCACCAACCTTGTGGCCCGATGCTGCACTGACTCTAACCTGGCTATATCCTTCCTGTAACAAGGGGCCCAAAACTGAACACAATACTCCAGTTGTGGGCGCACCAGAGTCGTATAGAGTGGTACTAATACCTCTCTCGATCTAGAAGCTACACTTCTGGCTATGCAACCAAGGGTGGCATTTGCCCTCTTGACCACTGCATCACACTGCTGACTCATGTTTAGCCTGCATGAGTCAACCAGCACCCTGAGATCCTTTCACAAGTGCTGCTTTCCAGCCACTTGTCCCCGAACCTGTACTTAAGACACCCATTCCTATGCCCCAAGTGCAAGTCCTTGCACTTATCCACACTGAGCGCCATCCTATTGTCTCCTGCCCACTTCCATAGTCTGTCCAGATCCTTTTGGATCTGGAGTACCTGCTCCTCAGTTGTTCCCACTGCCCCCATTTTAGTATTGTCTGAGAATTTGATCAGCAGACTGGTCACCCCTTGATGAACAGATTGAACAGGACTGGCCCCAGGACAGAGCCCTGGGGGACCACGCTTGTCACTGGTTGCCGTCCTGATGATTCCCCACTAATGGTTACCCTCTGCTTTTGGTCCGTCAACCATGCCCTAATCCATTAGCCAGTGCATTGGTCTATCTATCCCAAAGCTCCTCAGTTCCAGATCTGCAGGGCAGGGTGGAATGGAAAAATCAAAACCACATGCATTTCCAAAATCTAGGAAAAATCAAAACCACATGCACAAATCAATACAGAGGAGATTAATAGCAGCACTGATCCAAGCAGTCAGCACGAGCTGTTTCCTGAATGAAAAGGAGAAACTTGCCAGCACTCTCCAGAAAAAGGACAGTCTCTCCTGAGCTGCTCACCCAGGCATGCCAAACCTTGCTAGTGGGGTAGGCATATTGGTAATGAACCGCTGAAACAGATTGCAGCCTCCACAGGCAATACCTGACCGTTTGGCCACTCAGTAGAGAACCTGCTTGTTAAACTGAAGTATCTGTTTAATATTCAGCAATGGTCGTTACGATTTCTAGAGCGATGAAGTTAAAACCAAGACATAAACATTTTACTTCTGCACCCAAGTGCCGTTGTGCATACTAATATCTGCTCTGTGCACTCAACTAAGAACAAAATGAATTGGCAAGCTTAGCTGGCTTGTAAGAGCAGGGACAACATGGTAGGAAAGACGTTATTAACACTGCTCAAAACACCGCTGCATATGCCATAATATGTTTTGTCCCTTGGTGAGGCAACAGGAAAACACGCAGCCTCACAGGATGGCTTCTTCCTTCCTGGCTGAAAGGAGAGGAGGATGCCTTGCTGGCAAACATTTGCCCATGCATTTCAGTGTGGCCAATGCCATTCCTTCAACAGAGTTGGCAGAATGGTCCAGGTCTAAATCTCACTTATTCATGGCTACTGCTTCTCCGTTTCACTCCATAGTTTGGGGGCAAAATGACTGAGGCATGAGAACCAAGGGTGCTCAGATATGCTGAATTCTCTGAAATTACTTTTTATTATTTATTATTTATTGCACCCCTTAGCCTTAAGGCTCTCTGGGTGGCTCACAAAGTTTGGTCCGCATTGCTCCCTTTATTTGTGATCTGTTTTTTGTTTGTTTGCTTTTTCCAACAGGAAAGTGTGCATTGTTCCAAAACTGTGCATTTCCCCCCAGTGCCTGAAGCAGGAAAAGGCAAGTTATCGAAAGTGTGCATATTTAAAACTAAAAATTCACATTTTAAATTCAGCGGTTTTAAGACTGTGCCTTTTTAATATTTGCACTTTAAAGTGTGCACTTTATTAAAATGAGAAAATGTGCATATTTAAAAGTGCATTTTAAAGAAGGCATGATTTAATGATGCAACCTTTAAGTTGTACATTTTTAAAGTTGTGCATTTTAAGGAAGGCATGATTTAATGATGCAACCTTTAAGCTGCACATTTTTAAAATTGCATGTTTCTTGATGGGCACATTTTTCAGTATTGCAAGGAGGGAAATTTGTAGTGATTTGCAAACTGAAATGAAATTCTTGTGCATCCTTAAAGATGACCAGAGTAGGGACAAAAATTTGCCATTATTGCCACCACTAACAAACAGAAAAAAAGTAGCTTAAAAATAACAAAACATAATACAGGATCATGACAGTGCCAGTTTAATTTGTGCCATCTTCCTCAGTGCCTTGGAAAAAAACACTTTTTTTCCAAGCACTGCCTTAATGCATAACATATCTATGCATATTCAGTGGAAAACTAAAATTCATCAGTGATAGATATTCAGAAATACATTGCAAACTCTCAATACAAGACTATTTCAAAGCACTGCTCTTATGCAACCATATTTCTGAACAATTAAACAGTGTAACGCTCATCAAAACAAAACCAAGCAAACACAACTGCCCACTAGTTGTAGTGCCTGCATTAAACTCAATTCATCACTGAATAGTCACAGGACAGAGAAACACCACATATTTCTTTGTAAATCTGACTGTAGCAACACAGTGTTGTTCATTTACTAAATGTTACTCCTTCATTCCTGCACGGGGCTCGGGGATGTTATAGATGTCCCTTTCCGATTTCATCCGCACAACAACTCTGTACTCTGGATAGGCTGGGGGAAAGTGACAGGGCCAGGTGGGACAAGTCAGCTGTGGAGAATTTCATTGCTTTTCCTCCAGGGCTCATCTGAAAGAACTTAAATCAAGAGGGTGTCCTGTACTCCCCATAGACTATATATGAAAGAGGACTATCCAAAGAATTATAATCAAAGAAGAAATGAGATGCCCTCATTCTATCCTCCTGGAAACAAACTGTCCATGATAATCACAGGCCGGTCTTTGGCTTTCTCCTGCTGGGTCAGATCTGCACCATGGAAGTTCAAGTAGGGGGCTGCTATTGAACTGGCTTCCCCATTAAGCAGGAGGCCAATGAGGAGCAAGAGATGCTGCAGGTCAGTTCTGGGGTTCCTATAGGCATGGACAAATGTGTCCCTTTCACTTTCTCCCACCTCAAGTTCTTTCCATCCTGCTTATGCAGAGACTGTGATTTGTGGTGAGTTCTTATCAGAAAAACAAACTGAAGGAAAATTTCACCCCTCTGCTGCATGTTCTGAAGACCTCCTTTGGTTGCTTGGTGGGAGAGCCTTTGCCTCCCTGAATGGGTCTTGTGCTCAGTGGTCTCTGTGTGCTCTTTGTGGGGGGTGGGAGTGTTCCTTCCTAGGGAGGGAGCTAATGGGGTGCTGCGCACGGTGCTGAGATGCAGGAAGTAACGGGGAGAGAGCCTGGAGAATTGCAGTGGGGGGTCACTGAGGCATCTTGACTGCTGCACTTACAGCGATGCAAGCTGGGCGAATCCCTGTCTTTGTAAATTCATCCCCCACTGCCCCTGGGCATGTACAGCTTGTGGGTATAACCACTGGCACAATGCCAGATTGAGGGGCACCTGGATTGCTCCTAGGGATGCTGGAAACATTTTATGTCCCTCTTCCCCTGGAATGTGAATGCAGGATTGCTCAGCCACATTAGTGTAACCTGATCAATAGAGTTATATGTATTGCACATACGCACCCACATCTATGTAGTAAGGCCTGGAGCAGCGTGCCTGGGTTCTTTAACAGCTTACCTTACATTTTTCATGAACACAAGTGTGTGTGTGTGTGTGAGAGAGAGAGAGAGGGCGGGGGGGGGGGGGGGGGGAGAGAGAGAGAGAGAGAGTCCTGTTATTAATTTGGTTGGCATGAATGGGCCTGTTGCTATGGTTTTTGTCAGACAAATTGATGGATGGTTGGGGAATTAATAAAAGAATATTAGTATTCCTTGAGGACTGGGAATTTCTCTCCTCTGCCATTGATATGAGACATCTATTGCAGTGTGGGGGGAACACAGAGACAGCTGAAGGAGTTGGCTAATTTTAAGTAGATCACTGACAGAAATGAGAGAGCGTTATTAACTAGAGTTGGCTAAACCTGAGATAGCCTTGGGTGTAGTTGATGATTCGGGCAACCTGTTGCACATTTCCCAGTTGTGCTATTTGCTTTAAGTTCATGCTATCAAGGTGATCTGCTTATATTTTTATAAATAAACGAATATTACAAAGACATCATATGCCTCCAGTGGCCTCCTTAACCCCAAAGCAACCCAAACCTCTGTTCCTCAACAGCTGACTTGGTGAACCTGGTCCTGCCACTTCCTCTCAGCCCAGTCTCCCTCACAAGGTTTCTCTGCAAATGAAATGGGGGAAGGATCATTGTTAGCATCCCTGAACTCCATGGAGGAATGGTGGGGTAACATTCAATAAATGAATGAGCAATTTTGCCTGCATATTGCTGCACTCTGTCAGTGAAGGGGAATTGGTAGCAATCCTGTCTTGTTCAGCAGGCATAATAAGTCGTCAGAATTTATTCTGCTGGACTGACTCATTTGAAGCAAAGAGTCTCTAAAGTCTTCGCTTCAAATGAGTCAAATATCTGGTACTCTTTATTTGAGTACCAGATATTTTGAAACCAGAGATAGGCAGGGTTTCAAGTTCAGCACCAGCTTTATGTAGAAAAATTATTAGACACGTGTGTGAATAGCAAGTGTGTGCAAAGGGACGTGCCTGCCAGCTTCCTCCTCCTCCTCCTCCCCCTCCCATTTCACTGGCTTTTCCCAATGTGCTTAGAGTCATCTCCACAACGGGAAACCTGGCAAGGAGGTTTTGGGGCATGGCTCATATGTGCTACCCCACCCCACTCCAGGCTTCATTGTGTAGAGTTTATACCCACACACATATTCCTTGCCTGTATTTATTTATGTGCGCCATCTCTAGCATATCCAGTACCCCTGGGTGGCTTACAATAAGCATAAAAACATCAACATACAATTATAATCCATGAGAGCAAGAATATGTAATTTAGCACGAACAAAATCAGGAGCAGAGAATGAAAGTGACACTTTTGAACTTTGAGGCAACACTAGCCATATTTTAAACCCATTGCAAAGGATCAAAAGAATCGCATGCATTTCTAAAAAAAATACTTTTCTTTAAAGAAATGAACAACATAGACCTAACAACTTGATCATTTTTTCTGTGCCATTGTATCTGTGCCGTGTCCTAGCCAGCAATTTAAAAAAAATAACAAAACTATCCTCTCCATTTTGGGATATGGTTGTCAAAGGAATGCCACATAATGGATCTGAACGTGCCTTTCGGTAGCCTGCAGCCAAGATATTTACTCAGCTAATTCACTAGAAGTGTATTATAGACCTCTCTTTCATGGGCTATTAAGTTCCGTTTACCTGGCAGTATGCCAAGATATGTCACAAAGGTTTTCAATCTGAGCCCCATAGTCACTTCTGCAATGCCCCTGGGCACATCTATTAGTTGTGCTAATAAGCAGGACTAAGCCAGTTGGTTCCTAGAAATGAACTCTGAAATCTCAAGTACAGATTAATCTGAAACAAGCACTCGTGTGGGAAGAGTCCAGCTATGTCCAGTGATGGTCAGATACCACAACATATGGTTTCTTCCAACCATGTCTGGAAATCTGAGCCAGAAGAGGAAGACATGAACGTGTCTGCAGTGTACAGGGACAAGAAAACCAGAGTAGATGCATCGCCATGTATGCCTTCATCTGGATCATATGCCTAAATGAGCAAGGAATGCAGAAATATCTAGGACATTTTATATTCTCACTTTCTGGAGTCACCTCAGTCATGGAAATTGGGTATAAATGAATCACATGGTCTATTTCTTCATGGGAATGATGCATAGACATGGTTGGAATAAATTGCATAGAAAAAAATCAGCCAGTGTGATATCCAAGACTAATGCTAGTGGCATTGTGATTGGCAAGCAAAGGCAGCATTGTCACGGACTGTGTGGAAGAGACTCCCAGCATGGCTGTGTTAGCTTTTGTTTCTGGTGGTATCTGTGTGCATTCTCTTTTGTGCCTGCCTTTTGTAGCAGGGCTGTGTATCAGGCTGGGCTGCCCAGAAACAACTGGATAGTCTGTCAGAGGCTTGAGACAGACTGGGGAGGGGGGCAGAGAAAGGGGTGCAGAAAAACAACTTGGGACTCATAAATAATAGGATTTGACTTCAGATCCTGAGTATTCTGCCTGAGGGATTTTGGTCAGTGCAGCTCTCCTTAGATTTCATTTACAGAATGCATTCTTCCTTTTCAAGGTTCTTGATTCATTTCATTTCATTTCTATACTGTCTGTTTACAAATATCAGAAAACATAAAGAACAAGTTATAGAAGCCACATACAGGCACACATGTAAACATACCACACATGAGGGAATATTACAAAATAATTTTGAACGATCAACAAGAACAACACAAGACCTGATTAAAAGCTCATTGTGTGCTGCCAGATGCCTGAGAGAAGAAGGTCTTAATTGGGCACCAAAATATAACACTGTTGGTGCCACATGGACCTCATTGGGGAGAACATTTCATATTTGGGGGGCCACTCAAGAAGGTCCTCTCCCTTGCAGTTGCCTTTTAAGCCTCCCTGGAAGGAAACACCTGGAGCAGGGCCTTAGCTGCTGAATGCAATGGACAGGTAGGTTCATGCTGAAGCCCATTTTGATTTTGGTTTGGGAAACAAGCCATGCTTGTAGTCAGGGCAGGCCACCCATGAGTGGACAAGGAGACCAAGCCCAGCACTTCCCTTGATTCTGGAAGAAATCAGGCTCCTCTCCATCCCACTTCTTTGATAGGTACCAATCCATCCTACAGCTTTCCCACAGCTCAAACACACTGTGTATCAGGACCAATAAAGGGGGTAATAGGAATTCCTGGTTTGTCAGATTTAAACCGCCATCCTTTCTTCAGGTCTAGGCAAGAGCCACTGTGTCCTTGGTGTCTGGGCCACAGGAAAAACGCTTGTCTGACTGAGAGAACCCCCAAGGAAATGGCAGGGGCATGCAGCTTTTCTCTGCCTTCCTTGAAAGCTACTGCTCTAACTGGCCACCTAATGGACAGTACCCATGAAGGACACATTGATATGCTGTGGACCACTTGTAAGAAGGCAGGCTAAGTGTCAAGCCTTCCTGAATGACTGATGTTCCAAAGCTAGTGTCGTCAAAACTCAGCTCAGGTCTTTTGTGCTCCTGGAAGTGCTGTTCTAACTACCTCAGCACCCTTTGCCCCATCTGTTATTCAGTACAGGCAACCTGTAAACAGAAGGCCAGCCAAGTACACAGTGGTTAGAGGCCTGGTGGGTAGACCACTGGATTGGCATTTGGGAGATCCAGATTCTAATCCCCACTTGGCAATGAAGCTCTCTGGGTAACTGAGTCCCGGCCTAACCCACCTCATAGTTACTGTGAAGACAAAATGGAGAGGCAGGGAAAGGCAAACTCTGTAGGCTGCCTGAGATCCCTTGTAGAAAAAAAAGGCAAGATATAAATATAAGAAATACACATGTAAACAAAATAAAGTTTAGCATACTAATATCAGTACTTCCCCTGCTGGCTTCTTTCTGTTGGGATGCTCTTTTGAGTTGTGTGGCACATGTACAATATAACTTTGCTCAGGCCGGAGCATCAACTGCTCCCATTCTGCACAGTTAGGAACCACATGAACTGGGGGCCTGTGAGAATGGTTCTTTCTCACAGTTTCCTCTGCCAGCAGTACTCCTGAGGAAAAGAGGCAGAACCGATGACTTATGCATGTACTTGTGTAACTTGTTTGGAAGTTCATCTATCTCATGCATCATTGGCTCCCAACTGCACTCTTGGAATAGTAAAGACATCAGATTATATTAATGTAGTCAAACAGTTCAGCAGCAGACGCACCAGATCAGAAATGTTCTAACACAAAAAGAAACAAATGAACATGTAACAACAATCCTCAAAGCACATCCCACCAGAGGACAGAACCAGAGTGAAAAAAGTATGTTTAGACATTTTCTGTTTAAACATGCATGGAAATGTGTGTGCATTTGATTAGTAACACTGTCATTCAGCAGGAAGAAGCAGAAAACTGGACAGGGGGATTGATTATTTGGAGGAATAATTACAGGTGTCTAAACACACACACAGGGGGACTGTTTGTGCACGTGTGCAAAAGTGTGTGTGTGTGCATATTCCACTGAAGTTCCATCTAGGTCTTTGTCTAAACTAGGCACTGATCCAGACCTAAAGTGGAAATCTAATATAAATTAAATGGGGTTGTTTTATTTTATCACCATTCTATTGTGACACATACTACATCATGGCCAAGAAAATGGATTATGCTTTTGCACATAAGATAAACCTGTAAATACATTCTTGTCTTCAGCACTTGTGTATTATAGATCTTGTGTCTTCTGAAAGATGGATAATCACCCTACCATGAGAGAGAGATGCATTCATTTTCTGCCTGTCTCTCTCAAATGCATTCCCTGTGAATTCTGCAAAGTGGGTGATTCTCCTGGATAAGGATGGCAAAACAAAGAGTCCTCTTGTCCCCAAAGAACTGTGGAAGTTGTACGGCAAGACCAGCCCTTGCTAGATTAGAGACAGCTCTTCCAATTGTGGTGCACATTTCTGCTTCCCTTTCTTTGATAAATAAATGTTGCATGATGAGGGCTTATGAAATACAATGGAATCAAATTATGCTATATAAATAATTTGCACACACATTGATTTAAAACATTTGCCTTGTTTCATGCTGCTTGGGATGTACTGCTCCTTCATGGAGTAACTTGGCATGATTTCCATTCCTTCCATTCACATATGGCAATCTGTCTTTGCCAAAACCAGGGTGAATAAGACCACAAAGCCTAGTGAGCTGTGCGTCATAAATCTGAAAACCATCTCTTGGATGAGTTCATCCCCTATGCATGAAGCATATATACTATATTTAGTCCCTCTGCTTGCTATAATCTACTGCGTGAAGAAGCGGCTGCATGAGTTCCATTCCGGGGAGCCCATCCTGACAGAACGTGCTCAGTGGATTGAAGGTACTGTTCCAAAGGCTGCTGGAAGGAACATTATTTTAGGACTGAATGTTTGGATCCTATCAAATGACTTATTGAGAGGAATGTTCTCATTAAATCTATATTGCTTTTTCCATGGCAAGAGTTTTCAGAATTCCTGCCTTTATGGAACCTTTGCCTCAGAGGCTGATCTTCTAAGGAACCGCTGCACATCTGCCACCGGATCCCCCCACCCCTGGGGGATGCAGAGGATTCTGGGGACATGCTTTAGAGCACGGGTGGGGGAAAAGTAGAACTCTAGATGTTTGGGTCCAGTAGGCTCACTGTTGGCCATGTTGGAAGATGGCACTTCAGACACTTGAAGAGCTACATCCTACTGTACCTTATTTTAGAGCGCATCAGGAATGCCAGAAGAGTAATGGCCAAACTTAAACGTTCTCTAAAGCATGTATAGCAGTGTTATTTACTTCAATATCAGCTGACACGCCACTGATTTGGATTGGGACCATGGGACTCCAGGCAGAGAAGAATAAAGCCTCCCTCCCATTTTCAACATGAAATTCCACCCCTCATGGGGGCGTTAAAGAGATCCATTGGTGATCTGAAGAATGTTTAATTTGGCTCTAAGACTGGGCTCCGTAAGATACAACTGGGATGCAATAGGAGCTGTGCAAAGATGCTCATGATCTTTGATCCTTGGGTCAAAATAGGGATGGGGTAGGGAATTCTAGGATGAGCATATAATTAAGTGATGAACTACAGGATTGGTTGTGGCCAACAGCAAGTTTCCTTTTTAATGTTCCTCCTCCTCTTCCTCCTCCTCTTCCTTGTCCTACTGCTGTTGTTGTAAGCACCGGAATCTTTGTATATTTTCACCCCCTAAAATATAACCAAAATACCCTCACAGGCCCTCTCCTTAAGTTGCAGCCTGCAATTTTAGGGAGAAATTTTGGAAGAGGTAATTTACACTGAGACCTACATACACCAGTCTCTTGAGATGTTGAAGGACAAGATAATGTTGCCAGCTTCTGGTTCAGACCCTGAAGATACTTATTTAGCTGCAGGCTGATCTGCAGAAATAAGCAGCAGGTAACTGTTTTGCTCAGGATTGTCATCAAGGGTAGGCATAGTCAGCCAGTTGCTAAGTCCCCTGGCTGCCAAAGGGACCTATTGACAAGAACTCCTTGGAGATGGAAGATGAAGAGCAGCAGCAGCAGGTGATAGACATGGCAATGAAAAGGTGGCCCCACTGAAAGAGGGGGTCCATTGAGAATACCTTGGGTGAGGGTCTTCAAAAACCTGGGGGCAGCACTGGTTTGGATCCATAGCAGGGAGAGCTTCACTTCCTGATTTCTGATCCCTGTTAAAAGGATAGAAGCAGGTCAGGACATTTTTTTTCTCTTGTGTTCCAAGAGAAAGCAAATCTAGGTTATGACTAGCAGTGTAATCAAGTTTAAGGAAAGCTTCTCTATCTTTACTGATCTCACTATAAATGTCATCCTAATGGATATCCTGATAGGACAGGGTCCCCTTAACCAATGCAGTTTGAAAAGTATTGTTTTAATAAAGTGACTCTCAGCACAGGGCTGGAATGGCTGCCACCAGCTGCCTAATGAGGCTTACAAGAGTAAAGACTCCCAATGAAGGATGCAGGCCTATGGAACTGCAGTGAAAGTGTAGAATTAAGGGCACTGTTGGAATTCCCCAGGAAGAAACTGTGGCTGAGCGGTAGAGTACAGGCCTTGCCTTTTTAAGGTTTCAGATTCAAACTTTGGTATCTCTGGTTTGAAAAGAAGATCAGATGAGAGGTGATGGGAAAGACCTCTGTCTAAGACTCCAAAGAGTGATGTTAAGAGTATGGGCATGGGTGCTTGTTGAAATGTAGGGTGTTGTTGCATGCAAATCCTGTAATATGGTTGAACTATGGCTTGTTAACAACCAACCATTCAGTTTGGACATAATGACAACTCATGATTCACCATCAGCCCATAACTCAGTGACACTCCATATTCAGTTTATATTTTGGGTTTTCATTGCATGTGAACTAGGTCAATGTCTGCTCTAAAACAAAGCAGCTTCCTAGATTTTAATTAACTGTTGCTTGGTGTTGCCATGCAAACATTTATTGAAAGGTGAGGCATATGTCTAAACAAACAAACAAACAAACAAACAAACAAACATATAAAGATTCTAGGCTTTATAAAATCAACTTTTCCTAACCAATGGAATGTAAAGGTATACTAACCTTGTTTTCTCCATGCCATTCATTTTCTCTATGCAGGAAAGTTTTAATATTGGGGAAGATTTCAGCTGGGAAACTGACAGAAGTGTAGTAAGGTAATTTGGAGTTTATTATAGAAACAAAAGAAGCATGTCACTTGTATTGGAAAAAACTTGAGGTGACCTTTCAGTGCATTTATCCTTAATAGAGTGGTATTTTCAACATTGGTAGAATCACAGAATCATAAAATAGTAGAGTTAGAAGGGGTCATGAAGGCCATTGGGTCCAACCTCCTGCTATTGCAATTTGCATCATCCTACCTGGATGGCTGTCCAGTTTCTTTTTGAATGTTTCTAGTGTGGGAGAGCCCACCACCTCTCTAGCCAGCTGGTTCCACTGGCATATGAACAGTTAGGAAACTGTGGAAAGTAAAGTGAGCAAAGGGATGAGGGAAGGGGTGGGTTTAAAATGGATTACAAAACCAGACTAGCCGGTAGACTTTGTCCTGATCTGCATCAATGGAGCGAGAAAAGATAATAGAATCATAGAATAGTAGAGTTAGCAGGTGCAATGGAGGCCATCAGGTTTCACCTCCTGCTTTTGCAGGATACCATTCTACGCCATCCTACTCAGATGGCTGTCCAGTCTCGCCTTGAATGCCTCTAGTGTGGGACAGCCCACCACTTCTCTAGGCAGCTGAAGCTTCTACATTAGTAGAAGTCATTGTACCAGGATTTACTATATACTGGCAGACACTGTCTGCTAAATACTTGTTTGTGCTCTCCATAGCAAAAGCCACTCAAGCAATTCCATGCCTTTCAATATCACTAGTGTTCTGTTACAGGCCTTTTCTCTGACTGGTAGGAGATCATTTCTTTGCTAGCTTCTTTCTTACCTCCAGCGCTGGAATGCTGAGTGTTTTGCTTCACAGAGGAAAGCAAGGAGCAGGTCCTGGCTGGTCCTGCAAGTGTCTGCAGAGCCAGGTACCCCTCTGTGGGTACTTGCAGGGAACAGCTGAGAAGCAGCTGAAGCTCCAGGAGACTAACGTAAGAGGCACCTTTGCACAGCCGTTGCAACGCAAGCCATGCCCGTGACTCCTTGTGCCTCTTGGAGTCACGGCTCCTTGTCTCTCTGTGTCTTGTTCCTGCTGTCCTCTGAGTGGACCCTCTCTTGCATTCCTGCCTTCTTCTGAGTAGACCCTGCCTTGCTTCAGCTGCTCCTATTCTGGGCCTGCTGTTTGCTCACCTGCCCTTGCTGTAACAACTCACCCAGTAAACCAAGCTTATAACTGTGCTTGACTTGTCCTCTCTCCCCCCACTCCCTCCATCTCTGCAGTAAATTGGGCTGTTCCCTTCTGTGCTTCTGGCCTGGGACTGCTGACTCTGTTCCTCGCCTCTGGTCCCTCGGCAAAGCCCTGGGCTCCTGCTTCAGCCCACATCCTGGACCTGGCATTCTGCCCCTCCCCACTGTCGCCCATGGCCCGGCCCTCACAAGCGGAGGATAAAGGGGGGAAGTGCTCTGTTCCCCGTGGTTTGTGTCCAGCAGGTGAGATTTAACCAGGTGCCAAACTGAAGGAGGCCATGACTCATAGAAACAAACTCAGAAACTCAGACGAAAGCAACTGTTTCAAACAGACTATTTTGGAGACCAAACTCAAGAAGGCCTGGTGCCAGGGGTAGGAATGGTTGGACAGCTGCCCTGGACCCACATCCCAGCAGGGACCCGCTGACCAAAGCCTGGTGAGCTTGTTCCTCTACATCATGGTCACCAGCTTGTCTGCCTGTCCGGTGAGTAGGAGGAAGAGGAGTTGCCACAGCCTGTATGTGGCGCGGCTCTTTGTCAGTCGGGCAGTGGGGTACCAGGGATGACAAAGAGGAGGCGGGACAAGAGCAGCCAGTGACCGACACACAGGGAAGGGGGTCTTGCTCAAGGGCCTACAATACGAAGCGGGCACTTTGATTTGCTTTTCAGTCGATGGCCCTGCATGAGTTGGTGATCCTTTCAGGGTGTTATAATGCACTGCTTTGAGGGTAAAATGCAGTCTGAGATCCTTAGAGGAAGGCTAGGATACCAATGCTGCTAGTAAATAAAAATAAACACTCCAGTTATATAAGTCTTTGCCAAAAGACAGATTAATCCCATTCCAAATGGCTTTTAGACAGGTAATAAAATGCTAATGTTCTATTTCATCTGGCTTTCAGTGCAGTGTAATTGTAATACTGAATTTTTACCTTTTCTACCCTGTGTTTAATTTCTGTTTTTTTTTTTTTAAATCTGCTTAAAATAATTAAACTGCTTTTAGTGATTTTATTAGGTTTTAATTTATTTCAAACTACTTTGGTGATCCATGTCATGTCATTCAGGGCTCAAAGACAATCCAGAAATGTTTGTATCGATCAGAGGAAAATAAATAAATAAATAATAAATAAATAATCAATCAATCCCACAAGGATAAGTTGTTTGTCACTCTTGTTCTTATCTGACACATTCCAAACAATAGCTGTGAATGTTTAACAATGCAGCAAGATTTTTGAAGAGTCTATAAAGAAAGAAGTGAAACTGTAAAGTATACTTGGGATTCAAAGAAAACAAAATGTGCTCGACATCACAGCAAAACACAATGGGAGTGCTATTTGGAACACATACTTAGATGTTTATGGCTGTTGGGGCTAATGCTACTTTCTGCTACCGCAGTTGCTGTTATTATGGAAGCTCTTAAAAGGTGTTCAACACATAATGCCCAATCTCTTCAGAATGATGGTGATTACACAGGAGAAGATGGGAAAACAACTGCACCAGTCTAAGAGCCCAGCATTTAAGTTTCAGCCATTTTTATTTTGAAACGGTGGCCAATCTTAGGTGAGGAAGAAGATATTGATTACACATGCAGACATAAGCCGGGTACTTGCTGTGTATCTTGCTTTGAAAAGTCCTGAAATATCTGGGGAAAGTTCTCCCTTGCCTCAGGATCTAGCCTGGCCTGAGGAAAATGTTACCTCTGAATATGGGTGCCAGACATATCATTGCCTCACAAAAGTAAGAAACACAAAACAAGCAAACTTGACCTCTGATGTTGTTGTTGTTGTTGTTGTTGTTGTTATTATTATTATAACATTTCTATGCCGCCCCTTGCCAAAGCCTCGGGGCGGCTTACAACACAATAAAATACATTGAAATACAATAGAACATAATAAATTACCACTAAATACAAAAAATACAAAAAATATACTGAGATACAAACATAATAATATAAAATTAAAATTAACAGTATAAAATAAGTAAATAAAGAAAATTGGAGGAGAAAAGAGAAGGAAGAAGAAGTTGCCCTGGCCAGATCATATATTTTAACAATTAAAATAATGTTTAAATAAAAAGGTCTTTACCAGGCGCCGAAAAACCAGTAACGACGGTGCCAGGTGGACCTCTTTGGGGAGTGAATTCCATAGGTTGGGCGCCACCGCAGAGAAAGCCCTCCTCTGAGTACTTACTCTCCTAATTTCTTTCATGGAGGGTTCCCGGAGAAGGGACTCTCCCGCAGATCTCAAGGGGCGGTCGGGCATATACGGACGTAAGCGCGCGTTCAGGTAGCCAGCACCCAAGCTGTTTAGGGTTTTATAGGTCATAACCAACACCTTGAATTGGGCCCGGGCTTCAATGGGAAGCCAGTGAAGCTGACGGAGGACTGTAGTCATGTGAGCATAACGCCCCATCCCCGTCAGCAACCTGGCAGCTCTATTTTGCACCAATTGAAGTGTTCGGACCGTCTTCAGGGGAAGCCCCACGTAAAGCGCGTTACAGAAGTCTAGGCGGGAAGTCACCAGCGCATGTGTCACCGTCGCCAGGCAGTCGTACTCCAGGTAGGGGCGCAGCTGATTAATCAGCCGAAGCTGAAGGAAGGCGCTCCTCGCCACCGCTGTCACCTGAGCTTCCAAAGAAAGCTCCGGGTCGAGGAGTGCTCCTAAGCTGCGAACCTTGTCCCTAAGAGGGAGTGTTGCACCATTCAGGACCAGGTCAAATCCACCCTCTCCGAAGCCCGATCCACCAACCAACAGGACCTCCGTCTTGTCTGGGTTGAGTTTCAGTTTATTGGCCCTCATCCATTCCATTACCTCGGCCAAGCACCAGTTCAGCACAGCCACTGCCTCACCTGGATTAGTGGAAAACGAGAGATAGAGCTGGGTATCATCAGCGTATTGATGATTCCACAGCCCGCACCTCCTGATGATCTCTCCCAGCGGTTTCATATAGATGTTAAATAGCAAAGGGGATAGAATGGAGCCCTGTGGTACTCCATGGCATAGCTGCCATGGCGCAGAGACATGGTCCCCCAGCACTACCTTCTGGAATCAACCGTTGAGATAAGAGCGGAACCACTGCAAAGCAGTGCCTCCGACCCCCAATCCCGCTAGCCTATCCAGAAGGATACCATGGTCGATGGTATCAAAAGCCGCCGAGAGGTCCAGAAGAACCAACATGGATGCACTCCCCCTGTCCTTCTCCCTGCACAGGTCATCGTACAGGGCGACCAAGGCAGATTCAGTACCGTACCCGGGTCTGAAGCCGGACTGAAAAGGATCCAGATAATCCGTTTCATCCAAGAGTGCTTGGAGTTGTCCTTCCACCACCCGCTCCAACACCTTGCCCAGAAATAGGATGTTGGCCACAGGTCTATAGTTAGTGGCCATCTCTGGATCCAGTGACGCTTTCTTCAGGACCGGTCGTATTACCGCCTCCTTTAAAGGGGCAGGCACCTGACCCTCCCTCAGAGAAGCGTTAACCACTTCCAAGATCCAGGTCCCAATCCCGTGCTTGGAGTTATTTATTAACCAAAACGGGCAAGGATCCAATAGGCAAGTGGTGGGACGTACTCGTCCAAGCACCTTGTCCACATCATCGGGCCGCAATAATTGAAATTCCTCCAATAATTTTGGACCAGACGGTAGCATTGGCGTCTCCCCAGAAACCTCTGATTCACTGTTTAGAAGCATGCATGCTTCTGATTTAAACAGAGCTTCTTACTGGAGGACAAAATGAAGGCTTGGCTTCTGTGCAACCCCTCCCTGCCCCTTGGCTTGACTGCCGTACTAGCTCTTTTCTTTTCTAGCTTTCAATTCGTGTGCCAGGATGCGAACAGGAGACCAGTGCCACATAATTCTTTTCTCTTCAGTAAGGCAGTGAAATAGAAATGTTTTCTAAAGATGGGGGTCCTTTGGGCAGATTTCACAAATGAGAGAAAAGGTGCTTTGGGGAGAAACACTCACCTACACATGGAAAACATTGTATGTTCATCTCTGATCATAAGGGCTGGTCTGTTTGACCCACATAGTTGCCACGAACTGTGCTGAGAACTAGGGTGATCATGTCAAGGAATTCTGCACTATTTTCTCATGAGCGGGGGAGAGATGTATTTCCTGAGCACATGGCTGTTTCTGGCAGGGTTGAGGCTCCCACCTGGTGGATTATCTCATCTTACTTGGAAAGGAACCTGTTTCTGGGGATTCCTTTGGTCAAGCCAAGAATAGAAGAGGGAACATTTCCCTTTCTACCTTATCAAGTCATCCAAGATTAGTAGCAGGTTGCATTAATGCTCTGTGTCACTGAAGGAGCAAACTTGTTGGATAAAGCCAGTTCTTCATAAAGCAGGAAGGAATGTCTCTGTTAGGAGTGTATTCCCAGGGGTAACAGAAGCCTGGTCCGCACAAGTGGAAATGGGTGACTCAGATGTACCCTGCTGTGCCTTACACGCATTTGTGGCAGGCTCATCCAAGGGAAAAACCAAGCCCTGCATGCAGGTCCACGCTTAGGTAATCTAGGCATTTTACAGCAAAGAACTTTAATGCATGTGGATCACCACTGGGATGCCATAAGCTTTGGTTAGCTACTAGATCTGTAGATATTAGCATTGCCTTTTCTCCCTGCCCGCCTCCCATGCCAGTCTTTTAATATGTAAATATGAAGGTGTCTATGATATGAGTTTTCACTCATATTATCTTATCTGTTGCTCTGGTGTGCTGCATGCCAGCTGCAATTTTCCCTTCCATACTAGGCTCCCTTTTTGTATACTGGAAAGGTAACAAAGTGAGTTTAGATCTGTAACAAGTGCAACAAACAACCAATAAAGTAAGTATTGCATATTTTTCTTTTTCCAGTACAAGCCATTTTTTCATTTCATGGCTTCAAAATTTCTGGAAACGTTACATCTCTACACATGAATTCAGTGTCATGAAGGAAACTCTTTCAGTCATGCATATACTGCATTTTCAGGCTAGCTCAATTTGCAAAAAGTAAAAAAGAAAAAGAAAAAAGAAAAACTTTTGTTTGGCCATTTCTCCAAGAGCTTAGTTTTGTTCCACCTTCCAATGGGTGGAGGTACTTAGTTACTTTGAACATTAAAATATGATTTGAAACCCAAATGCTTCTCTTATAGTAAACTGCCTTTGCCAACATGGTTGTATTGGGAGATTGGTCCTGCAAGGGTGAGTGTGTGAAAAGAGGTATGCGGAAAGGAGGTATGTGAGTAGCTATGCTGTAAAACTTTGCTCCATGTCCAGGAATCAGTCCCTCAGCAGTGTCTGGCACGACAGTAATTATCAGAAAGCTCACATATGAATACTGAAGGCTCAGTGCTAACTCAAGGTACGATCAGTGCAGCCTGAACCTGGTTTATTTGCTACAGTGGCCAAGTTTCTGTTTATTAACAAAAATGTTATGTGCATTCCATACGCTTTATGATCGACTCAATGGACTTCAGACCAAGCCCGCATATGATTGATTAAACCAATTACTTTCCCATCTCATGCAAAACATCATCCTGTTTTTTGGGCCATCTAGTGGTGGAAGACAGATTGCTCCTTGGTTGGTATTCGGAAGGCCATGATTGTCTGTCACAATGAAAACACCGACACCACTGCCTGCTGAGTGCACAGGACACTGAGGGAACAGGTGCGGAGACCGCACCTGAAGCATGAGCAGAGGTGGCCTTATTCTCCATCCTTCACCAGCCCAACACATCTGACGGCCACAGTTCAAAATTCAAGGTAAATGCTACAACCTTAAAAGAAAATGAGTCTACAGGTTTGAGTGAGTGAAAAATAACTGTTTCATGTCAGTACAGAAGGGCACCCAGCTGAATAAATCATGGCTTTTCCGTTAAAAAGGGGTCCTTGCAGTGTTCCTCATAATGAGAAGAGTAGTGAGCTATGCATAGGTGTGCCCTTCATAAGCGACATAATGTAGTCTGGCAATTTTCCTTGCCAGACTTCGTAAGTGACATAGTCTGGCAGGTTCAAGCTGTTTATTTGTCTTATAAAACATTTTGTACCATGTCTTTCAATGGATAAAAAATGTCCAGGGCAGCTTACACATTCAAAATAACATAAAATAATTACAAATATAAACAATATCTAAATAGCAGAGCCAATTAAAATAATAAAATCAGCATTCAGTAGCATTTTTGGATTAAATATTTAAGAAGCTCTGAGTTAAAGAAGGTCTCCACTCAGTGCTTAAAATTAATTATATTTGGCAGTGTTTGAGCACCTCCCCAGGGATGCTGCTTCATATAGGGCCTTCCATGGCTGAAAAGCCCCTTTCCCCATTTACCAGCTGCCTAATCTCCAATTGCAATGGTTTATCGGGAAAGGCCCCAGATAATGACTTCAATCAGTGGGTAGGTCTTTGCAAGAGCAGGCAGTCCTTCAGATAACCAGGTCTGAAGCCACATTATTTCCCTTGTTGCTGATATTCATGCTATGTGGGCTGTTGCATGTGCAACCAGAATGACACCCCCTGTGTGGAAAATGGGGTGCCAGTAGCTCTGGGACATCCATGGGATTTGGAGATACACATCAGCAGCCCAGTGAGGTCTGAGAATGTGCTGTGGTCATGGAGTGCTGACTAGCCCAGACAAATGGGAGCATCAATACATGATATAAGATATCAGTATCTTACACAGTATCGATACATGACGGTGTCTGCTACAGACACTATATAATAATTAAGAGGGATATTGCAAAAGATGAAGCTCTTTGGGCATTCAGGATTTCATAACTCCATTCTGGTGGTGCAGTTCTCAGGCTGGAAGTCAGTCCTTTGGTTTCTGAGATTAAAGCTAGAACCAGCTTGCTAACTGTAGAACCCCCAACAATTTCCACTGCCCCTCCCCCTTGAACATCACCTGGTTTGCTGTCAAGACTGGATAGAGCTCCCTGATGTTTTATTATGGATACCTGGAAAGCTACAATGTGTGGATGTTCGCCCTTCCAGCACAGATGCCACCAAAGAAGCTTGGCTGTAGTTCTTTGCCACACTTCAACATGGTTGGAAATACACATTTGTCACTCTTTAAATTTGGAAGGGGCCCTAAAAGGTTGACCCTAAAATGGTTTAGATAGCCTGCCCCACTTACAGCACCTCTTACTGCATGACACTAACCTAGAACAGCGGAAAAGAGGGGAGCAGGTGCTCCCGCTGCTGCAGCCTCAAAGGAAGAAGCAAACACTTTAATACCTTTTTCCCAGTACAGAGGATTTAGGTTGAAGCGGTATAACTTGTCAGTTGGAAATAAGTCCAGTGAGGCTTACTTCTGAGTAAACAAACCTAGTAGTAGGCTACTAATGTATATAAGCATAGTGGTAATCGGGATGTGAAAGGCTCAGACTGAGTGCCAGATTTGGCAGAGCACGTGGGTCACCTTACTAAAAGTGGGTATGTGAAGATCAGAACATAACAGCCATGCCAGATCAGACTAAAGGTCCACCTGATCCAGCGTTCTGTTCACACAACACACAACTAGCTCTCTGTGGGAAACCCAGAAGCAGAATGTGAGTGAAGCAGGACCCCTCTGCCTGGTCCTCCGGCAACTAGTGGGCATAGCCACCCTGTCTTTGATGCTGCAGGTAGTTCATAGCCATCAGTATCAGGAGCCTCTGATGGCCTTCTCCTTGGATTTATCCAATCCCTTTTTAAAGCCATCCGATTTGGTGGAAGTGAATTCCATAGTTCGCCTATGCACTGTGGGGAGAAGTACTTCCTTCTATCTGTCCTGAACTTCTCACCAACCAGCTATGGGATGACCCCAGGTTCTGGTAGTAGGAGGGAAGAGAAATACTTGTACACCCCTCTCCACACTTTCTCCACACCATGCATAAACCTGTACACCTCTACCATGCCTTCTACAACTCACCTCTTTTTAAGCTAAACAATTGCAGTTGTAGTCAAGGCTATGATTTTCCCAGTTTCAATGTATGGCTGTGAAAGTTGGACCATAAGGAAGGCTGAGTGCCGAAAATTGAGGCCTTTGAATTGTGGTGCTGGAGGAGACTCCTGCGAGTCCCTTGGACCACAAGGCGATCAAACCGGTCAGTCCGAGAGGAGGTCAACCCCGACTGCTCTTTAGAAGGCCAGATCCTGAAGATGAAACTCAAATACTTTGGCCACCTAATGAGAAGGAAGGACTCCCTGGAGAAGAGCCTAATGCTGGGAACAATTGATGGCAAGAGAAGAAGGGGACGGCAGAGGATGAGGTGGCTGGATGGAGTTACTGAAGCAGTTGGTGTGAGCTTGAGTGGACTCCGGGGGATGATGGAGGACAGGAAGGCCTGGAGGAATGTTGTCCATGGGGTTGCAATGGGTTGGACATGACTTTGCGACTAACAACAACAACAACTCTTTCATCAATAGGGAGTTGTTCCAGCCCACGTGACTGCACTAATGAAAATGCCCCCAACTCCCTGAGGACTGATTCCTGTCTTCAGAATCCTGTGGGAGGACTTTGAGACTTATTTATTTATTTATTTATTTAAACATTTCTATGCCGCCCCTTGCCAAAGCCTTGGGGCGGCTCACAACACAAAATAAAATACAATAAAATACAAAAATGACAATATAAAATTAACAATATAAAATAAATAACAATATAAAAGACCATAATTGTCCATAAAAGACTTGGACCATAATTGGAGAAATGGCAAAATAGGGATCATTTCCCTTTGGCAAATTAGTTTGGTAATGACATCTTCACTGCAACCTGAACTGTAGAGTTTTTCAGGATTAGTTGTGAGTCCAGATTCAAGCCCTAGTGTGTCTGGTTGAGGCGCTTTTGAGATCTGGAATTATGGCCCTGCACCTGCTCTAGCAAAAAAAAAAAAAAAAAAGGGAAAACTTCTGGATGTGGATTAAAATCCCTGATGGTCTTGGTCCCAAGGTAGCCGCTGAGAAAGAAAAGATTAGGAGTGTGAAACTGAGGCTGGTGTCTCACGGGTATTTGTGATTTCACTTCTTCAACTGTGTCCACACACTTTTAAAATTCAACTCAAGACAGCTGTAAAGACTTTTTGAGCTCAATGGGCGTGTCAGAAGTGAATTATAATCCATGTGAACAGGTAAAGTAACCCAGGTTTTGAAGGGCACCTTTTCCATTAACTGAATGGCCCCTCTTTCTTGCATGAAAAACCAGGCTAAACGAAAGCCCTCCATTGACCTTCTCAGGGCTATTCATTATTTTGGCATGACCTGATAACCTACTCTTTAAAAGAAACTGTCTGCCTTTTAATATAGCTAGCTGGGTGCTTCCATTCCCTCTTCAGACATCAGCTCTTTATCACTCTAATAATTTTTGTCACCTTTCTTTTTATGTTGTTTTTCAGAGCTCAGAAGAGAAAATGTGAGCCTGGTATTCTGAGGATGTTTGGCTCATCAACTGACACAATGACATATTTAAAGCTGTCAGTGTGATTTTTCTGCTGTATTTCTTACCCATCCACCATGCATGTGCTTATTTGACTGCCAAGGAGCACTTGGGAAGAGTTTTCATTGAGTGGTTGAGGGCTTTTCCTATGTGGATCAGTTAATTAAATTTTAAATCCAGCAAACTGTTTGAGGAATAGAAACGATGCCTTTCAACATGAATTACTTTGTATTTGTCATCTGACAAGGCACTGACTATTCACATAACATTTTCAAGGGAGACTTTGCATTGCACTTATTTGGTAAGTGCAAAAGTTTTAGCATCCAAAGCTTTGTTCTCAAAAAGAATGTCGGATGACTTTCCTGCCTTCCATTCTCAAGATGATGGGGCTAGTCTGCCAGGGTATTTATGTGGCACCTGGAAAAGCACACACCCTGCCCTGAGGAAAAGATGGGGGTAAATATAGCATGCAAGATGAATTCTTCAAACCCATAGCCAAGATATTGTCTTTTAAAAATTCACCAAGCTAAAGGGATGTTCATCCTTGAGTAGGTAGTTCTGCAGATTGATTGATTGATTTTTTATTTAAAACTTTTGTATGCTGTCCAATTGTGTCACAGCAGTTTCTAGCTTCTAGTTTTGGAATTCTTATAGAAAGCAATCCTATCTTCAGAAGAACAAATGGCTGAAGGAGAAAGGGTGAGAATGCTCCTCTGGCCCCATAAGCATTTGTGTTTAATGCAAGAATTATGTGAAAGAACATGCTTTCACCAGCCCCATTCCTATTCTCCATGGCCCCATAGCAGAATTCCATATTTTTTCAAGAGTTCACATAATTGTATTAACATACATAGTGTTTTTATATATGTTAACTTGTGCAGTAATAAATATAATGCATGAAGAAGTGCTAACATGCCCTAGTCAATACAGCCATTGGTGAGAAATGATGAGAACTCAAGTCCAGCAACATCTGCCCACCTCTGCTATAAATAATGTGCTCAGATTGAGCCTTACAAAGCTGCATAGTATCTACTTTTGGTTTCCTCACAGAACTCAGATCAAAGCACATGAGGAGTGTTTCCTTTCCTGCTTTTCCACTGCATAATCCCTAGGTGGCAACATGGTATAGCAGAAGAGTGCAATTGTTCCAGAGGAAATCAAACTTTCTTTCATTTTCACAATTAAATGCCACATTCTTCTTGCTATAAGAAAACTTGCTGAAAGTGCTGGTGAGACAGATGCAAACTGGAAGGTCACATCATCTAATGAGCCTGCAAAGAATTGTGAGAAACAGGTGAGACACATAAGAAAAACGCTTTATGAAAATATCCCCAGTTCCACCCCCTCCATGTCTGTGGTGGCAATGGGACTCAGGTTGCCCATATCCTCCTTCTCTATAATGGTTGCTTATGCATTGCCCACAAAGAGGACCAAAGAGGACACAGAACTACTGCCTGTCCTATAGGTGGACATTTGGACATTATTACTATAGTATTCTGCATTATTACAGTGCCTTTCACTACAGTGAAGGCAGGCTGTGAGCAATTGACTTGGGTGCTTTGCAGGTGCAAAATGTAGCTGGGCAACTTCAGGGGCCCTGCTCTTTCTTCCTGTGATTCTTTCTCTTGAAACTGGACTTGGACTGGAGAGCCATTCAAATGGAGGGCATCTTTGCAAGGGGGGCTGTCAGTAAAATAGGTCGCCTGACTATCCCAGATGGGCAGGAAACATATAATTCTGTCAGGGATGCTGCTGCATGGTGTGGGGGAAGTGCCATCCATGTGGGGATTTTGCAGTGGAGGGCAGGCTTTTGAACCCCCCTCTTTTCAGCAGTGCTGAGATCTCTGATACTGAAAGGCACCTTCTTTTGACTGGCTAGAATTCTATATCCAGTAGTTTTACTGCCTACACCTAAAGTGAAATAAGGACCAGGGTGGATAGTCCTACTGTTTCAAAAGATGACATAACTGAAGAAATAGACCTGGAGTTCTAGTGATTCAACCAAAAGCTCTGTGTTTTTGCTTTTTCCTGAAGCTGATGGCACTTTTTAATTAATTCTGTATCATGTACAGCACAGTTTCATATTATCATGGAGAACATAGACAGTTCTCTGCAACATTCAGTCAATTTCTGTGCCATCCAACAGCTGGAGCTCTCTGTGCAATGAACAACAAAGTCTTCCTGGAATACTTCTGCTAGGAGAAGGTACAGTTATCTAAGCAGAAGGAGGTGTCCAGGGGACTGTACTTCTTGCTGATGTGAAGCAACATAGAGTAAAACTGCAACATTAGCTGAATAATGGCTCTCTCCCAGAATATAAATATGACCCACTAGGAATCATAATTTACCTCTGTTAGTTTAGCATGTCGCTTTCCTTTAAACCTACAGTCCTGTTGGGTTTTCTTTGTAGGGTCTTGTTCCATGAAAGCTGAACCCTAAGAGGACTTGGACAGGTGCCCCTCTCTTGAAGGAAAGTCCAGCTACCTTCCCATTCTTCCTACTATGGGTTCTGAGGCAGGGCTATAGATGATTAGATACAGCTGCATAGGTAGCATTGGGCTAGTCATGCTTTCTCAACATAACACACTTTGAATGGTTGCTGGGTGGATAAAATAGAGGTGGAGAATGCAGCCCTGAGAACCTCGAAAGGAGGCAAGGACAAAAACAAACAAACAAACAAAAAAACAATGCATAAACTTTTTTCTGAAATTCTGCCCCCTCCATTGAGCAAATAGATGGAAGTCATTAAAAGGCTTTTCAGGGAAAAAAGAGGGATAATTCATTTACAACGAATGGTAAATGGTATGGTATTCTGTACCACAGCCTGGCACCCTCCAAATGTCTTGGACTTCAACTCCCATCAGCCCCAGCCAGTGCCACCAATCATCTGGAATGCTGGCAGTTGTAGTCTGAAACACCTGGAGGACCCTGGGTTGGGGAAAGCAGCCCCATCCAGGATTGAGGATGCTCAGACTGCATATGCCATTGCTTTGGAAGCAGGTGCTAACATCTCTCAACCTCAGAACACCCTTGAGCTGCCTTCAGCAGATAAACAAAGGGTTCATTTGCCTCTGAGATGAAAGTCGGGGTGACTTGGGCGGGCGGGGTAATTGTGATATCTGTCAGGACAGATAAAACTTAGATTTGTTCCATGTACAGCAATGCAGCAAAAACCATAAAGCCACAGAGAAGCAGGTAGCTGCTTCTCTTGGCAACCTCAAGTGGAGTTTTTGTTCCTGCCAAGATCAGAGCTAGACAGAGTCCAGGTGGTTCATTCCTTGGCTCCAACTCAGCTGCTAAGCTGTGAGGCACTGACAGCTTGATCCTAACCATCCCGTTGATTGTCTTCCAGTCAAATATGGTCGCTTCTGCTGTTTTGAAGGGGAAAGGGGTATTGCTTGGAGTCATGCACTCCTTTTCCATCTTGAGCGATAGATTGGGTACCCATGAAGCTGGGTGGGGGAGAGCTGGCTCTGTTGCTCATGTGGGCCCAGGAGTTTTTCCCATGATGATTTATCATCTGTCTTAAGCAGGGAAGATCTCCTCTGCTGAGATCCCTGTCTTGCCTTTTGAAAATGGTAAGATCTGGACTCCCCATCTCAAAGTCAGGGCCAGCCCAAGACACTTGGCTGCCCAAAGCATGGCAGGAACGGCCCCTCTGTGCTCTCAAGTCAAGGTGCACAAGTCCAAGGCTGGTCAAGGTTTTCTGGAACAGGGACAGGAGGTCCCACACATGCCGTTTCCCCTCCCTGGGGCAATGCAACAATACTGAATGGAAATGCTAATAATTTTCCGTTTCATGTTGACATCCCACCTGATCACCCTGCATAATTATAGAGCTGCCCCACAAGTTAAGGGGCCGTTGCCATTTGGGCAGCCACTGTGCCTTCCCTGGCCACAGAGTGGAGGTAGCAGGCAGGCCCACCCCGAGAGCAATTCCAGGTGATTGCTCCAGTGATCTCTGAGCAAGTTTGCAGATTGCATTAAGCCACTCCGAAAATACGCCACAGTGGATGACTTGTTCTTCACTCCTGACAGGTGACCTTCTGCTCAGTGGCTTGTCATAGCTTGTTTCCTTCAGGTCCTCTCAGTCCTCCGGGCCACTCCTGGCAGATATCCCAGTGACCGTCATGGCAGAAATTATTGTTTCCTCATTTTCCATATCAGTACCTTTTCAACAATAGGTCTGCTGGTGTAGCCAGCTCACATGGGAAACTCTCCCTCACCCACATCAGATGGCCCAAGGGCTTTAAGCCTCTACAAGTGGGAAAACCATTTGCAATGCTTACATTTAGCCTGCCTGCTACTAAGCTCAGCATAACCATATTCTCTTCCCGTTAAGCTACGTCCTCCACTTCAGGGTTTCTTGAAGAACACCCTTCCGCCTCTCAGATGAACATATCAGATCATTAAAAGGAAAATATTCATGTAGGACCACACACACATCCTCCTTCCTCCCAGGTCCTTTCAGGGCCTGCCTGTCTGCTATTTAGCCTGACATACTGATACCCCCTCTTGCCACTGTCCTTAGCATCTCCCATGCATCTTCGTGAGCACCTTGATAAAGGCTGTTTCATGTTCTGCTGAAATGCTAGGACCTGCCACTCATGCCCCTTCCCTCCTGTGGCTGCCCGATCTCTTTGGTTCCAGCATGTCGTGTTTGCTCCTCCCTCCACTAACCTTCACTGCTACCTGTCCTGAGGCAGGATCATTAACATAGGCAAATGTCATGGCAAGGCAGGAAAACAGAAGGGGAAATTGCTTACAGGTTAAGACAGCAACAGGGAAGGAAAATCATGCAGATGTCCCAGCCGTGAAGGTACAAGCGCAGGGCCACCACCACGAGCGCCGCAGCAACCGCAGTGTGGCAGAATCGCACATGCATTGCAATTGGCCTGCGCCAATCTTGCAAGAAATGCAGAAGGCTTTTGAAAATCTTCCAAAGGTTTTACTGAGATTATATTTTATATCCCACCCCTCCAGAGATGTAGTTACCATGGCTCCAACTGTGCAAGGCTCAGAAAGAGCGAAACATTAAAATTAATTCATCTAAAAGGACATAAAAGAGGACAGAAATATCTTTTCAATTTTTTGTGTTTGTTTTAAATAGGACGATTGTAAAGGCATCGTCTTGGTATCATTTGGGGCTAGAAGGATCCACCTCGCGGCCCTGCTGCCTCTCATCTCCCTGTTCCAGCATTGCAAGCTCTTGTTGCTACCCGGATGGAACATGAAATCCTGCTTCCTAAACCTGCCCGGAGGGACAGAATATTGAATATTCTGGACTCTGAGACAATCGGATAAGGATTATGCATTTATGAGGAAATGAAAGGGGAAAGCGCAGTGGCAGGCAGATTTTTTTCCCCCTGAAGCTGCTGTTTGAAGCTGCTGGTGCAGACTGGGGCAGCCATGAGCAAATGCTGAAGTCATTCCCCTAGGAGATGGTTTATTTACTAGAGGGCGGGTGAAGAGGTCGGAGTGCACGACCCTGAACTTTAACAGCTCGTTGTCACCATCATCTATGAATTCATGAATTTCCTATATAAATGCCAGCAGCAGAGTACAGAAGTCAGCCTGGCTTTTGCTCCCCCCCCCCCCCGCCCCGCGCTCCATTCTTCATCAGGTATTACCCTCCCTCTCACCCCTGGGTAATTTTTTCATAGAATGAACTATTAAATATCCCCATTAAAAAGATACTGTTTTACAACAAACAATTAAAGTTAGATTTTATTTTTTTTAAATAAGAGCCTGCAGATGAGTCACTGTGGAAATCAGCAACTCCACAAATATTTCGATTATTCCTGTGCCTGTTACAACTGGAGATTTACTGACACTTTGCAAAGTTGAGGTTTGAGGAAGAAGAAAGGGTTAGAAAGGAGCAAAAACAATAAGGCAGAGGGCAGTCATTTCAACAACAACAATAGATTGAAGGCAAGAAAAAAGTTAGTGAGAGATACAGAGAGCACATGTCTGAAATCCAGTGGTGTGCTGGTCGATTTTGAAGTATAAGCTCTCATTATTATTCCCCAAGGAAAATCCAAAAGTGTAGACAGCTATGTTGATCATACCAACAGACAGTTTCTAGTAGTTTTATTCTGCAAGGAGGAGGTCTTTTGTAATGATAATGAATTTTAATTGCCCATTTAAGGGCAAACCTCTTTTTTTCTTTTCTTTTCATTTGGACAGGGAGCTTTATGCTGTATGAGCGCTGGCAAAATTATTCCCACTGTCCACACATCTACAGTAAGAATTGCACCTGAACTCAGAGGAAACAAGGAGTTCTGAGCAGCTGGGGTGGCAGATGACAGACAGTAACACCCCTGTTAATCCAAAATGCTGGTGCTGCATGCCCTGAAAGCTGTGGCACTTTTTACACCATTGTGGAAAACGCCCAGTTTGCTCTTAACCTGAAATGTAGGCTTTGTTCTGGGGGTGGGGGTAGTTCTGGCACTGATACAGGTAGCCTATATCACCTGGAAGTGAGACAAAAGAGGACCAAATTTGCTTGCACAGATGCAAGTTTAGAAAGAATTACTATGACTCAAATAGAGACATGCCAAGTCTCACCATAGTCGGGAAGAGGGCTACACCGATACATCTCCTGGCCAACTTGCTCTTGGATTATATCTGGGGTGGCCTTGCAAATTGCAAGGTGAATGTGCCCCCCAAATGAGTATTCACTCTTAGGACCTTTTCTTTGCAGTGTACCTACGCTGGAGGTTTACAGCATATTCCTGTCCTATTCAGAAATGGGACTTACCCCAAGGTGCACCTGCATCAAATTGCAGCCTTGGACTGATTTAAACTGATGGTCAGCTTTGGCCTTTGCATTTCCTTCTTACACTTCTTTATTTCTGACACAGACTTAGACTTGGCCTGCACAGTCCTTCAGATAGAGTAGGGGACAGCAACTTTGGGGGCCAATGTCACATTTGGACATTTGAGAAACTGTTCTGGGCACAATCAGAGGACAAGCAGTCCACCCAGAGCAACCTGTCGGAAGTGAAGATGGCAGCAGCTGGAGGCTCCCAGCCCATTCTGAAACAATTTGACTGCCAGTAGGAAAATATTGGGAAGAGAAAGGTGTCCTATCGGACACCAAGGAAGGAATTTTAGGGCACATTGGTACCCATAGGCGCCATGTTTTCTACCCTGAAATAGAAAATGGTTTCAAAGAGAGGACTGTCTTCTGATAGCCTTTCAAACTGAGGACTGTCCTCTATAAAATAGGACACATGGCAGTTTTGGGGCCTACCCATTTCCCACTAAGTGTTTAGGAATGGATGAACATAAGTCCCATCCACAGTCAGTCCACTCATTTTGGGGTGGATGTTTTGTCGGCATGAGCAGCACATTACTTACAGGGTGTGTTATCTATGCTTCAGGAAGGAGGGTGCAAATGCCTGAGATGAGTTCCTGCGCTCCACTGTTAGGCAGAGCATAAGTGAAGGGCTGGGATGTGAGCTGACTGTGTTACCTTTCCAGCCATGGGAAATGCCAGGTGCAAGGCATAAGTTGGCCAATGTAGGCTGCCATGCACGGTGCATCCTCTCTCCCCTGGTGGGTGGTCCTGGGGTGGGGATGGGGGCCAGCCTTCTGAGCAAAATCAGCAATCTGTGTCCTCTTCTCTGATATTAGATTTGCAGAAGAGGCCATTGCATGAGATTGTAGGCACAATCATAGTGTTATTATGTTCCATTTTAAGTCTCACTGGCGGTTCCTTTTGAGAGCACTGTCTCTGAACTAATTGCCTGCTTGATATCTTTGTAGAGCAACTGCTGCCCAAGTTAGGATAAAATGGAGACTATGGGGTTAGGAAACCAATTTGGCTGCCCACTTCCATTTCTGGTTTATGAGGGAGGGATTCTGTTATGTCTGCCTTCCAAGAACTTCATTGACTTCCTCCAAATAAAAATGCAATATATACTTTATGTTGCCAGATGCCCTTTTTTTGCATGCTGGTATCAGAGTACTTAGCAGTCTGATGTCTCCCTTGTGCTGCACTGAACAGTCCAAGCTGACTTGGGGCTGCTAAGTGCCATGCTGTTATGATGGCCAGGCAAAGAGGCCTGGGAAATTGTGCTCTTCCTGGAAGCTTTGAGTCTCTGTGGTAGAACAATTCAAGTTGATTAAATGGCCTTTAGCTGAAGAAAAATACTTCTACAATATGTTCAGACTGTTCAACTTTGCTTTCCTATATATATGAGCACAGAGGCCAGCCAGGGAACCAACGTAGGGAAGGGGAGAAGCATCTCTCCCAGATTTCTGAGGAGCAATTTGCTCCCAAGGGTGGGGTTACAGTTGTTGTTGTTGACTCCCTGCTGAGGGGCACTGAGGCGGCAGTGTGCCACCCCAACCTGGAGTCAAGGGAGGTTTGCTGTGAAGGACAGAGTGCAGCATCTTGTTCGCTCTGGGGGTCACCAGCCGCTCCTGGTGATCCATGTGGGCACAAACGATGTGGCCAGGCAGGGTGTGGTTGGGACCACCAGGGACTTTGAGGCCTTGGGGAAGAAACTCAGGGAGCTGAAGGCCCAAGTGGCCTTCTCGTCAATCTTACCTGTCCGGGGATTTGGGCCAGGAAGGGACAGGAGGGCCTCTGAGGTGAACGACTGGCTT